>NW_023396792.1:2233798-2607752 GCF_011125445.2 Fundulus heteroclitus | reverse complement strand
AATGCTTGCAAGGATCAGTCCTCCTATGCGAACGGTTGTAGTGTTCAGTGTCCTTTGGTCTCATGAAGAAGCTGTCGGGTCGTACGCTAAAGAAAGCTGCTGAAGTCGCATTAGTAGGTCGAGTTGTGCTTTGGCTCCAGAAGCTACGGATAGCAGGTGTTAGTTGGAGCAACAGGTCTGAAAGATGGAGACATTATTCTGGCACTTATGAAAACAAACCTCATGCTGTGTAGAAGGTTTTGCCCACAACGAGCAATGGAACATCAGGAAACGTTTAAATAAGATTTACTCACAATAATGAAAGATTGGTCTCTTTTAGGACCTGCAGTTAAATATATAGGGAGGAAATGTGATACAAGCTGGTAACAAATTCAAATGTTGCTTTTTTAGCGCAAAGTTATATTCTTGATGTCAAAACATATTCGAAAGTGAATCTATTTATCAATTAATTTCAAAAAGTGAAAATAATTTATTATATAGATTCCTGCACATGAAGGAACATTCACAGGAATAGTGGTATATATTTCAATTGTTGTAATTATATTAATTCTTGTCTCTTAATTGTTTTTGTACACGTAAATCTGAGCCTGCTTAAATGTATGTCTGTGTACTAGACAGCATTTGCACTCAGGACTCGGTAGGGGTCCATCTTGCATGAATTACCAGCGGCTCTGCTGAGGTGTTAGGGAAGCTCAGGTTGCTCTAATAGCTCGTCTGCATGGTTGATTCTGGATCTCTGTGCAATAGACATGTTTCTTTTAATTATCCAAGATAAGACACCTCTGACGTTGTCTCTGCTTCAGGAGCGCCTTAACTAAAGGAACGCTTCAGTCAAAGCCAAATGTCCTGGTTACATCTGTGTGTGTGTGTTGGCCCTTTAAAGAGTACAGCTGCGTTCAACCTGAGCTGCTTGAGGACCTTTCTTTACCACACTTTTTTCCCATCCCTTCAACCTTCCCTTTATGTGCTTGGAAACAGCACTCTGTAAACCCCAATTATTTGGTGTCAATGACTCTCTGCTGAAATACTGTCCAATCAGCAGCCTTCTCCTTGGCCATTACATGGATGTAAAACGACGTAACGTTTCAATGTTCGGTCAAACTGAAGTTTTAGTCTTTGCTCGCTGAGCTACAGTCGTTAAAATCAAGCATCACCGTGTGAAGATTCAAAATAACATAGTTAGAGTTCTGTTTTTGAATTAAATAAACATGTTTGTCCTCTAGATTTCCCTTCAGATGCAGCAGCTGCTGGAGGCGTCCCTCCAGGCAGACTCCTGGAGTCCCGTCAAGATCAAATTCAACTGGGATGCAAGTTACTGGACCAAGCAGATTTCCTCTTTCGGTAAACTGTGTACTATAAAAGCACTATATTAAGCACTGTACTATATATAGGCTTGTTAAAACGTTTGAAACGTTTGAAAAAAGGGAAAATTTAACATAAAAATAACTTGAAATACTTCTACCTGCATTTTGTTCATTGGTACATCCATGGAAGAAGCCCTGAATGATGTTTCTTTTGTGGCTCTTTCAGGTCAGCTAACTGTTGAGGGGGGAAATTGCTCCTATCCTCCAGGATTGCCCTGTCCCAGCATTTTAAGGCCACAGCCCGTCGCCTGTTTGGCTCCGCCCGCCATGTTTCACCGAGGCCGAGAGCCAGGCTGTGGCTACCAGGCCTGCTGCGAGCCTCAGATGTGTTGCCTGCACGGCATTCCCCCTCAGCCGGAGATGGCCACTCTGGACAAAAGCCAGATGGAAAGCACTCTGTTTAACTCCAGCTGTACTCAGCCTGCTCACTTCTCCGCTTCGCTGCACCAGAATCAGCAGCTCCAGAGGTTTTGGGACACAGAGAGCTCCCTGCAGTTCCCTCCTCCTACATCTCCTCTCCCAGGACCAATCCAGCTGAGCTGCAGCCAAGGATCCGCATCGCAAGATCCTCAGCCTGTAACTTATGTCTCCTGTCACCAACTTCAGAGAGAAATACCCCCAGACAGCCAGACTCATCTCAGCGCTGACCGCAGCGGTCCCGAAAAGTGTAAGGGCAGGTTGTCCACGAGCCCGGCTCTGCAGCGAGAGGCCAGCCACAACGCGAGGGACAAAGATGCGACGACGGGGAAGACATGGGAGGAGAGGCGTAGAGGGGAGAAGACCTGCGAACAGACGTCAGAAGATGAGAGCAGAGAGCTTCTGGATGAGGAGCTGGAGGCAGACAGAAGGGATCAGAGTCCGGTCCAGCAGCTGCAGCTTCAGGCTTGTTTAGCTGTGGACCAGCAGAGGACAAGACCTGCTCTCACGCTCAGAGTGCATCGAGACAGCAAGGTGAGAGACCATACAATACTACACAGGCAAGGATTTAATGTAACTACAAAACTAATCCAAGTACATACAGCTGGTTAACACTGTGGGGCTGCACAGTGGCGCAGTTGGTAGGTAGGAGTGTTGCTTTGCAGCAAGAAGGTGCTGGGTTTGAACCCCGGGTTGGACCAGGGGTCTTTCTGCATGGAGTTTTCATGCACACAGATAAAGACAAAGGATGGATGATGAATGGATGCATTAATATCATTGTTAGTATCATAATTTCTGTGTGAACAGTAAGCATGCAGCTTAGCACACAGAATTATTAAAGATCCCTCACATCCGCCTCACTGTGGCTTCCCTCCAAACATTGGCTTCGATGCCCAGGTTGCAGGACACATCCGCCCCCCGCCCCCATCTTTTGTGTGTGTGCTCATATATTGCATGCATATATTTTATTCCAGTTGCAGCTTTTTAAAAAAAAAAGAATTGAAATACTGACTATATGGCAGTCCCTGTCTGTTGTCTGTTCTTTGCTTTTCCTGTGATTTTCTATGCATATTGATTTCTGTTTGTCTGCGCTGTGCTGTTTGTCACCGTGCCTTTAAATTCCCCCTAGGGGACAAATAAAATTTTATTGAATTAATTAGATTCAACACACATCTTATGATTTTTTATAACATTTGCCTCGTTCTGGATGGAAATGACTTCACAGCGTTATGGGGAGGCAAAGCTACAGATTTACGACTGCCTTCAAGTTTGCAAAGGTATCAAAGTAAATTGTGCGGTGGGATTTTTCTTTTCTGCGTTTGTGCACATCTGTCTTCTCATTTCTGTTTCACACGTGGTTCTGTCTAAGCATTACGAGTTCAAAAGAAACCAGTTGGGCTTAGTCTCAGATCATGACGTGGTGAACCACAAAGAACTGTTTATACGCACCTCTCGAAAACCACCTCTGATCGGTCAAGCTCATTTCCTCTAAATGCGCGGAGGCTCAGAGGCTGTGCAGACGACTGCAGGAACTACAGAGGCAACAGAAGCACAATAAAGAAAGCGTTGCTGACAAAATATTAAGGCTGAAAGCAAATGTGTTGAATACGGTTAAACGTTTTAATGGGGAACATGAGGCAGCTTCGAATATTAGTAGTTTATGATCGAAACTCACACTTTATTTTAAAACCAGGGAAATGACTTCTGAAAGTTGACAGCTTGCCTATTAACAGATGGCAAAACATAAAGCTGCCCTTGGTTTTTTGCGAAGAAACGACGGGGAAAACAAAGAGCTGCGCAGGAAATTAAAAATAATGCACCCTAAAATTCCAGGAGTGCACTCATCATCATCAAGCTCACGCTTAATGAAAGAGGTTTTGGCAGCTGCATAATCGCCTCCCTCGCTAAAATAGACGGTTACGAGCACAAAGACGCATGTTATTTTTACGTTTTTCGACTCACTGCACCTGAAAATGATATAAAACCACTTGGGCTCACTCATTTATGTACTTAACCTATCAGTAATGAGCCACTGTGGGAATAGTGGGAGCTGCCAGTTTGATTTTAGCCCCGGTTTGCACCAAGATGAATTCCTGCTCCCCAGCTTCCAAAGAGAAGGATTAGAGTCTTTTTTTTTTCCCCCTCTGCACAGTCTGAATCCTGCATCCTGCTCCCAGGGGGTGTAGATCAGGTAAGTGTTTTAATCACATGATACTTGGGAGCGTGTGCTCAGTTAAGCCTGGCCTGAATATGCATGATGGTGTACTAAAAAAAAAAAAAGAGAGAGAAAAAGATGGTGCTATAGGATTTGCCAGCTTTCCTCCTCATATTATCTGAGACACAGCTCAGGGGTTTAAAGAAAATCTGTGCATTAGTTAAACTGTAATGCAAGACAGAGTGGTAATAAGTGCTCTGCAGGTCGGGCTTAATCAAAGAGCAGCGCTAAACCTGCTGCTGAATTTGCATTTGATAATTGGTGTGGTAACCAAACCTTTCATTGCCTGTATAATAACACTAATTCATGCAGCGTGTTTGTAAAGACCGAGTTGTTTTTTTTCCCCTCCCCAAATAGGTTCTCAGCTGTGTTTTCTCCATTTGTGCACAACACACATCCCACTCCTTTTCCTTTCAGCTGCTAATGGCTCGAGCAGGTGCGTCTCTGCATCTGATTTGTCTTGAAATTCCATTCTCTTACTGTTTCCAACAGAGGTCCACGTCCCTGGAGGCGTCCGCCAGGGCCCACGAGCGTGCATCTGATGTACAGAGCAGCAGGCTCAGCCCCGGTTCGGTGTGCGCGACGAGGAAGAGGCGCTCCCGGAGCATCCCAACAGAACTGGCGGGCCCGCCCTGCAGCCGTCACGCTGAAAAGCCGCCTGCAGGATGCACGAACGGCCAGCAGGTAGGAGCCGCCAACACGGTGAGGCCTGCGTGGAGATCACTCAGGATTTACTTTAGCTTCGCAGAGAAACAGTCCTCCTACACAGTTCCTCAGCAATGCATGACGGACATAGAAGAAGTTTGGTTTCCCATCGAATTACAACCTTTATACAGAAGCATGCCCACTGTTGTCACAGAACCACGGGGGAGGTAGAATGCAGGGAGCGACTGTGCATGGAGAGCTCGCTAATCTTTCAGTTTTAGGCTAATTCAGCCTCAGACGACACAGCTCAATTCTGCGGCATTGTGGGTAATTCAGGTTTCAGCTCTGACTGACCTGAAAAGCCAATCAGAAAGATGAGACGACGGTTAACTTTCGGTTAACTGAAAAAAAGCATTCCTGCTTTTTGAAGCGGAAACCGAGAGAAACTGAATCTTGCTTGACTTCTGTTCAGTCCAGGGCACACATGATGCACAGAAGGTCTGACCTTCAAATGTCTTTGGTTTATATTTACTTTCTGTAGCTACAAATGAACATTTCTGGAAAAAAAGGATGAGTCACACATTTAAAACCATATTCGTTTCCCCTTGAGGCCTAATTATACAATTAAATGATACAATACGACATTGATAAGTGAGGAAACATTTCATCCTTGTTCATTTATAAATGGTGACTTTATATCTTGAGAAGAGGACAGTTTAAGCGTGTGAACTCCAACATTGTTAGAGACGCATCATTTTCTGGTTTTGTTGCTTCTAAAATAAGTAAGGGCAGGAAACGTGTTGAAGCATTTGTTGATGCTACTATTAAGCTCTCTCATGTGTATGTACTTGTTGCAAAGAGGATAATCGTTTGACTTTGTTTCACTCGCTTTAGTAAGTTGTGAATGGATTTTCCAGCTTTTTTTTAATAGTTAGGTCCTGGGCACATTTACCAATGATTTTGTTTTATTTTGGACCAGATCAAGGATAGAGTCCATCTCCTTGGTACAGCAATAATGCGGCACAGTTTTTGTTTTAGCTTTGTAGACAGTTGCAAGCAAACTGCTGATGCTTCATTCTGGTTTCGCTGTAGCTACTGAAACATATTTTAGCTTGCGTGCATGCTGAAGACGTGAGCAGTTATGAATCTGGGCAGACAAGATGTGCAAAAATGTCTACAAACAGGTGCAAAACTTGGGACCTCTGGGTTCCATTTTTTTTGTGTGTGTTTTTGTAGCATCCGCAGTTTTTGCTGTTTTCACTTTTTGCACTGTTAGGCTTCAGTTCATATTTTTACGTTTTCCACTGAATGAAGCCCTTGTCTTCAAAGCTGGTACTAAGTGCAGTAAATCGGTGCGAGCACTAAACGCAAATCAGTTTAGCGCGTAAAGCAAGACATCTGCTGGAGGAAGTTTCAAATATTTTATAGAAACAATGTATGTATGATTGAAAACTAAAACCTTACTAGACTCCTTTGGGCCAAACGCCACGGAGCAAGCCAAAAGCCCTAGATCCTATCATAGACTAGGACCTGAATTTTAACAGCTAAATAAAGTTTATCGATAAATAAACTCTGTATCATCTTAAAACATTACCAGAAAAATATATATGTCATAAAAACAGAACACAGACCAACAGACAGCTGCAGTGCCCCCAAAAGGCTCCTGACCAATGCCAGGAAAAAGGACTATATCACCCCCGTCTCTCAGCTGATGAATGATCGGCATTTTGATATATTATTTGTAGTTTTGAATCTCTCTTCCTTTGCTTTCCTGTAAAGCACTTTGAATTATGCTGTGTTTGAATGGCGCAATACAAATAAACCTGCCTTAGGTTTTGTTAATCCTCAAAAAAAAGTTTAAAGCAATAATGTGGAAGATTTAAGATCTATCGTGATGTTACGTAGATTAAAGAAGCAAATCAGAAGCACATTTTCTGCCAGAGAACCTCGTAACTTGGAGTAAGAACCTTTTTGTCTTGTTTTCAGTGTGATATCCTGGATCTAAAACAAAGGAGAGCTTCAGATGGAGCACTTTGTATCGTCAATGAGTCTGACTCTACCCAGACCGAAAGGTTGTCTCCCTCACTGCCATATAAGACAGAACCAGGTGCTCAATTGTATTTTATCACATCTGTGACTGTCATGAAGATTAAAGAAATTGTTTTAAATAGTAAAAACTCAATGCATGCCTATCTTTTACACTCTTCAGATCACCCAACTGCTTTTGTATACGAAGAGATTGGTCAAGGAGCCCAGGAGACGCACAGACTGCCAAGAAACAGCATCAGCAGGTGCGTAATGTCTTCACGCAAAAATCTCCTCTGATATCCGGTACTTATCATAACAACAATGTTCTGTTTTCCATTAACCATCCTCTGCTTCCCTGTAAAGTAACGGAGAAGCCCTGAAGGACTCGGGGAGGTCCAGGGTTCCAGTGGTTTGCCTGGAGCGGCTCAAAATACTCGTGTCGCAGCTCCCCCCACACGGACGAAGACAAAGCGACCCTTTGCCCGCCAGCGAGACAGACAAGAGCGAAGGCCTTCCCCTGCACAGCACGTGGCACCCGGTAATGCATCTGGTACGTCGCACTTCTTATGATGCCTTACAAAAACTTTTAAAACAAACAACAAAACGGTATTCTTATAATCGCGTCTGAATGATCACAAATTTCCCTTTTCATGACTTTTTGTTACATTCTTTTGTATTTGGAGGCTATTGCTGCATAAAAAGTGAGGTCTGACGTTGAATGTTAGGAAAACCATCTCTGGTTTTCCTCTAGGGGGTCAATCTCTGATCGACAGTAATGATTTATGTCTAAAGAACAGTGTTCAAGTTATGAAACAGGAGACACTGAGAAATATCTCAGTGTCTCCTTATATTCTCATTTAAAATCCGACAAGTACGTCGAGTGGGTTTTTCCAATGCATTTTAATTACTGTGGTTCCACTTGAAAACAAGCAACACCCACACCAGCCAACTGCTGAGGATGAGATATAACTGGGCGATGAGGATCTTAGACATGAAACCAATCAAATAAGATCCTGTCCCTAAGAAACTGGATACCATGAGCTTTAAAATTACGGTTTTATTTTCTCAAACTTCAAATTATTTTTAAACGCTGGCCTGAGGGATGGGTTTGTTTAGAACTACCGGTTCAGTAACTTGTGGAGGATACAGTGGGAACTATAAGGTGGCTTACATAAACCTTCTCTTGGATAAGTAACCTTCTCAGCGCGAGGTGTCAACATGTTGAATTAATTAACCTCAGAGCTAAAACCGAACTCTGAATGTCATGTTTTCAGATTAAAACTAAATCAATGCAGGTTTCTTAAGCAAAACTAGCAATCTGGTGCCACTCTTATATATTTAATTTGATGTTATTGTATTTTATTACTAATTACCTTAGTTTGTATGAGTTGTTTTAGATATTTTTTTTTACATTTCTGTGACTTAAAGCTGATTTTAGCTGCACAGCTAAAAAAAGATAAATAAGGAAACTCTTTATAGTTTAAAGTCTATAAAATTTCTGGCATATTGATCTGGTCAGGTCAGTAGTAGCAGTTAAATCAGTAATTTGGTGTTAATGACATTAACAACAGCGGCACCAAAAGGGGCAACAATAATGCAACCCCAAAAAAAGAGGAATGGTTTTGCAGGTGGAGGACAAAGAATACTTTTTTTGGACTGATTTTCTGTAGTTTTGCATTTGACCCGGGTCAGTGTCACTGCTGCTAGCATGGGGTTATGACTGGACACCTGGACCAGGATGGCACATCAGTACGTGCCATTGCCAGACCCATTGCTGGACCCTTCGCTGGTGCAGCGGGTCCTGGGTTCCTCCTGGTTTATAATAATTCATGGCCCCCTGTGGCCCTGAGTATGCAGGCGGTTCCTGGAGGATCAAAGAATTGATGTTTTGTATAATATCTTGACAGACATTGTAAAACACCTGTATAGCAAAACAGTTTGAGTATCCATTGCGCTGAATGAGTGACAGACAGATGCAATTTATTACCAGCCGTGATCTCAAAATCCAATATGGCTGCCTTGCAAATAATTTTAGAGTTAGCTGCACAAAATTCACAGAGGGACTTTATTATTAGCCTGTGCATCACTTGGATTAGTGTCGTTCTCAGATCAAAGCTACGTATATCTAAACTGGCCAGCCAGATTGTGGCACCTAGTAAATGCCTACTTAAGGTTGGTTTTAGCCAATCGCGGTATCAAACAAAAACGTAAGCAGCAGAAGTTATAAGAAACCGACACAGATGTGGTAGCAGGAGCTACGCGTGCGTCCTCCTGTGCGGCCATGTTTATGTTGGTTTGGCCCAGGTGTTCTCCTGGGCACTTCTCTTTTGAGATATACTCTTTGGCTTTAGGAGTGAATTACCTCTACATCAGTGTTAATTTGGTCATATTTATCTCACAAGTAAGGAATACACAAACAACTAAGGGCAACCTAATTTTGTCCAGTGGTACTTGTACTACAGTTTGAGAATCAAGGGCTTCGGCTAATAATGTTAAATCATTTGGATTTGCAAAAACTTAACACCATAAGAAATAAACTTTCTAACTGACCTGAACGTATCAATATAAATGTTACCTTTGCTAATTATTGTTTGCTAATTTTTAGCTTTATAATGTCAGCTTTGAACCGAGAATAGTTTGTTGTCATCGCAAGCAAGCTGAGGTGCTTCTGGTAACTCAATTTAACTTTACAGCTGATGTTGTTACCTTAATTTTCCTATCTCAGTCTCCACATTAAAACAAACCAAAATTAAATTAAGCCATTAGTTATGCTTCAATATTAATATGTGAGGTGTTATATAAACTGAACACATTAGGTAAGAAGTGGGAGATTGATAAATGCTCATATTAAAGTGTGTCTGTGTTGCTAACAATGTAAATATGTGCTGACCCGTTGTGAAACTCTGAAATAAAGCTCTTCTTTTGTGACCGTAGGGAACAGCCGGGGGGTCTGACACCAGAAGGACCCACCGCTCTCTCACGGTGCGACCCGCTCGCAGCCCGTCTGCCACCTACTCTGACACCTGTGACTTTAGCAGCAACAACAGCAGGAGACTTGGCTCCCACACAGCATCCACGCAGCTTCCCACTGACTCCAAATGTGCGGCAGAAAGTTACTCTGCGCTCGATCTGGATTCTGACTCAGATCCCAGGTCAGTTTCGGAGGACGTCGTCTGTTATCAGACTGGTCCAGGCCTTCCGTCAAACTCGGACGGATCACTGGATTCTGATCCAAACGCAGCATCTTCCTCTGAGGCTGAGTTTGAGCTTGTTGCTGGAAGAGAATCGGCAGGTTCAGGTGAGCTTAGGCAGTGTGGGGATTCAGAACCGAGCCTTGAGTATGAGGCGGAGCCAGACACGGATGCCGGAGCAGGGTCAGACGACGCTCAAGGGCTGGATGCCGATGCAGAATCAGGGGATGCTGAAACCGAGTCTGACACCCAGCCTGAATACGATCCCAGCTTTCAGGCCGAAACCGACTCGGACGCTATATCCGGCCAGCCTCCACATTCTCAGGGCTCCGTGGAGTCCGATCTCGACTTGGAGTCGGAACCCGAGCCGACAACCGATGACCCCCAGCCGCTTCGTTCCGACCTGGAGGAGGAACCGCAGATGGGTCCAGGTCCGAGGCAGCTCCTGATTGCAAACCCTGCAGCTCACAGGGACACAGAGGAGATTCAGACAGAGCAGGACGTGGACGAGATGGAGAGCGAGGACTTCTGTGCTGTCTGTCTGATCGGAGGGGAGCTGCTGTGCTGTGATCGCTGTCCTAAAGTCTTTCACTTATCATGCCATGTTCCGCCTCTGCTCAGCTTCCCCACGTAAGCTCCTTAAGTGTACTCTTGACATCTCTGAAGTTCTCTTGAGCTTTTATTCTGTAGCAGGTATAGCTAATTGTAACCTCTGCTTTACCCCGTTCAGCGGGGATTGGGTGTGCAGCGTTTGCAGAGATGCGTTGCAGCCTGAAGTTGAATACGACTGTGAGAATGAGAGATCATCTGGAGCAAGCACTGCGCATGGACTGTCTTCTTGCGATCAGAGAGTATGCCTTTCTCTCAGCTTCAGGATTCAGATCAATGGCTCTCCGTTTCTGATCTTGTTTAAAGATTTTTTTCCCCTTTTCATTTCTGACATCTTTCTTGTTTATGTTTGACTGCAGAAATGTGAGCGGCTGGCGCTGCTCATTCTCAGCAACATCTTGAGCGCTCCTTTCCACGAACCCGTCAGTCCACTTGTAAGTGATCGTCACATTCTCACAACCCAGCTACAATGAAGAGCACATCACACATCTTTCATCAGAGCTGTACGCACGCAGACACGCCCTCAGGAGGTTAAATCAGGACACTGGATGCACAAACACTTTGATTGTTTTTATTTTAAACTGTGGATACGTCCTTAGGTTTGAACTCATGTCCCGAGCACATTTTCATCTTCATGAAATATTCCAAAAACTGATTTTTAACAAGAATTCGAGGCATTCATTGTTTCTACACAAGTTTAAATCAGACAGCAGTACCTCTAAGATTTCTATGTAAGTTATGGAGTAATTAATCTGAGTTAATTCAAAGAACCGTTTTTTTCAAATGATAATTTAATTGATTAAGAGAAAAAGCTATGCAAACTAACATAGATGCATCTTAAAGAGTAATTGCTCCATTCTGTTCCAGCTTCCTGCAGCAGCTAGGTGTGCTGCAGCAATAAAACTAATTTGAACAAAATCAGGAACATCAAAGTGTAACACACCCCGATGTAAAGGCATAGCCCATCCCTGACAATTTCTGAAAAATGGCACCAAAGTGGGCGGTTCCAAGGCTAAGTGTGAGGATGAGCGGTGGGGGGGGGGGGGGTTTAAGCAGGGCGGCGGTCAGGATGAGGGAAATGAGATGTTGAAACCCCCAGCTGGGCTGAGCCTCATAAGTTCGAGGAGCTGACTCAGCGATGCCCGAAGCCGTGGCTGCCGAGGCGCTGGAGGACAGGATGGGTGCAGTTTCTGAGTGGCGTCTCAAGTGGTGTTAGCAGCATCATTGGTAAGATGGGCTAACGTTCAAAGCAGAAGCTAAACACTATCGACCGATGCTCCCAATGCTGGTGATTCCAACCCCTGAGTCCGACTCGCCACGGGGGCAACGGGGCACGTCTCTAAGATAATTTTATACCTGAACACAGTGCTTTGATGACTAAAGCATGTGCCCTTTGACCCACTATGAAAATTCAACTGCAATTGCCACCGTTCAACCCTAAGAGGGCAGCACTAAGACGGTTTTAAGACAAGTATAGCAAAAACTAAACATGTTTGCATGAAAATGTCCAAAATAGCACAGTGGTGTTAAAGAAGCACCCGTTGACCACGTTTATACAGTTTATGTGCAAAAAAAGTTGATTTTGGAGTGAGTTACACTTAAATGAAGACTTAATATAAGCTGTGTTAGTTTTTATGCTTTTTTTTCTACAGACAAAATACAGTTCTTTGCTTCTGCTTTCGTAAATTATCTGAGGGCGACATCCTTAGCAACGCGCCACTTCCTGTGCTAAATTTTATGATGGCTCATTTGCATAAATTTTTTTCGGAAGTATGTCTTAAATAGCCTGAAGCAGATTTCTTACAGAATACACCAGAACATAATGCAGATCTGGATGGGAATCCTTTGCAAGATTTAAAGTTGTTCTTTTTTTTGTTTGTTTTTGTTTACTCAGAGTAAATAAGTGGAGAGTGCAAAAGTCCTAAACGTGACTGTTTTGTCTTCCAGGCACGTCATTACTACCAGATCATCAAGAGGCCGATGGATCTGTCTGTGATCAGAGCAAGGCTTGATAAGCGGAGTCTCAGACATTACAGCTCCCCGGACCAGTTCGTTGCCGACGTCTATCTCATGTTCCGCAACTGTGCGAAGTTTAATTACGTGAGTAAAAAAAAAAAAAAAAAAATTCATCACTTTTAATTCTTTTTCAAATTTATATTAATGTCATATAGCAGTGCTAACCAATGTTGACAAGACGGTAAGAGCCTTTCTTTTACTCTGACTGCAGCCCGACTCTGAGGTGGCCCAAGCAGGTCGCAGCCTTGAGGCATTCTTCACGTCAAAGCTGAAAGACGTTTTCCCAGACAGAGATTTCCCCATGGCTGAGGTCGACTCTGACAGCGATGAGTACGACGAGGCATGCAGGACCGCCGATGGCGGCTTCCTCTGGCCAGAGAGGAGGGAGCAGTGTCACAGGAAGAGGAAGAGGAGGCAGTCACTCAAGTCCAGGAGGCATCACTTCTAGCTAAATGGAGATGGGAAAGAAACTGTACTCACACTTTTTTTTTATTATAAATTGATGATTTTTAAGTGGCAGCCTATGGAGGGACAAGAGAGATTTTATTCATCCTTAGACGACCGATGTTGTAGTTTGTTGTAAAATGTCAGTTTTGCCATCTGATGGCAGCAGAATATGTTTTCTTTAGTTATTCTTCCTGCAGGCAGCTAATCAAAGGAGCTGAACGTGTAAAAACTAGTTTTGGTGGCAGAGAGTATGCAGCAGAGTTTATGGAGTTCCTCATGTAGCCATAAGAAAGTTCACTGTATTTCTGTAAGAGGTTTTTTTTTTTTTTTTTTTATCATATCACATTATAACCCTCTGATGCACTGCACTGCTTAATGCTTTATCTATTTACACGTAGACATGTAAACATGCACGCTTTCTGCTCTATGCTGTATTGTACAGACGAGATGCTGTAGCCGGATGTTTTTGGAACCTTGTATTATGTGGACTTCTTTTTTTTTTTTTTAAAAGTGCCATTGGTTCTCAATATAAACAAACCGTTAAAATGTTAGAGCTGGTAAAGTCTGTAACCTTTTCACTCGTATATGTTCAGCATATTATACATGTTTTGCCTGCACAATTCTCCTGTTGTTTCCCGCTGCAAAAAGAAACAACTTTGGTTTCTTCTTGACACAATTTGGGTTCTGGTATGTCATTCAAAAAGCAGCTGAACATCATCTTTTATTTTGTCCTTTTCACCAGAGAGAATTAGGAGGTGACAGACTGTGAGCACTAGACCTTCGGATAAAGCTATAAGGATAAGAAATATATTGACATAGGATTTTATGTGTTAAAAAAGAGATTTACATTGAATCATGAGTATGTAAAATAAGAGCCATTGATGCTCTACAAAAACTTGTAAATCCTTCCTATTTATATAACTCAGGCGGAATAAGAAAGTATGCCCTAGATGTTATTCATTGCTCTTAAAAATGTCAGTGTTCCTTGTACAGTCAATGCTGTTTTTAAAAGGAAATATGTAGATTTATAACACCTCAGATCATTTCCTGTTTACAGATACTTTATGCTACTGCAGCTTACACTAGACATTGCCTGAATCTTAACCATGTCATAGATGAATGTACAATATATGTCATTAAATGTAGTACTTACTTTTGTTTTGAAGAAGAATAACCAACTTTCCTTACATCCTCTCTTTGAGTTATAAAATAAACAGACACAATATACTAGCTTGTTGAAATATAGACCACTTAAAAGTGTAATTTCTGGGTATGGTGGTGGTGCAAGGGAAGAGCACGGGACACATGATTGGAGGTATCAGTCCTCGACGCGACAGTCCAGGGTTCGAGTCCTGTGCCGTGGACCTTTGCTGCATGTCTTCCCCCATTTCCTGTTGGCTCACTGCCAAAGGCCACTGGTGCCAAAAGAAAGCACAATTTCTAAAGTATAGGGAACATTTGAAAACTGCTACGTCAATACTCTCCTCAGTGTTGGATAACTTCATGTGAAAACATTTTTTTCTCTCTTTGTGCAGCGATATTTCCTAAAAAGAACATTAAAGATGCAAAACAAAAACCTTTGTGAACAAAGAAGTTTGCATGTGGTTGCCTTTTATATTCTTCTGTTTCTCCAAAGATGCTTTATAGCTTTAACCTGAGCAGCAACAGGATTCAGTATATGCACCTGCTGGAAGATTTAGCAAAAAATAATTAAATAAATAAATAAAATAAATAAATAAAAAATGCTAGACAACCTCCACAGGTAGATAACTTTAAAATAATTTTTATTAGAGTAACATAATCCCACACAGAAAATGTGAGAAAAATCATAACTTTAACATAAGATTATTTATTGAGTGAGGGAATTTTTTGAAAAAATGTCGTTTGGCTCACTCCTCGGCAACCTTAACAACTTCTGGCAAATGAATCAAATGACTATATTTCTGTATGCATAATGGATCTTGTTTTTTATATATTTATTATTGTAAAGCACTTTGAGACGACATTCATAGTGAATTGACTTTATTTTAATCAGCTGAATTAAAGATCAGAATGTGTAAATTAGCAAAATAATTGCAATATAAGCATGGCATGTCCTACATGACCTAGCTTGGCTGCTCTTCAAAATAGGAAAGATGTGAGAACATGATGCTGTCAGTGGGTGAGGGGTGGTGTACATCACAGGAAGGTTTTCCAATCCCATACAAGCACAGGAAGAAAATACAACTCCAACAGTGCAGAGGTGCCCAAAGTAATGACATCTATGACTCAAGTAGAAGTATAGATACAAGGGTTTAAAAATACTTCTGTAGAAGTATCAACTCAAACCTTTTACTCTAGGTAAAGTATAATGTACCGGATATAAAACTACTTAAAGTATTAAAGTAGAAGTAACTCCTCCCCACTATAATTGTATACTATAATGTTAATATTGAAAGAAATTGGAATTTGCGGTTTCTCCCATATATACGTCAATTAAAAACAAACCATTTAGTACAATGAAAATATATTAAAGGTCCATGGGTGCAATATTGAACATCAACTTGGGTTTCATGGAACAGAAAATCTGATGTCTGGTTACCAATTAGTATTGGTTCAAAAAGTCAAACTTAAGAGACATATTATTAATGACCTTTTACTTTTTTATTATTAAGAATGTAAATCAACATCCAAGTGTAGCTACAGGAAATGGTGATGGCAACAGATCTAAAATAACAAAACTGTACATGAAAATTAATGCATCACCCTCCTATAACAATTACCCTTATATGGCTGTCTGTATATAGTAGATAGTGTTGTCAAAATTAATTATTGATCCTAGTGGTAAAAATGGAAAAAAAGAAAAGAAAATAACAAATGATCCTAAAAATGCTCTGTTCTTCTTCTAAGTTTTGTTCTTCTTAATTAGTACAACTAATTGCATGAAAATGGAGTAAGTTTAAAAAAATAATTACTCCACTAAAGTATAAATAACCAAAACATCTATTTAGTAACAAAGTAATTGTCAACCTCTGCAACAGTGTCAACAACTTTGCCTCTAAGAAGCCACAATTTGTCATACACATTTTTATGAAAGGGGATTGTGTCCCACAAAAGAGTTCCATGCAACCAGAACTTTGAATGTGAGAATAATGTCATTACTTGGAGAAACTATCTTAATGTTTTGAAAAAGAGGTTGCGGTTTTTTTTTTTGCTGGAGTAAGAGTTTATTTAGCCCATAACCGAAATCTTGAAGTCATGAGGAGAGTAGCTGTATGTGTCTGATCATCACAAACACATTTCTTGTAAAATATTTCTAAGCTGCTCCCATTTGTTACAGAGATAAAATCCTACTTTAAACCCTTTGATTTAGATTTATCTGACACAGATATTTTCCTCTAAATTATTGTTTGAAGTTTCACTTTGTCTGGAATCAAGCTACAAGATTTCCTAGTCAGACAACAGATTTTGGGGACACAGAGCATCTTACATTAAACAGTGCCAGAAAAGCTTACAGGCACAAAGGATTTTCTAGCAGTAAATAGTAAATGGACTCAACTTATACAGTACTTTTCTAGTCATACTGACCACTCAAAGCACTTGAAACCAGAGCCACATTCACCTAATCCACTCACACATTCATACACAGATTAATAGGCAACTCGAGGCTAAGTGCCTTGCCCAGGGGCACATCGACATGTGACCGGAGAGAGCTGAAATCAAACCTACAACATTCCGATTCGGAGTCACAATCTATTTTGAGAATTTCAGAGTGCATTTATTAAAGAGTCATTTTCATTCCATCACGTATTACTTCCTCACAATATCACTTGAGAGAATAAATGGAAAAGGAAATGAGTCGTTCGACAAAACTTTTAACAAGAATAGTTTTGACATGATAAAGGGATTTTAATAAGAAGGTTCCAAAGAAATGAAGCAAAGGAAATTACATGATATATATCAGCAAAGTGTGGAATGTTTTCCACATTTCCTCAACAAAGAAACACACAGTAATAATGTTCGTTCCCTTTATGAAAATGTACTGTACTTAAAATATTTAGCAGCATCTAACTACATCTAGTTGAGGGTTTATATCTTCCGGGGGAACTTATTCTTGAAATGATAGCGACTGATGCGGTTGTGGCGTTTGATACGGACCATGTGGGCAGTTGCCCAGGGTGGCGTTTGAAAGCAGCAGATAAGAGGTCATAGCTTATCTGTCAGCTGCACCTTGAACAGGTTTTCCATTGCCTTTATGCATGTGAGGTCAACGAGGAGTTGGCAGCTTCTGCTTCCTGCAGAGGATTGAGCGACATTTTTATGTTCTTTGTGCGGGGCTGCACTGCACGTTATTCTGCCCCATGACTTAGATGATTTAATGTCTTTTGATTTTGGGGGGGAACCACCATCCAAGAACCACCACTGAGATGATGCCTGCTCTGAACTGCATGCCCCTTAGTATGCTGCATGTTGGGGATTTCAAATTTGAGCCGAGGCAATAAAGCATCTTTCCTGCATAATTTATATTGTTCCAGGTATCTGCTGCGATCCCTGACCCTCACCCACAATAGGAGAGTGTGCTCCCGGTCCCAGTTAATATGTAAGCAACGTCACTGTGACAGTAACATTGTTATCTATCTTATATATTGGATATTACTCTTGTGGGTTTTGCACAGTTTCTTCGGAAAGTAATTACATTCAATCAGTTTAATATGAGTCCAGAAAATCCTCTTTTCAGTCTGTTGCATTATGGGTGTAAAATCAATAGTGTGCACATTTTCCCCATCTCTCAGTGTTCATGCTACTGGTTGCAGCCGACTTGCACTTTACGGTGGCTTAAAGTGAGCAATTGTATACGATAGTCAATATGACGGTCATTACAAAGTCTTATTTTGCATTAAAAAGGTTTTTCATTTACTTTTCCCTGAGGAAACATGCAATATATCTTTCACGATTTCTTTGCAGATTCTTTAGAGAAAGAAGAAAAGGTTGACACCATTGTTTTCAGTTGACTCTAAAATCTCGAGGATGTTTACAATATGCATTTTTTAAGACTCATAGCTCCACAGGATATCTATGACAACATTAATATTTTACTCTCTTTGTTAAAACAGCTATACATTTATTTCTTCACGGAACTGAGTCTGTTTTTCATCGGTTGACAGTAAATCGTGCCCTGCTTTATGCCGTAGTGGATCTGAGCAGAGCTGAAGCTAATCTAGGAATTACTCAGTGTGTAAAAAAAAAAATGTCATGGCTTCTTTAATGAGACAGCTTGATCGACAGTGCCTTTGCCGCTGTGGCATCCTGGAGGAGGTACTGTATGTGACATCAGCGACTGAATGTGGCGCCTCCATGCCAACGCCAGCCTGCAGTGGATCAGAGAGGCCTTTAAAGAAAAACAATAAGCCAGGATAACTGTAGTTTATGGAGGAATGGAAGACGAAACAACCTGAGATAAATATGTGCGGACAGATCAGGGTGAAGAAAATATTTAAATTGACAAAGTCTGAATATGATGCAGACTGATACAACGTTTAATGTCATTCTGCAGTCAAACAGAGCTTTGTAAACCAAAAAGCTAGGGAACATTTGTCCGTATAAGATGGGGACGAATTGTGGGGGACGGTGAGAAGGGGAGGGAGAAAACTCCCCCAAACGTGGGTTTGATTCCAGCAAAGGACATGCCTTCTAAAGCCCCTTTTTTAATTGTTAACTTTTTGGTACAGCTTAATTTGGTTGCTTTCGACACACAAACAAGCTTATTGTGCACCGTAGACCGTTTTCAAATTATTTTAAGCTACGTTTTAGTGCTTCATAAGTGACACACTATCATAGAGCTGTAGACTGATAAAATAATCCCCTCTAAATATGACTTCTATTTAAGACTCAGTTCGTTAACCTGACAGGTGACAGATAACATTAACTCTTGGGTGTATATCAAAATGAGTTAGTAAAGCACACTTGGGCAAGGAGTCTTGCCAATGATCATGGCTTTATTAACACTCTGCATTGAGGACTCAATATTATCAAACAGGTAATTTGAGCATAAAGCACAGTAAATCTCATGCCACGTTTTTTTTGTTGAGTTGTCAGTCAAAGTAATTTTGACACCACCACCCCTTCCTCTCTTAATACTCATTTCACTCTGGATTGGGTCACCCTCTTACCTGGTTCATAACATCACAGACATTCCCATGGTGTTTATGGTTGCATTTAACTGTTTGAGCATATGAACGTAGCACCTTAATACACCTGAAAACCACCCTTATGCAGGTCCACAGCTGCCTTCATGAAATTTTGTTTTTCCACAATGTCTCACAAGGAAGCAGCGTTTTTCAGCCGTTGCCTTTTTCCCGTAGCAGTATATTTTGCAATTTGATGACTGCAACGTTGTAGACTATTCAGAAGCAACGGAATTTCGTTCTGTACGCACTCTGTGCATACAAAATTACAAAGTTGTCTAAGTCTAAGTCTAAGTCTAAATGATTAAGGAAATGAGGCAAAAGGAAAAGGATCTCCCCCTAGTGGCTTGGTCCAATTTAGACCTCAAGCCCCACTCCATAGCAATAAGGACAGAAACCCTATGCCTCTGTACAATTATTTGTATCAGCAAATGTTTGTTTTTCTGATGAACTTGGGAATACCCATTTGTTAGATGTTATAAAGGGTAGAGATGTGAGGCTATGACAGAGATATTTGATTCCCTTCTGTCTGTTATTACCACCTCACCAGAACAGTTTTCTGAAGAATTTATTTTAGACAGGTCACACAGGTTAACAGCTATCATAAATCTGGACTGCCGAATAAAGCAGCCATTCCCGCACCACTCAGCATCACAATTGTATGACAGGCAGGGGGAAATAAATAATCCTCTTACTGGGGGAAAAAAAAAAAAAACATCTGATTCGCTCTGTCCTGCTTCTCTTCTTGGAGACGTGTGTTGCAGACGAGTACCTTACAACTTCCAGGCTCCTGACAAACCCCATTTGTCATGTGATGGACTGCCTGAAGTGCTCCACTTGTGTCAGACAAAACAGTGGCGCCAAGTCCATGGCCAAACTCATCAATAATGGTTTTGGTAAAAGGCACTAGCCTGCCTGATGGGAGAAATCAGTGGTCTCAGTTTCTGCTAATTACTGTAGAAGTCCTTTAACAAGGGATAGTGTTTATCTCTCTGAAAAAACACTGGACTTGTGTGCACCTCAAATGCATTTTGTTGGGTTGCTGGGTAGTTCAGCTTTGCTATATACCAATCATTACTTTTTTTTCTCTCTCCACTGCAGAATAAGGGGCACTTAAATTGAAAACCGCTTTTACAGTCTGAGGTTAAATGAAACATATAAGATAATAATACATTTTATTTACAAGTGCCTTTGAATAAACCTAAGGTCACGGAACATATCAAAACCTAATGAGCAATAAAACCAGATAAAAAAAAAACATCAAATAAGTTACATGGAGCATGTTTTTAATGTGAGATGTGAACTTTAGAGAGCTATCAAGGATGATACCCAGACTGTTAATCTGAGGTAAGGGGGAGAATATGAAGCTGTCAACGATGGAAGAAAAAAAATGGATTTTGCAATATTCTGGTGTTGTTCTTATAAGAAGGAGCTCAGTTTTATCACTGTTTAAATTTAGGAAGTTTGATGTGACCCAAGATTTTATTTCAGACAAGCAGGAGGTGAAGGAAGAGGCCGGGAGTATGAAATTGGCTATACAAGATAAGTAGAGCTGGATGTCATCCACATAGCGATGGAAATAAATGTTAAATTTATAGAACATATTGTAAATGAATGAAAGTAAATGACGAAGAGCAAATGCCCTAGAATAGAGGCATGAGGCACACCAGATTTTATAGAAGAGTGGGAACTGAGGGACATAAGATGGACAAACTGAATGTGTCTATAAGGGAAAGAGTAAAACCAGCCAAGGGGGGTGTGAGTGACGCCACGTGAGGATAATCTTTTGAAGAGAATGGCGTGCGGGATTGTATAAAAAGCTGTGCTCATATAAAGAAGGGTGAGTGGTTTCAGTACCATGTAGGGGATAGAAACTGGACTGGAATTGTTCAAAGGTTATTGTGAATTAAATGGGAGTGGAGTTGAATAACAACAGTTTTTTTTTTCAAGTAATTCGAAGATGAAAAATTGATTGGAAATGAGGGGGAGATTATTGCAGTTAGGATGTGATCCAGTTCTTTTAGTATAGGAGTGATAACTGTGGTCTTAACGAGGGTGAGAACGATTCCAGTAGAGAATTTCAGCGGTACTGAAAGGAAGGAGAGATAAGAGGCAAGATTTAACCAGGCTTTAGGGGCAGGATCAAGCGGGCAAGTGGAAGGTTTAGATTTTCTGATGATGTCTGAGATTTTCAACAAGTTTGTGAGTTTAAAACCAAAAGGCAATGGCCACTAAGAAGGAATTACAGATCCTGAGAGAGAAGAAGAGCAGGAGACAAACATTGGTGAATCTTGTGGATTTTCTCATCATGAAACAACATTATAAAATCAAACGTTTCAGTTTAATGCCAAAGTCCACTTTTCTTCTTTTAAATTGTAAAATTAACATCATATTTACATATTTAAACTGACTAAGAAGAACAAAAGTCAGTAAAAATTTTCCACAGTTCCACTATTTTGTGAATGTGCATACTAAATTTGGTAGACAGCCTTAGAGATAGGGTGGGGAGCCCTGTTATCCAGGTATGCCATAAATAATGAACCTCTGGAGACAGAAAGCTTCTTTTCTCTTATATAGATAGATAGATAGATAGATAGATAGATAGATAGATAGATAGATAGATAGATAGATAGATAGATAGATAGATAGATAGATAGATAGATAGATAGATAGATAGATAGATAGATAGATAGATAGATAGATAGATAGATAGATAGATAGATAGATAGATAGATAGATAGATAGATAGATAGATAGATAGATAGAACAGGGAAAGTGTACCATGGAATGAATAAATAATGTAACTGGAAAGATTTAAAATAAAAATTGACAGTTCTATGCTTTTTAAAAAAACAAAGTTGGAATAGAATGCTACCAATGTGATTATTTCTACTGTTTTATTTATTTATTTTATTTTTTATTACACAAAAATGACTAATAAATATTAAACTTTGTCCCTCCACTATGACTGTCACTGAACCAACCCATGTCACCTGTTTGTTTATAGAACTGACTTACTGAAACACTATTTTCCTTTTCTGAGATCAGTTTGGCAACCAAAGAAACAAAGAAAAATGAATTAAATAAATAAAATAACAATAACATTAGCATTTATCTTGGGTGCTATTTAATATGTGAATAAACAGTTTGAAACACATACAGTCACAAAACTAATTTACAGACTCACGCAATATAACTAGCTCAAATATAAAACAAGTGTTGTTGAAACCTTAATGTGATAAAAAAAAAAAAAAAAAGAAAAAGTAAAAAACAAAGCAACTGGACTTGTTTTCCGTAGTTTAAGTTCAACAAGTCCAATTGCTTTGTTTTTTTACTTTTTTTTGGAATGATCATGACCTGGATGATTGAGAATCTTCACCAGCAACCTTAATGTGAATTAAATAAAATATGAGTAGTGTAAACGAGATACTAGTTGTGATTCTGTGTGCATCTTTGTG
Organism: Fundulus heteroclitus; assembly: GCF_011125445.2. Lineage (NCBI taxonomy): Eukaryota > Metazoa > Chordata > Actinopteri > Cyprinodontiformes > Fundulidae > Fundulus > Fundulus heteroclitus. Next base: position 2,585,198 of record NW_023396792.1, on the reverse strand, counting down.
GATTATGGTCTTGATTTGAACTGGGGTCCTAAATCACATTATTATCACCTTTATAGCCTTAAAGCTTTGGGTCCGAGCTGCTTGCAACTTCTTAGTCATTCTTCTCCTAAGTTTTATTTCTAAGCAAATCTTTGCTTCTGAAAAAGCACAGATTTTCAAGTTATGTTGTTTTATGAAGCCAAAAAAGATCTTTTGGCGTTATTGCAATATTGGTCCACCAAGTGGCGACAGACATCAAGCTAAATCCAGGAGGCCACAGAGAATAACCAGTTTCCTGTGAAGGTGTTGAAGGTAGTTGTTTAATGCCTTTAAATCCAGTCCACTTCTTTGCGTCTATTTTGGGGGGATTAGGTCAACAGACGCACGGTACCGACCCGGAGCAGCGAGGTCCACTTCGAGGGACTTTTGTCCCTCTCGACTCGCCTTAGTTATCCACCGGCGGAAAAAAGTTTCTGCGTGATGAGCGACCTGTTGAGGGGAAAATGATCACTTCTGAGTGGTAAGAAAATGTTGCTGAATTTTCGGAGAAGCTGCTGCCACTGTTAGAGCGTGGCACTTTGCGCGCGCGTGTGTGTGTGTGTCACTTTCGGTCCCTTTTGGTGCGCCGTCCTATTTTAAAACGTGAAATCACCCGGGAGTGCTCACACACTCCGCTGCCATGGCAACGCGTACTGTGGCGAATCGCTTCCTGATATAAAACTAAAGCTTTCAGGGGTGTTTTTTTTTTTTTTTAAATGCAAAAATAAAAGCGACTGTGAGCACGATCATTTATTCTGACGTCACAACAAACTGAACGTCCGTGATGGCTAATCAATAACCTCTTTTTTTTTTTTTTTTTTAGTTCTCATTTTATTAATTATATAACGTTTACAGCTAGCTAGCTAAAGCTGTTTTTTTTAAACCAGCCTGCTATGAACATAGCTAAATTTGGGAGACTGGTCACAGTTTTAGTCGATTTTCTTTAAATATGCTGGTAATTTCATATTTATGAGTTGGTATGACAAGGTCTGTGGAGTTTTGCAGTGTTATGTATGCACTGTGTTTTCCTCCAAGTTACCTTTGGAAATGAATTTGATTTGCTCTTGTTTCTGCAGTGGCCTAAATTTTATGTTTTTTTCTCACACGTCTCTCCTCTTCGCCTCCCAAGGCTGAGCCCAGCAAGGGCAGAGATTAGCTTTAACCAGGATTAAACCAATGAGGAAAATTTGAATTTGTTGGCCCTTATCTTCTAGCAACATGTGGAGTGCCCTAAGCGAATGGCAGAATTTGATCTTTTGCTTCCCTATAGCAAAGCGTGTATTTCTTTTTTTTTCTTTTCCTCGCCATTTGACACTTATCATACTTGACCGTTGAAGAAAGATGGGGGGGGGTCTCTTAAGAGGTTTGTTTATAGGGAAACAACATGCACTTGTTTGCTGCATCCGAATAACAGCTTAACCCTTGACATCCACTACATGTTTAATAAAAGCCTAAAAGCAGCACAGAGGTGGATTTTTTTTCTTGAGTTAGCTTGATCCCACAACTGAACAGGTAAGAAATGACCAACATATTTAGTGGATTTGTTTGTTCTTTACTTTGAAATTGCTTTTGTATAGTTTAAAATGTGGTACACACATTTACTGGGCTTTGGAAAACTATTCGTACACCTTCTGTCACAGTACTATGTACAAACTTTAATGTATTTTATTGGATTTTAATGTGATAGACCAAAACAAAGTAGTATTTTGTTATTACTTAGAGGGAACTGGACAAGGACACGTGATTTAACATTTTTTCGATTTTCTTACCTAAGTAAAAATCTGAAAGGTCTAGAGTGCATTGTATTCAGCGGCTTTTAATTTGAGACTCCTATGCTGATCAATTACCACAAGTTTGCAGGTGTACAGATAAGGTGAAAGTTTATGATAAAAAAATGAATTTCTTCTTGGAAAATTTGATAAATAAGACATGGATTGTTTTAAACTCCTGGACAGTTCTGTGTATATTTTCCATTTTTACACCAGTTTTCATTACCAAAATGCTTAAATGCTAAATAATGTTTTGATCATTCCTTCCTGATACTGTAAAGTGCCTCCTAAACTATTTATACCCATTAGCCTTTTTCACAGTATATGACAACTACAACCTTCAATGTGTTTTATTGATACTTTATGTGCGGATACTGGATTAACGAAACGTTTTCCTAAATTTCAATCTGAAAAGTGTGGTGTGCATTTGCACTCCTTCTATTCTAATACACCTGAATAAAACCCAAACAGCTGCCCTAAGAAGTCCCATAGTTAGTTAACAGAAGCTAGCTGTAGGTATTCTAATCACAGTTGTGTTTTGAAGTCTTCAGAGGTTTGTCAGGTTTGCCCATGATAAATCAGTTGCGTAGATCTACACCCCAGGATAGTTATTAAATTTGCACCTCATAAATCTAGTCTTTATGGAAAGAGGTCAAGAAGAGACCCAAATAAAACTTTGTGCCTAAATTTGAAGTTTTATGTGCTGAAGAAAATTAACACTAACCATCACGGCTTCCACCAAACTCAATAAGTTGCTTACATCCCTGCTGGTATTTGGAGTTTTTCCTCCACGGTGGGTGCTGATTTACCCTGCTCAGTGGTACGTTTATTTTAATCTGGGTATGCTTTTTTTTTTTTGTACAAGCCTGGCCAGCCAGACAATCTTTGCCAAGAGACTCTTTTTTTTTTGTGAAAACTCGATTGGTTCTTTGGGCCACTGGTTTTAGTTTCTGCACCTTTGTGGTTTGGATTGTGTATTTTGGTTTCTTTTGGATATTTAACTTTTGTCTTCAATGACTATCTGTCCACTCTCAAAAAGAGACGTTCTTTTGATATTCATCTTTGAGGAGAACTCTGATTATTGCTGCATTTTGCTTTATAGCTTCCCACTCTTACGTTGAACATAATCTAACTTTCAGGTTCTGCTATTTAGGTTTGTCCACAACAAGCCAGGACAGGACAAATATTATTTTCTTATGTTGTAAATTTGCTCTCACTGTACAGTATCTTAGTCTTATTTTTCGTTTTATTTTTTATTTTTTATCCTTTGTGAATCTGCATACTTCTATTTGTCATTGACTTTGCTGCTGGTACACCTTCATTTGTCTACTGAGGGACATTAAATTATATTTCTATTCTATTCTAACAACCAGAGCTGCGAACAGAAAGGCCGCATTAACGTCCAGACCTAAATCTAGCAATGTGTGGCAAGACTAACTGAACTTCACAGGTGCTCTCCATCCTGTCTGACTGAACTTGAGCTATTTTTCAAAGAACAGCCTGGAGTTTCAGGCACTAAACATGCAAAAGTAGTAGAGACATACTACAACCGGATTTCCTGCTGTAATGTAACCAAGGGGTGCTTTTACAAAGTATTGATCAAAGGAGGCTGAATCCAAATTCAGGCCACGATTTTACACATTTTTATTTGTAAAATATTTAGTAAACCACGTATCACTTTCCTGGCACAAATCAATGATTCCAATGATTCTTTGTGTTGGTCTCTCACATGACACGTTACAAGAATGTGAAAAAGTTCAAGTGGTCTAAATACTTTCTATTACTGTATTTGACGGTATTCTTGCGATTTATCCTAAATATTCACCTCAATTGTTCCTCAGCTGTCAGTTACAATATAGTTTTACAGCTCTTTAGTGAGTCAGATGGCAGCTTTAATGCCTTAATCCTGATGTGTTATTGGTATATCATATTTAGCCCACAAGCTCTGGTAATCTTGCTGCATAATATTAGGTTTCCCTGCAGAACTTATTGAAGTAGATGGGACATTTGCATTCTAAACATGCAATTTCTTGCCTCATCAGGTAACGTAATTCCACGCTTCATTAGGACTGTGAAGTTTATCATTAGTCATCAAAGCCAAGCTGTCAATAAATGATTAAGTTTCACAGGAGTCAAATATAATATTAGGGCTTGAGTAAAACAGATAATGGTGCATATTTTGATTACATTTGCAGCAATTTAGTTTTTGTTAGATTTTTTTTTTCTTTTTACATGTTTTAGCAGCTTTTTGTTACAGCAGGAAAATATTACAGAGCTTTAACCTTTACGGTTTGTGCATTCAAAGAAAGCAAACCTCCAAAGGCCCTGAACAATAATTTGTATTATGCAAAGCTGCTTTATAACTGCATATCTTACCTGTAACTCTGCCCCCTGTCATATATTTTCAAAATAAAAACTAAAAACACCACCAACAACAATCAGTAACATATTTGTTGTCGTATTTTGTACTTTATAGTCATCATGCCTATAAAGTACAAAGTATGCCACCATTAGGGCCACAAGCATTCATTTAGGATGTGAGTAAAAGACTGTAAAAAAAAAAAACAGTTCCTCGTTTTGCTGGAAAGTGTGTGTATTTAGAGAAGATAGACACTTTCAAGCTGCTGTATTATACCTGTGGGGTGAACTACCAGTTGGTTTATCAACCTATCTTAACACAATCCCCAGCACATTGATCAGATGCCACATTCTTACCTGTGGGGGAAAAAAAATATTGATTCAGCACATCATAAAATACGTTTTCTTATTTTTAAACAGTTGTCCTTCACAGCTCAAACGTTTGTGAATCCACTGCCTCATGGTCATCTGTGGTATTTCGCTACAGAATTAGTTTAGACTTTGGCACAGCTCATAGATCCTAGGTCGTTTCGTTCTGAACCCGTAGCTGCATCAGCCTTCCCACAGGACCGTACGGTGTGGACCGGCACCAATTGACTTTTAATGCCTTCGTCTTCTTGTCATTATAGCATGAAGTTTCACTTCCTCTGAGCCCCACGTTGGAGGGCAGCCACCTTGCGTATTGTGCTCTCTACAACAATCCAGTGACGATGACAAATGTGCGGTTTGACTTTGTCTTTGACGCCGAGGGTGCGAGGCAGTGTAAATATACATTACCTTCAGCAAATGAAGCACAAGCAGATTTGACGGGGGGAAAACTTACAAAGGAGGCAAGGCATCTAATTGCTTTGGTCCTCGTTTTCTTGGAAAATGTCTCTGGCTTTTTGTGCTCAATATTAAAGAACTGACTTTAAAAACACTCCATTGTGCACTGTGAATATTCATTTTGTACTAATGGAAGAGAAAAAAGGCTGTAATTTCCCCCTTAAATGATGGAGAGGTAAGGCAAGTATGGACTTGACCTGTGATGGTCTGCCGGCTCTAATTACTTCCTGTTGAAACTGGAGATGAGGTGAACACGGTGTAAAAGGTGGACCACAGTCTGCGTCTCCTGGGCTTAAGGTGTGTACTCATGTTTACTTGTGTCTCGGTGTGTGCGTGAGAGAAGAATTAAGACTACTGTTCTTTAAATGTTTTCACTATAATTTGTGCCATCTAAACGAGCTTGTCAATATGTGACCTAGTACTGTAGTTTTTTTTTTCTAAAAAAGGGGTTCATCTCTTTATGTAAATGAAAGGAAAAAAAAAGGGGCACACAAAGAATGTTTCAGTGGTGACTTAATGAAGTCAAGAAAGGTCCTTGGATTTGGTTCTTCAGGGAGTGTATTAAATTTTACAATATGAGTAGAAAGTGCATCCTTAATAGGAGTCATTTAGGTCCACTAGGGCAAGGTTCTTAACCATGAAACGGCTGAGTGCTTTAAATCCCAGCTGTGCATTAAGCAATCGGGTCATCCAACAGGCATATTTCCTGAAGCCTTGCATATCACTGATCATGTCTTTGTTACTCCATTAACAATTCTGCCGTGTTTCTTTTAATAACTCAACTTGAATGGTGTGAAAACTTGTTTAATTTGGTAGACTTTGCAGGATGCTTTAGTTCTTTGTAGACAAAAGTAATTTTTTTTTCAGTTATTACCAGTGGTAGTAAAAATAGCTATTTTGGTCAGTGACCTTTATTTTACTAGGTTATAGATTGTGGTTGGATATAGGCTTACTCAAAAACATTTTAATTTATGAAGATATAGAACACACGAATAAAAAAAAGTAAGTACGGTAATCCGTTTTGCGGTTTAACTTGTAGCTTGAGCTGTGGCTTTTGGAAGACAGATCTGAAGATTGCAGCACTCGAGACTTAAAGCAATTTGTGACCCCTTTTAAGGTCCAACTTCTCACCCTAGGTTGACCTTGGTTTCCCATTTCCTTTGCATCAGAGATTAGGTGGGAAGGATCAGGCACCTCTGTCTCAGAAGATACCTGAGACACACAGAACCCTGCTCCAGTCGCTTCGGTTTCTCAGTGATACACTCATCACATGCCTCTGTCTTCCACAAATGAGCTCTGATTGAGGTGATTGGAATTTCCAGAGGCTGTCACAATCATTTTGATTGGAAACTAGACATAAAATAATGGGAGAGACAGGCCTGTTATGAGAGCCCTGTCAGGGCTAAAATAATGCGTCGGAGTGAGGAGGTTAAAGACACTGCTTCCTTGTTAATAATTAATTGCTGTGCGTGTGGCGGATCCACTTCATCGCTCCTAGTCATCACTTGATAATTGCTTTACATTTAATTTGGCTTTAAAGACTGTTTTTCAAGCTGGCTAAATTATGCTTAAAGTGAATATAGGGTCGTACCGAGACAATAGTCACGTTTTAGGAGAAATAGGCTTCATGTTTTAATTATTTAAAGATGTTTCTTGAATGTTGTCCTGTTATAGATGCACCAGTCATGCTGATCCTTGCCATTGGTTAATATTAAAATCACAATTGTTCAAAGAATAATTCAAAAACCTGCATCTTAATGTTATTTATTGGCACTAGTGGCCTTAATTTGATAGTAAAGGGAGATGAGAGAAAGGGGGAAGACATGCAGCAATGGGTCTTGGGCGTTTATGTAGGATTTTAAATAAAAGAAGCAACTTAGTGTATTTTTACAATGAAAATCTAAACTGGAAATAAGTGATGTATCCTGGTCCCACTGGGTGTTTGAAGGTCATACAACATCATATGCTGCCACCATGTGACCCAGCCAGGGTTGATCAGGGCCTTGCTTGTGTCTGAGTAGCCTGTGTGCGCCGCAGATAGCCCCATTTTAACCACATCCATCTTGATCCCTTTACGGCAGCTTCTGTGAGATGATGTCTGGTCTAAGCATGATTTCTACACTGTTTTCTGACAATTAAAACCGTCTCCCTGGATTGACCTTCGACTGCCAGTCTTGTGCCGCTGTGAGCAACGCCCCTGATCAATTTGGGCGCTGTTGTGACCTCTCCCTGGCTTTAACAAAGGCACTGTTTTGCCTTGCTGGTTGTTGTTGTCTACTGTAAGAAATCCCAGTGCTGATGACCTCTGCGATGACCTTCAGCACTTGGGCGTCGCTCCAACAGCAGCACCCGTCTCCTTGTGCTCTTGGACAACAGCCTAAGATGTGCTCCAGGCACAGTGGGGGTTTCTGCCAGGGCTCAATGGAAGAGACCGTATCGGCTACAGACCGAACCAGGAAGCTGATTCGATGTTGCTCAGACTTCCACAGCTCTGTCCATGATATTTTCTGGTCTGCTGCCTGCTCCCATCTTGTCCTCATTCCCTGCTGGTGTTGGCATCCTCCACCCTGGACTTTATGTTGGATTAATAATAATAATAATAATTGAACTTTATTGATCTCACAATGGAGAAATTCACTTCTGCATCTTAACCCATCCCCTTGGGGAGCAGTGGGCTGCCACTGTGCGGCGCCTGGGGAGCAATTGGGGGCTAAGGGTCTTGCTCAGGGACCCAGAGTGGCGGTCTGTGGGAGTTGAACATAGAACCTCTGGGACCCAAGCTCAATGCTCTAACCACTAGGCAACCACTCCCCTGGTACCTTTTCTTTCCTTGGGTTCTGTAATGAGGTCTTGGACTACTTCCAAGGCCCTTCCCATCCAGGTTCCACCTCCCTCACTAACTCACTATGCTGGTTGACTGCCTCTTTCTGCCAGTTCTGGCTTCTATGCCTGCACAGGAGACCTTGCTGTCATTGGAGTCTCTATACAGTGGTACTGCTCTTGCTCGGGACACCATAAACTCTTCCATTAGTTTAAGTTTCTTCTTTTTCCCGTATAAGGCAGTGCTACTGGTTAGCCTGGCCGGTTCCACAGATAGCGGGTGACTTTCCTCTCTAAGCTCTCTAGGATGGAAATTGGCACATTATAAACTAGCAGTGGCCAAAACAGTAGAGTCAAAATGCTGGTAGATCAAATCTTTGAACTTGCCTGGCAGTCCTGACTTGTCCTCTGTCACAGCCAGGTCTCTAACGGGTTGGCAGTAGCTTGAAGGCCTGCAGTGTCTTTAAGGGTGCAGACTCTTGACTGGCTTCTCTGCAACTGATGGTATCTGTGTCCCTCCTAGTGAGAAGCAGAACTGGTCTGTTACCTTTCTTTACTTCACCACTAGCAACCTGCAATTAGGTGGTTTAAAGTTCTTCCTGGCCCAATAATAAGACACTCAAGTCCTTGGAAGATGCATCTGCAGCCCTAGAGCGACGTTGTAGTCAGCATCAGATCATCCACAAATGCTCTGATGGGGGAGCTACTACATACCTAACTTGGTAATCGGTACTCTACACGCCACTTCCTCTGACGTCACTAGAATATTCATGGCCAAGGTGGACAATATCATGCTGATGGTGCATTTAAATACCAACAAATTACAGATATGTAATTTACTTTGCATTGTTTAACCTAGCAAATAATAATAATGTATATAACACAAATATTTTTCCACAATATGTATTATTTGTCTACTTTCTGGGCTTGAATATCTAGTAATGTAGACAATTGCATGTAGGCTTTTTCCAAAAATGTTTTACCAAAACGAAAGTGCCACTTAAATGATAGGATAGCCATGATAGAAGATAAATACTAGGTTCCCCAAAGTATAGTTATTAATATTTTCTTATGAACATATTGTTCTTACTTTCTAGCTGACTTCAGAGAAATGATGGAATCCCACTTTTTCTATCTCTGGGTAACACAAGCAGATGTTTGTGGGCAAGACATGAAGCATCAGTCTGGAACCATTGCTGCTACATCCGACAGGGATATTCCTCTTATACGGCTCCAAACTGATGAAACACTCAGGGTAAGGAGAGTTGTAATTAGAACTATGCAATATTTGGAAAGCATGCAATATGTGATACTAAAGGTCGAAGGTTTAAATGCCGATATGAGTTGTGATAACGGATTAAATTGTGTAGTATACAGCGTTGAAGCCTTTCTGCTGTGAGTCCATTGCAAACCTAAACCTCTGATAGTAAGTATTATAACCAGATACGGGAAGAAAATGAAATTCATCATTTCTGATCCAGTAAAATGATTACGGTATCATATTGACTTTACCAGAATCTTAATGTTCTCAAAAAATGGTTTTCTGCTGCATTAAACAACAAGCACCACCAAACACATTCTGGTTATTTAGTACAGCAATGCATAGTATGATTAGAAAGAAAATATTTAATGCGGTACGAGCAATTCTTTGTGATATTGATACTTCCTACAGTGATACTACAATGATGATATATTTGTGACATATTGTGCAGCTCTAATGGTTGTGGTTTGTGTTTGTGTCACCAAGACATTGACAACTCAAAATGGTGCTCCAGCAGAGGTTCAGTCTCTACTTTTTTCTGTCTAGGCCGCTTTCTTTGGGGAATTTGACCGCTCTGTTTGCCACATGCAAAGCAGCCAGTGCTCAGTCTTGCATGGACACAGATAATAATCAAGTTAATTAGACCTGAGATTGAACGAACTGCAGCAGCAACTTAATCATTTGTGAGTTGATTAAAAATACTATATTCCACAGCTCCAGAGACAGGAAATCTTGCATGTTTTTTGGAACGTTTTAAATTAGGTGGTATATCAGAGTTACCGTGTAAGCATTTGGTTTGGAAAATGTAACTGTGGGGTCCGAGACACAGAGTGAGGGAAAGCTACCAACATTGAGCAGTTTGCAACACATGTATAATTATTTGTTCTTATTTTTTTTTTCACTCAGGAAATTTACGAATTTGGGAAGACACTGGGTCAAGGAAGTTTTGGAACTGTTTATGAAGCGACTCACGTCAAGACACAAACAAAATGGGCCGTTAAGGAGGTTCGCAAACCAGCGGTGAGAGAGTCTGAAGTCCCACTGGGAGGCCTGTTTTTTATGATTAAAAAGTTGCACCAGTTAGAGAAGTCCATGTAACAAGAGCAGTCATTTCCTCTTTACTTTAATATTCTATCACGTCAGGCAGGAAGTTCCAAGTTTAGGATGTTGGATAACGAAATAAACATCCTCAAAAAAGTAAACCATCCCCACATAATATACCTCGAGGCAACCTACAACACACCTACGGTAAGGATTGCTTTCCTGTAGATCCCCAGTCTCAACAGAAATCCTCGTCAAAAATGTGATTTATAATATTTTTTTATGGCTTTCTTTCGGTCTAAATACTATTGAAGACATAAATTATCCTTTTTCTCATCTGTTTCCTAGAAGATTTGTCTGGTCACTGAGCTCTGTCAAGGAGGCAGCCTGGAGCAGCTGCTGCGGCAAAAGAGGTTCTTTACAGAGGACGAGACAAGAGAAATCATCTGTTGTTTAGCTGATGCAGTTGTCTACCTTCACAAAAGAGGTAAAATTATTTTTATCAGACTAACAGCAGAGTGTAAATGCAAATGTAAAGGCTATATTGATCATACCAAGATTACATAGTTTGTTGGTTTGTTTGTTTTAATTTTTTAGTTAGTCTTTTGTTTTTGTTTTTTGTTTTTTACATAAAAAACACCCAAAATATAAGAAACTCTTCCTTAAAGGAAATTATATAGCTATATAATTGGTTATCAGAAAAATACATCAAACGAGAATGCTACCTAATTATCTCATTAATAAAATACTATTATTTCCCTTATCAGTCTCAAGTCTATCAATAATCAGTCTAAAGAGTAAATTATTTTGCTCAGTCAATGAGCTCTAATGACATACTTTATAGAAAATAATGAGATTAGTGTATTGTTAAAATATTTATACCAAGAACTCCAATAATGATACATTAATTAAAATGTAATGTTTGAATTGGAATTTGTCACTCAGGCTTTATGTTTTTAGCAGGGTTGGTTGTTTTGTTCAGATTCCATGCTTTTTCACTGTCAAGTTTCACATTTTTTGGGTAAAAAGAATTTACAACTTTTGTAATATGTTATTAGATTTTTGTCCTTTACAACAGTGATGACGAGGAAAACAAATCAGAAAAATCATAGGTTTTACCAAACCTTAATTTTCTTTTTCTGTACTTCTCCAGACCTGAATAAGTATTCAGATTCCAGACTTTTCAAGGGTCGACAGGAACCTTGGATTCACAATCACACTAATGTACTTTAACATTAAAGATTAATTCAATTACTTTTTTTTTTTACTTTTTTTTTTTAAATGACTGAAGTCTGTTCATGAAGCTCAAAAGCAAAGGTTTTAGCACATAATCAGAAGTTCTTAAAACCTGCCTTAAATCTCAGGAGAAGTTTGAAGAGGAAAAGGCAGAATCCAAAAGATGGACCCTTTAGCTCCATCAGTTTTCAACCAGAACTTTCAGTCATAAAACGACAGGTACTTATGTAATTATGGTTCTGTGATTCCCGGGTGACCGCCAGAGGGCAGTGTTGAAATACTGAATGTTCCCTTTGCATGCGGCTAGTAATAATACCAATGGAGTCACACCTGCGACAGATCGGATGACTAATCAGAACCTAAATAGTCTGACATCATCTGAGGCTCTGTTCCTACAGAAACTTTCCACGAACGCCAGGATACTGAGTGACAGAGAAACTCTGGCGGTCATCCGGGATTCATAGAACCGTAGTTACATATGTAACTATTGTTGCATTTCATCCCTGCTCTATACATCAGTCCTTTGTGTCTCAAATTGAATCCGGACGGTTCTGGGACAACCTTGTGGCTGAACACTGCGTTTGTGCCAAAAGCGTTGTCCCGTTCCTAGTGTAACCAGCCATTGAGGTTGGCTCAGTTTCACCCTCCGTCAGGTGCGATTGGAAATATGTCTAAATTATTGTGCCCATTGAGGACACTGGAGGCATTCATTGCTGCTACTACAGGTTCGAGACACTCAGACCAGTTTTTCGTCTGTTATGGAGGTCCTAGTTTGGGTTGTCCTCATTCCAAACAGCGTCTCTCTCATTGGATCGTGGACGTCATCAGCCATGCCTACAGTACAGGACGCTGTCCCCTGCCAGTCGGTGTGAAGGCCCTCTCTATCAGGAGCGTCTCCACTTCCTAGGAAGTTATGGGGTAGTTCCACTAGAAACCCTATGTGCTGCTGCATCATGGGCTTCCCCAAGCACTTTCACCTGGTTTTCCAAATCAACGTGGTCCTTCATCCTCTGGGCTAGATTCTTCTACAAGGATCCTCTGGGTCTTCCCAGTGAGATATGTGCTCAGGATTCCTTGTGACACAGTTGGTATTAGTCATTCAGTGCATTCAGCACTGCCCTTTGGACAAATATGCCCTGTCTCTGCACGGAGTAAGGGCACAAAGTCATGATCAAGCTTGCAACGTCTGTGCAGCCTGTCATCCAGGTGAAAGCTGTTGAACCACCTCTGCAGGGGCCGCAGTGACAGCAATCCCATAGGCACAATACGGGTGACTGATGTCAGTTTGCCTAGTAGCTGCAGGATGGCGATGTAAGGAAACTGGCTGCTTCGAAGCTCCAAACCTTCCCCAAGATGACTTTGAGGCCCAGCCGGGACACATGATCAAGTTGGTGGCCTGTATCTGGAGAAGCACACGCCGAGTAGGGGCACAAACAAGCCAGACTTCAAGATAGGGAAGAACCCTGACACCAGACACCTGCAGGGGAGAGAGGGCTGCTTTCACACTCTCGGGGAAAGAGAGAGACCGAAGGGGAGCACTCAAAATTTCCAGTGGCAACCACCAATGGATTCACAGGGTGAGCAGCTCAATAATTGAGCTGCAGATGGGGAAATATCCAATGGCTGGCCAGGTAACATCACTGTCTTTCCCCACAGCCCCTAGGGCTCCTGGGTTGGGCGGCGACCTGAGTCTGCAGCCTGTGTCTGCCTGGTTGGGTGGTTGACCCTAACTGACGAAAGTTCCCACCAGGTCTCTGCTGTGCATCCTGAGGGTAGACAACACCATACCTACCAAAACCTGACGCGGTGACTGAACACTGGGGCCAGCAGATAGTCGCCTCGAATGCTGACAAGGGGGAGGTGTCATACCCCTGCTCAGGCCTGAAAGCTACAGTCTTGTTTGTCATGCCTGAATGGTCTGTTCCAGTGCTTCCAGGGCAGCTGAACCAAACAACTCTCCTGGCACCACAGGAACACTACAGAGAGTCCTCTGACATGTTTCAGTCAGAGTATACAACCAGGCATGTCGACGAGCTTGAACAAGGAATGAAATCACACGCCCAAGCTCTCTGGTCATCAGTGCAAAGGCCTCTAAGCCTGCATCACTAAACCCAACTGATGTAGATGCACCAACAGCATCCTGAAGTGATGCAGAGAGGGCAAACATTACGTGTGCCAAGGAATTTCCAAGGCAGCCAGCACGTGCTCCCGCATTGTAAGCCCTACAGAAGAAGTTGTCTGTAACACAGCATTAAGTTCGTAGGCACTAGATCTGGTGAAACAATGAGAGAGGCAACAGCAGGTACCACTGTGGGAATGGAATCCAATCCTGTCCTGGCCGAGTTATGCATAGCCGCCAACACACAACCATTTGTGGAGAAGCGTGAAAAGCCTCTCATGCCCGCCAACAAGCATGCAACGCCTTCGGGTACTCCTCCAATCCAATGGCAGTAGGAGTCCATCCGTGCCTGAAAAAGGCACTACCATGAGTAGACTCCTCCCCTTGCGGGATGTTAAACTGAAGCCCGCCCCAGTCCACACGCATGACATCCCATATGGAGCCATCAGCTGACTCACCAGCTAGGCTCTGAGGTGATGAGAGCGAGCCAGCCTCAGAGCGTGAGATGATTCTGCCTCCCCCTCATCCCTAAAGTTAGAGGCTGATGCAGCCAAAAACAAAACATCCTCCCCTGTGGACAAGTCAGGTATGGGTGGAGAACAGAACCTAGCCGGTGCAACTGAGGCCTGTGAATGACGTTCCTGGAGAAGACGTCTCATCTTTGCCAATTCCGCAGACAACCGCTCAACTCTTGTGGAAAGGTCTCGTTCAGACTTAGAAGGGGCCACAGTAACTGCGTCGATGCTTAAAACACCGAGATGGGGCCACCTGCCCAGAGGGTGGAAGGTCAGCATCATACTGAGGACGCAACTGGGACAACCGAGCCGTCCAAACAGCACGGGGCATGTAACTGCCGTTCATGCAGGGATTCTCTGATAGCGGCTCCACCAGATGATCATGCCTAAAGCAGGCAGGGCACAGGTCTTCATTGTCATCTGCCTGGAGAGCAGCCCCACAATCCATACAACAGTGGGAGCTCTCCACATTCAACCACCAGTGCGTGAACAGGTTTTAGCCCAAACCCAAAATGAAATTAGAGAGTCTTACACCATTAGCTGCAAACAAACTTAGACCAAGTCAGCTAAAATTGGGAGAGGGTGTGAAACCGCTCCTGTCACCAATTATAGCTTTACTATAAATCAGGAGGAAAACACTGTCAGCTGGAATACAACCTTAGACAACAAGGCTGGCTATAATCGGGAGAGGGGGCAAAGCCGCTGGCGTCACCGGTTATAGACCACAAGCCCAGGAATGCTAACACCGTTAGCTGTACTCAGACCAAAAGGTTGGCTTGAACAGGGAGAGGGGGTGAGAATGCTGCAGTCACGAATAAACTAGAAAGGCTAACACCAGTAACTATAATAAAATATTGATTACACTTGCGGCTGGAACTGGGAGAGGGGGTGGGAATGCTGCCTTCACCAATTATGGACAAACTGAGGAAGGCTAACACTACCTTTAGCCTTCAGAATCCTATTTCAAAATGGGTAAATTTGATTTAAGAGCAGTATTTGTGTTTGGGCTATGACTGCAGTAACATGCAGCCACAGTCATACAGTTGCTTAAAAAGTCTACAAAGAAGTTACCACATTAAATATAAAATGTCCTGATTCAAATGTGAAGTCCATATCACCCACTCCTAACTGGAAGCAGTTCTCTGCTGTTTATATTCTCAGAAAAAAAATAAAGAATGTTTTCGTTTCAAAAGCGAATTGTGCTCTAAACTAGCAGAAATTTTTTTTTTCTTTAGAGAGCATTGCTTTGGCCTCGTATCAACGTGTCTAAACAGACACACAGAATCATATTCTGACTCATAGTTTGGGGAATCAAATATTATTTCACCTCAATGTCCTGATTAAGGTCTTCTGCTCAAGTCTAGTCAAAGTGTGAAATATTAGTCAAAGGTCAGGTCTGTGATGGACCATCTCTCATTAGAAAGGACTTGAGAATTAGTGTCCTGCACAAGGACACTTCAACATGTGGACAGGGTTGGAATTAATCTGCTAAAAAAGCAATTACAACTCTTTCCTTTGCAAGATCAGTGAGTTATTTCTCACTCGGAAATAGCTGCTGTTTGTGTGTACTTGTAGTGTGTGAGTGATGAAGTGTCCTCAAAAAAGACATTCCTTTTTGTTCCTCTGCTCAGAGTTGCACTCACTGCCGTGTGTTGTGTCTAAGGTGAACCATCCTAATGGAAAATTTAAAATGGCACAAGTGTATTCAGCTTGTAAAGATGATGTTACAAAGTTACAGCAGAAAAAGCTAGAGCAGATGACAAGAAATATACATCATTCAGACTTTGGATGTTGAAATGGTTTGGTTTTAGACAGTGGTCATCTTTGAACCAAAAAGGTTCTAAGTTTGAGCCTCAGCTTCTGTGGTTAATATGTCAAACTGTCAAGAGAGAGAAGCGTTGGGTCTCATCACTTTTCAGCTAGTTTTGAAATGAAGCCCTGTGACATACAGTGCCTTGCCAAAGTTTTCACCCACTTTGGTATTTTTCATGTTTTGTTGCCTCACAACCTGGAATTACAATACATTTTTCATGTCATTTACAGAATGTGCCTACAACTTTGAATCTATCTATCTATCTATCTATCTATCTATCTATCTATCTATCTATCTATCTATCTATCTATCTATCTATCTATCTATCTATCTATCTATCTATCTATCTATCTATCTATCTATCTATCTATCTATCTATCTATCTATCTATCTATCTATCTATCTATCTATCTATCTATCTATCTATCTATCTATCTATCTATCTATCTATCTATCTATCTATCTATCTATCTATCTATCTATCTATCTATCTATCTATCTATCTATCTATCTATCTATCTATCTATCTATCTATCTATCTATCTATCTATCTATCTATCTATCTATCTATCTATCTATCTATCTATCTATCTATCTATCTATCTATCTATCTATCTATCTATCTATCTATTTTTTATTTTTATTTTTTTGAGAAGCAAACATTAAACATGACAACTGGTCTCTCCCAGTTCTCCTTGAGGCAAAATTGCTCCGACTCCTTAATGTTGGATAGTTTTTACTTGTGAAGAACGAGCTTCAAGTCTTACCACAGATTCTCAATTGGATTGAGGTCTAGACTAGGTCAGTCCAACACGTTGGCATGTTTTCCATTAAACCACTTGAGTGTTGCTTTAGCAGGATGCTTCGGCTCATTGTCCTGCTGGAAGGTCATCCTCCGTCCCAGGTTGACATCACAGGCAGGCTGACAGGTTTTAGTCAAGAGTGTCCCAGTATTTAGCACCATCCATCTTTCCCTTGACTCAGATCAGTATACCAGTCCCTGCTGCTGAAAAACATCCTACAGCATGATGCTGCCACCACCATGTTTCACTTTGGGGAGAGTGTTTTTGGGTCGATGGGATGTGCTGGGTTTCCAGCAGACAGCATGTTTTCTTTGGTTGCCATGAAGTTAAAATTTATTATCTGACCAGAGTTCCTTCCTCCGTACATTTTGGGAGTCGCTTACATGCCTTTTAGCAAACTAAAAACACACCTTCTTATTTTTAAACACTTATTAATGGCATTTTTTTCTCTCATCACTCTTCCATTAAGCCCAGCTTTATGGAGAGTACTGCTTATTGTGGTCCTATGGACAGATCCTCCAGTCTCTACTGTGGAGCTCTGCAGCTCCTTCAGTTTTACCTTTGGTCTCTGTGCTGCCCTCTGATTAATAGCCTCACCTGTGGATTGTGGTGGGCGGCCCTCTCTTAGCAGGTTTGTTGCGGTACCATGAGCTTTCAATTTAAAGATGATGGAGTGGATGGTGCTCTGGGGTAAAATCAAAGATTTGGATATTTTTTATGACCCCACCCTGACTTGTACTTCTCATCAACTTTGTTCCTGACTTGTTGCAATACTGTTGCAGAGCTCAGCCTTCATGGTGTGATGCCTCCTTCTTGGTGGTGTTGCAGCCTCTGGGGCCTTGCAGAAAAGGTGTATTTATAGGACAGATCATGTGACCCTTAGATAGCACACAGGTGGAGTACATTTCACCAATTATGGGACTTTTGAAGGTGACTGGTTGAGGCAGAACCTTTCAGTGGCTTCGTAGCAAAGTGGGAAGATACATATAGCCCCCTTTGCTATTCACGTGCCAATTTTCAGTTGTATTTTTATTTTTTTTATCCTCCCAGGTTCGGGTCCCGGCCCATGAACCTTTGCTTCATGTCTTCCCCCTCTCTCTCAACCCCATTTTCTGTTTGCTTACTGTAAAATAAGGGGCACTAGTGCTAAAAAGACGAATATAACTACAGGTATGAATGTAACAAAACAGGTAAAAGGGCAAGGGGGTGAATACTTTTGCAAAGCATTGTAAGAATGCAACATAAAAAAAGGTTAATCTCATCATGACAAAAGCTGTTTGCTGCTGTTCTCCTGAGTCCTCGTCCCCATGTCTGACTTTTCTCACCTCTGCTGAGAATATTTGAGTTCATGCTGGTTGGTAGCTTTGAACCAAAGCCCTGATTTTCAAATAACTAATAAAAGCTTTGAATCAGCTTTAGTGTTGCTTTGGTGTTTTTTCAGATTTTCAAACAAAGTCTGCAGCTTTTTTTTCTGTATTTTGGTTTTAAGCTTTGAGGTTAATACTAATGCCTTGTTGTGCCAGTTCAGACGTGACAGAAAGCGGTAACGGACTACGTTACCCATGATGCAATGTGGTCAAAATGGCCACCAACTCATGTGGTCAAAATGGCCACCAACTCCCATCACGCAACACGGCAAAATGGCCGCCGATCAAGGAAACAGCATCAATTCGGGACGTAACGGACTGCGTTACCCATGATGCAATGTGGTCAAAATGGCCACCAACTCCCATCACGCAACACGGCAAAATGGCCGCCGATCAAGATAGGGTTGCTATGGTGATGGCTATAAAAGCCGATCACACACGATGAGCTTCCTTCTTCCCTGGCCTTAGCCAACCCGAGAAGACACAGCTGTTTCCGTTGGGGTGATCCCACAACACGTGCTCGAATTCCTCGCTGGACCGAGAGTTTTTTTTCGAAGCCAAACTATTCCCTGTGCAGACAGGAGGTCGACTAAAATAAGTACTTTTAAATTCCCTCTGATCAAAAGACTGAGAGACGCCATATCTCCCAGTGATCGAAGAGGACCCCCGCTTTGTCTGGCCAACAAAGCGACTGTGGACCCGGAGGAAGAAACGAAGCAGCTTCTTCCCATCCCGGTCCCGCTGCAGCCTGCGGATAACTGCGCTCGTCAAGACGCATCCAGAAAGCCGCAACACTCGGGAGCGCTCCGGACCAGCCCCGAGGCATCTCAAAGTAACGGACTCTCCCCTTTTATTTCTGTCTCACCAACAGGGTGTTTAGAAGTGCCTGGGCAGGCGTAGAACTTTGTAGGTGTTGGTTAATGCTTTTATTCCACGACGAAGTTGGAATTATTTTGCTGAACATTTTCTTTGTATGTGCATGTATTTTACAATTGATTTTGCTGTGTTGATTTGTGATTCATCAATAACCCCGCCGTGGGTTACCGCCTTATTTCTTTGCATCTTTTCCCTGCTCCCCCCCCCTCTCTCTTTTCGCTTCTCCTTATCAGTTTAATCTCTTTGTCCGAGCAAGTCGCGGGCTTTGCTTTAAACTCCCAGTTAGCTACGCCCCTCGAAGCGAGGCATTACCCCATCAGCGTAAGCGTGGTTACGTCATTAGGACCTCCCCTCATACGTCATCGTAGCAGCCATCTTGGGAGGGTCACGTGTATCTGAACTGTAGGCAGCTTAGCTGAATTAGCTTTCGTAAGATATCAAAGCGTCCAGTGAGATTCCCAAAGCTGTTCTGTCTATCAATGCTGATACGTGAAATGCCGGTGTTTCGAGGGCGGTGTTAAACAACTTTGAGTTAAGTTAAGATCTGCTAACCGCTCATTTTAATCCATTGTTTATTTTGTTTTATTCTTTATTTCCACATATATATTTTGCATGTTTTAGTTTAGTAATGAGTAAGAATTCCAAAGTTGTTTGAATCAGAGAATTACTGTAACAGGGAATTGCTTTTGGTTCAATAAAACCAACCACTGCGGAATAGACATTGTTTTGTGTTCAGTCCAATTCACAGTTGCCTGGGTATTCAGAAATCAGAGCTAACCTCCTTTGGAGTTAACATCTGACATTAATACAGAGACAATATCATTGGATGGTGATAAGGAATAAGGATTTAAACTCTAATTGCAGTTACATTGGGGTTCTCACAGCCTGCTGGATAAACCTGGTCGGTTAACAGTCCGACCTGATCATTTATTCCAGCATAAATGAGTTCATAACAGCAAGTTAACTAATGCATTAGTGGTATAAATACTTATAAGCTTATAGCTAACATCACCACCATTTGAACTATATTTGTTATAGCGAAATTTTGAGTTGAATGATTTATTATTTAAATTATAATACCAAATTATAATTAATAATAATAATAAGCATATTCAACCAGCTTATGGCATAGCATAAATTGGCGTTTCCCTGTGTGGGCGAGTCTACTTATTGGCGTTCCTTTAGACTAAATCGAATAACCAGCAACTTATGAATTTAATGAACACAATCCATATTCCAGCATTTTGACTGCTCACCTTGCCAAAAGGACTATTCAGTCATAATTGATTAAGGAGGTATCATTACTAAATATATACGTGTTTGTGGTGGTTTGAGGTTGTTAACCCGAGGTTTGAATATTGATTTCTGGACTGGAAGTCAGCTAGATTGAAATACACAGCAGCCAGCGTCTGCTACTTGTCAATCAGAGTCTGTGTCGTGTTCTGCTTTGAAAAAAGAGACCCTGCCTCCATCTGGTGGCCAGGATAGGTAGTTGCAGTCACGGTCTTAAAGACAGCTTAGATCGCTCAGTGTCCCGGAGGGACCGTTTTGAAAGTCAGTTTCTTTAAACTTGCCTGATGGTTACGCCCTTTTTGTTTTTTTTTTAATTTTATTTTATTCATATTTTTTTTTTTACTTATTATCATATCTTAATTTTTTTTTTTCCTTTTTGAATTTTTATTTTATTTTACTTTTACTATTATTTTATTTTGAACATTTTTCTTTTTTTTTTTTTTTCCTCCTTTATCCCCTTCTGCTCATCATAAGTGGTCAAAATTGAGCTGTGATTTTGAAACTAAGGTTGCAATTTAGCGGTTTTTAACTGTCATTCTTTGCCACCTCTGAAGCTCCAAAACACTTTGCTATTTTCCACACATGTGTAGAGCACCTGTTCTTAAATAACTTACATCACAAACAAAGCCACAGCTTTATCACTTAATTACTGGCCGAAAGGTTAGTGGTCCATGTCACTCAAAGTTAATATTCTCAAAGTTAAACAAGCATATTAACCGTTCCTAAACATAGGAATTGTAAGTCGCAGGGTTGATTTTCCCTTGCGCAGCCTAATTAAACGCACGTATTTGAATCCACTTTCTGCGGTAAAGTGAGTCATAGTGCGTGTTTGCTGTTAATAGTTAAAGTGAAGCCACTTAACAGTTGTTGTTAGCAGTTGTTGTTTAGCGCTGAGCTAAATTAAAGTGTATGCGTTGTTGCTTAGTGCTAAGCTAGAATACAGCGTTGTTATTTGTTGTCTGTCATTTAGCGCTCTGCTAAATTACAGTGTTGTTACTTGTTGTGTTGTTATCCATAGCTGACACAGAATGGATAGTGAAGATTCCTCAGTGTTTAGGTCTGAAGGAGCTGAAGGTCCAAACCATTCCATTGGAATGGAGGCCCAGGATGTCATTAGCTCACTGCTTAAAATGACACCGGACGAACAAACCCGTCTGAATCAGTTTAACATGGAGGACTGTGAGAGGAGAATTCAGGAATTGGTGGAGGAGGTCCAGAGCAAGCCAAAGGGTAGATTGGTAGCAGATGTTTTGGGTGAATTATCTGCGTTATACCACCGAAGGTTAACGCTAGAGACTGAGAGGCGTGTTTTAGCTGAGGAAAGAATCAGGGAGCTAGAACAGAGAGTTCAGGGCAGCTGTCATCTCACAGAGGAGCGAGAGGAGGATCACATGAGCTTGCAGACTGAAGGATCTGAGTATGAGGACTCCAAAGGAAAACATGGAGATCACACCTGGAGGACATTGGATGAACTGGGCCCTCAGACACCTTCTGAGCGAAGGGTAAGCGAAGGTCAGGACCGATATAGCAGTGTGATACGAAAAGAAATGCCTAAACAACTTAAGGTGGCAATCAGGACTGACCCACATGATGTAAATCATGGGAAAACACCTGCTTCCCACCTGACCCCTGACACGGCCCGCTATGATCTTTTCCCCCCACCAGGGCGACGAGAGCACCGTTCCTGGGACACAGGTGAACCCCACTCCTCTGAACTGCGTCCACGGACAAGAGTTCATGACAGGGGGGGTCCCCCTGCGTCCCACGAACGGCCGCCTCCGCCAGGTAGGTGGTCAGAACTGGAACCTCCCTCCTATCGTGGTTACCGCAGGCAGGAGTCGTCAGGAGAGGACTCAGATGGACCAGCTCCGATCCCTGAACAGGGACTGCGGATGCGTCAACTTGAGTCCCTGGCCCGAGACATAGAGCGTTTTGATCCTAGCAATACAGAATCCACCATTGATGACTATCTCAGAGAGGTAGAGCGCTGTCTGTTAGACTTATATAGCCCCTCGGCTCGAGAAAAGTTGAGGCTTATCTGGAAAACCACGTCCAGAAGTGTCCATGTTTTCATAGAAAGCCTCCCTCCAGCTACACGTGACCGTTACTCAGCTCTTTGTCAGGCTTTAAGAGAGAATATTCTGTGTTTACAGACCCAGCTTCTGCGACTCTTGGAGCTTTTGCAATTCAGCACAAGAGAACTGAAGCACCAAAAGAGTACTACCGTCGCTTGCGGGCTGCTTACTTTCAGGGACGAAATGCTCCCGGCTTGGAGGAAGACCACGCTTTCAAATCTTTGTTCCTCCATAATCTTCATGAAAGCGTGCGTTATGAGGTTACCATGCATTGTAGAACCAAGAAACTTACCATGCAGGAAATCAGGAAATACGCGCAGGTGGCATGGGAAACACGTGTCCGGCCCAACAAAGGAGCCGATAGTGATAAAAAAGTTCTGCAGATTCAAGCCGAACCAGAAAAGAGTTTAGGTCTGGAGGGACATGAGATGCCTCCCTTCAAACCTAAAACTAGATTTGGTCCCAAGAAGCAACATGGTTTTGAGCCGCAGCAGAAGAAAGCTTCTCAGGATAGGAGAGGTCAGCATGGCAGCATGGAAGGTGAGAGGTTTCAAAAGGGGCACAGGCCGGATCCAGCTCGATACGGTAAGCAAACTGACAGGCCAGAAAGGTCGAAAAGCACACATGACAACAAAGGCTGGAACCTGCGCATGGAGGAGTCAATGAGAAAGGAGATGGAGGAGATTTGTCGCAGGTTGCTAGCCGAAACAGTGCATCAGATCGCGCCGCAGCCATCCCAGCCAACATCCAATCCTGTCGACCCTCCTGGAAAACCAGGCTCAAAACACCCGCCAGCATGACTAGGCGTGGACCAGGCTTCCCCTTCTAACAGAGTGTATTTGATTAAGTGGGGGAACCAACCGAAAAATCACCAACAACCTTCTAAGATCCCATCAGCAGATGATCAGAAAGCCCCTTTTCTAAGGTTTCTAGGTGAGCTAAACCACCATGAAAATGCGCATCGCTTATACTGCTCAACAGTCATAGGAGGATGTGTAACTGCAAATGCTCTTTTAGACACGGGTTCCGAGATCAGTCTAATGTGCTCAGATTTGTTTGATGAGGTGACCAGAGCTATGGTGTCTCTTGGGAAACCGTTCCAGGTGGAGACCTGTAACGTGGGCATCACTAGCTACACTCAGGATCAGTCATGCATCACCAAACGGGCGTGGTTAGATATCACTTTCCGTGACATGACCCTGGTGCACCCCATCTACATATGTACCTTGGACACAGAACCTTTTCTTGTGGGTCAGGACCTGTTGAACAGGTTAGCCCCACTCATTGACTGCTATCATGGTCATCTTTGGGCCCAAGTGGGGACTCCCAAGCCCCTCACTTCTGGAAGTGGACTGTCCGTCCCTATCAATCAGGTGACATGCTCCGAGGAGCCCAAAGAACTTTTAGCACCATTTCTGCCTTCAACAGAGCCGATTTCCAAATCCTCTGACACACCACCGCTTCTCAGCGATCAGAGAACTTCTCTCAGCAGCCACACATCTTTCCTCTGCTCACTTAAACACTCTGGAGTTGAACCCTATAACCCCAGAGTGGCCGAAGGTGTCCACCTGGAAAGCACATTCATGACAGACGTGTTGCTGGCCCTTTGGTCAGAGAAGTCTGCGATCAGCAGAGATCTGTACAACTCTCTGTGCCGTGAAAAGCCCCATCTGGCTGAAACAAAACACAGCCACTACTTGCTCTCAGCAGACTGGCCTCGCCGGCTCCTGAAAGCAACAGGGGTGTGCATACTTTATGCACAGATTGGCACAAGACAGCTCTCTCATCCTTTCAGCATTGTGGAGAATTTACATCCTCCAGTATTTGTTGGTGCTGACCTTCTGATACGGCTGGGTGCACAGCTGGACACTTGTAACCAGGTCCTGTGGGCCCAAGCTCACGTGACCCCAAGTTCCTTCCTGAGCACCCCTGAAGCCATGCGATCAGGGCAGACCATCCCACAGGCTTGCCAGGTGGCTAGCGAGACAAACATGCTAATACCACCACAGACTGCAGGTGTACCTATCAGATTAGCCATCCTGAAAGGACAACAAATACAGAGCACACAGGTTTACTTTCAACCCCTTTCTTATTTCCAGGAATCCAACCTGGTCATCCGGGGCACACCCCTGCTTGAGCTGAACAATCGCTCAGCTTACCTGTTAGTGGAGAATCCAACCCACATGCCGATCCAAATGGTGGCGAAGAAACCTCTTGGGGTGCTCATCGAAAGCTCTTTCCACGACTTTGAGCTGAGCATTCCCGTCATCGGAGACCTGCCCTTATCCTTGACCGGCAGACAGGACTCTCCAGACACCGTGTTTACTTTTCCTTCCAACATGATCCAAATCAGGCGACATGAAGCTCTGCCTGCTGGATCCATTTGTGGTGCAACGCTTGAAGCTGAAGGAAATCTGTTGGTGTATGCGATAGCAACCGGCCCAACAGAACCAGCACCAAATCAACCAGGGGACCGGGACTCACCCACTGAGCCCTACCCTGGCTTTGAAGCAGAAATCATGCAACAGCTGGAAAAAGCTGATGCGCTGACCACTGAAACTGAGAGGACAGCACTTAAGGAGCTGTTTTATGAGTTTCAGTCGATTCTATCCAAGGATCCTAATGATTGTGGGGTCACAGATTTGCACACGGTTCGGATCCCAACGAATCCAAACTCACCCCCTACTTTCGTGCGTCAGTACAAAATTCCCCTGGCAGCTTATGAGTCGATACAGGAAATCCTCGATAAACTGCTGGAAAAAACAGATAATCCGGGAATGTAACTCAACTTACAACTCCCCCATCTGGCCGGTGTTAAAACCAACTGGGAAATGGCGTCTGACAATCGACTATCGCGCTCTTAACAAACAAGTACCTCTTTCGCGCTGGCCTATGATCCATTTAGACCAAGAACTAGCGAAGGTTAAAGACGCGCGTTTCTTTTCCACTGTGGACGTGGCTAATGGCTTTTGGACAATGAAGGTGGATCAGGCTGACCAGTACAAACTAGCATTCTCTTTCGGGAGCCGCCAGTACACCTGGAACAGATGCCCGTTTGGGTACTCTAACTCCCCAGCCGAGTTCAACATCTTTCTCCATAAAGCCATGTCAGATGCTGCAACACGCGGGAACCTCATTTATGTCGACGACATCCTTATGAGAAGCCGAACGTTTGAAGAACATTTGGCAGAACTCAGACACGTCCTAAGACAACTGACCGCTGCAGGAGCTAAGCTAGCTCTGACCAAAGGCCAGTGGTGCAGGACGAAAGTCGACTATGTGGGTCTAACAGTAGGCCCAAATGGCATTGAACCCCAAGCTAATAGGATCCGAGCCATCCAAGACATTACCGCTCCAGGAAATGTCTCCGAACTCCGAAGCTTCTTAGGGGTCTGTAACTACTCGCGTCAGTTCATTGAGGATTATGCCGACATGGCCAGGCCACTCACTGAACTGCTACGTAAAGACGTGCCGTTCAACTGGGGGGAGCCTCAAGAGCTGGCATTCCAGCTCTTAAAGCAGAAACTCGTTTCTGCCCCCTGCCTGGCATACCCAGACAAAGACAAAGAGTTTTATCTGGAAGCCGGTTTCTCTTCACAGTGCCTGAGCGCCGCGCTAAAACAGAAATACGACCAAGACACGCGAGTAGTGGCATACGCGAGTAGACCACTGAGCAATGTAGAGGTCAAATTCTCAGACTGTGAGAAAGCACTTCTATCAACAGTTTGGGCAGTGGAACATTTCCGCAGCTACATCGGAGGTCAGAAAGTGATCATCGAGACATGTCATCAGCCAGTTACCTTCCTGAACAGCGAACGCTTAAGAGAAGGCAGGGTGTCCAACAGTCGCATTGCAACATGGATGATGGCACTCCAAGGCTACAACGTTGAGGTAAAGTACAGCCAGAACAACAGAATGGTGCTGGGGCAGGGGTTAGCAGAGTGCAAACACTGCGAGTGCGACACAGAAACCATGACCCTCAGCGTCCCAGCCACCTTTGGGAGCCCCCCATCGACCCACCGTTACTTTGACGAAAACGTGTGTCATGGGCTCCCAAAAGTCTACACAGATGGCTGTGCTTACATGCATGAACACCAACTCCGAGCCGGAGTAGGGATTGTCTGGGTGGGATGTGACTCCGCCGAACCTAACCACTACCGGTTGGGACCCAAGACCAGCCAGTATGCTGAAGTCGCAGCAGTGCTCATCACCATCCAGCAGGCAGCGGCCATGGGTGTGAAACAATTGGTGATCTGCTCCGACTCCAACTATGCTCGGCTCAGTTTTGTCTCCCACCTCCCATTGTGGAAAGGAAACGGGATGAAAAACGCCAGAAACAAGGAGGTGAGACACTCGAAGCTATTCCTGGCGTGTGACCGTCTAACCACCAACAGCGACATGATCGTCTACTGGAAAAAGGTAAAGGGACACTCCCGTACTCTGGGACCAGACAAAGACGGAAACGACGAAGCAGACCGTTTGGCCAGACTGGGAGCCGAAAGCGGAACCCCATGGGAATTCCAAGAAGACGTCAGCTCCCCTCCAGATCCACAGACCGTCTGCGCCATCACCAGACGACAGACCAGGGAAAGGCAGGAGAACCCCCAAAACTCTGGGGAGATCCTCTGTCTGGGACGCAAACCAGACGACAAGGACCTGTGTACGATGCAGGACCATGACCCGACCCTTCACGTCATCCGAGGTCTGGTGGCTAACGGCCCACCAACAGGAATAACTCCGCTTCCAAACGGAGGAACTAAAGAACTGAGGGCGTTCCGCCGCAGCTTACCTCACCTGAAGCTGGAGAAAAACCTATTGGTTTACTCCCAAAACGGAAATGGCCCACCCCGATGGGTCGTTCCGGTGAACCATCGCGGGATCATATTGGCACACGCCCATGACTCACCGGTAGGAGGGACACAGAGGCTACAAAGCTACTCTAAAAACCCTCCAACAGGTGGCGTACTGGCCTTCAATGGCGCAAGATACCCAGGAGTACGTACAGGGCTGTTTGACCTGCTGCCAATTTCAACCTACACGACCACTCAACCGAGCTCCGCTTCAGCGAAGGGGGGTTACATTTCCGTGGTCACATTTGCAGATTGACTGGATCGGCCCAGTTCCCAAATCGTCAAGGGGTAACAAATACCTCCTGACAATAACGTGTGGCTTCACAAAATGGGTCGAATGCTTGCCGGCACCAAATGACACCGCTGTCACCACTGCAGTCCTGCTGCTAAATCACGTTTTCAGCCGGTGGGGCCTTCCCCTGTCCATCGACTCGGACAGAGGAACGCACTTCACATCAAACGTTATGACCGCGCTTCTCGATATGTTGGGCGTGGAAGTTAAATTCCACATTCCCTACCACCCACAGTCATCCGGACAGGTAGAACGGATGAACCGCACCGTGGTCGGCATGTTAAAGAAATATGTCAACAGCCACGGCAGGGACTGGGACATAAAGCTTCCCCTGGTCCTAATGGCCATCCGCTCGACCCCACAATGCTCCACAGGGGTGACACCTTTCGAGATGATGACGGGGAGAGAAATGACCCTTCCCCTGCATCTCATCTACCAGCCCGAAGACGTCAGTGTGACAACCGCCTACACGGCACACCAGTACGTGACCGATTTAAAAGACCATCTCCGAACGACTTTTGCGTGGGCTCAACAGAACTTAGAAGCCAGCGTGCAAGGTGCCAAAGCCTACTACGATCGGAAAACATCCCATAGGGAATATGAAATAGGAGACAAGGTTTTCTATTTCCGTTTTACCCAGCCGTCCGGTCGGTCTAGGAAGTTTCTTCCGAGCTGGGCTGGCCCTTTCGAAATTGTCGGAAAACTCTCACCGGTGGCTTACCGGATAAGAATCCCGAAGCCCCGGCAAAGTCCAGAGTACAAATGGGTTCATGCGAACCAAATTAAACCGTCCACCAAACTCTCCTTGCAGGGAAGGGATCCTAACTCCACCCCCAGCGAAGAGAACAATGCATAGCATTACATAGGACAAGTGCATGTTCAAATAGGGCATTTTAAACATGCACTAATAAACGAATAACCGCCCATATACAATTTCACGTCTGTAATTCAGATCTCTCTGTTGCAGGATGGAGATCATCTGGATGGTTATTATCCTTGTCGGATCATCAGTGAGCCGATCGACTAACGTGGTGGAAATGGGACCCCCGACCGGTACTGCCCTCCAGGACACGCCCGGGCTCCTTATTACCCATTGTAGACTTCACACTCAAAGAGTTTTTGTGCGATTAGATCCATGGGATGTGTACAGGAAACACGTACAACTCCCCCCACAGCTCAGTGAAGGAAGACCGCGCGGAACTCAGGTCCATGACGCCGTAGAACACACCAAACAGGTTACCATCCATATTCTCAGACAACTGCAGAAATTCATGGTAACTGAAGAAGACCTTGGTGGCAGTAAACGCCCAAAAAGATTTTTAGGAGGACTGATAGCTTCCGTAGCAGCGATCGGATCGCTTTTCTCAGTTGGTCTTTCAGCAGCGAATTCCGTCAGCCTGAAGACCGTCCAGAGACACGTACAAGAGCTAGATGAAGAAATGCCAGAAATCCAACAGAGACTCCTCCTACAACAGACCTTGTTGAATATTCAAACTAAAACACTTCAGGGTACAATGGTTACTGTAAATCTACACTCTGCACTCCTCAATAACACCATGCATGCTTTGGAAACGCTCACAGAAGTGGTAAAGAATGACATGATGTATACTCAGGTTGTTAGAGATTTAATGCAGGATCTCACTCGAGAGGTTAGTTCATCCATAAATAGCCTTGCTGAAGGACGGATTCCCCCGTACCTGGTACCAATAGATTTGGTCGAAAAGGTTCTCAAATCTGCCTCCAGTGAAACACTACAACCACCACAAACACACCTGGCGTATAGCCTAGGTAGTGCAATTCCGATATTTGTAAATCCTGACAACTTGGAGATAGGATTTATGCTAAACCTTCCCATCATTGAAAGAGCTAATGTGTATAGGCTTAAATCAGTATTGAATGTCGGTTTTTGGCAAGGTGAGACCCACGTACACCTACAAACCCCCTCAATATTGGCCTATCATGATGCTGATCCCAAACTTTATTTAGTCCCTAATTTGGATTTGTGTACCAAAACCAAAGACATCCACTGGGTATGCCCAAGCAACCCATTTATCAGAGACGTTACCAATTACCTGTGTGGTCTAAGGAATGAATCTCCTGAACAAAACTGTCAGGCTAGAATGACCCTTAAAGATGCAGGTGTGGAAACCAAAATTGAGCGGGCAGGTAACCGCTGGCTCGTTAGCACCCCAGAGGCAGAAGCCCTGTTATCCTACGAGCAGCACGACACAGTTACTAGACTCAAACTGCCCAACCAAACCATTTTCTGTTCCCCACCTCAAGGCGCTGTAGTCCACATTGGAAACATGGTTCTGCATCACCTTGACGTTGACAAATATGACTCAGAGATTGAAATAATAGATGTCTTTAAGGGATACAATTTCAGCATTGATGTCGGCATTGAAAGACAGCTTTTACTTGCAGGCACCCAGCTGATTAAATTCAGTCTCACTCCATCAGAGTTGAGCTCGGTCCCTCTGCTTCGCTTCCCCAGAGCTACAGAGTCGACCGACACTCACATTATGACCATTATTGTGGTTCTCCTTGTATTTGGATGGGCCATCACTACCGCGATGGCGTATGCAGCATACAAGCAGATCAAACAGTTGCAAACCAGGATTGACGCCCTCACCTTTGTCGCTCCCAGGTTCGTAGCACCAGCTCCTTGAAGGCCATAAGCTGATTAGACTACGAACCGCTGTCTCTTTCCTTTCCCTTTTTCCCTCTCTCCTTTCTTTGGTTCAAAGTTCAAACCTGACGACCAATGAATGTATTGACAATGGTGATTGTGAAGTTTGCATTTCTCTTTTTTTTTTTTTTTATATTTTTTTTATTATTACTTTATTGTTGCCTTATTAGCCAATAGAAATGACTAGCTATAGCTTAGTCCTGCCCAGGCTAGGTCACTGACCCAGGCACAATGAATGCTTTGTTTTTCCTCCTCTTGGATGATGAACTGAACTGCATGAATCCCAATGGACTACTAGAAAGACTATTAGGTTGTTCCACTCATGCACAACGGATTTTCGTCACGCCAGAATGGACTTGGTTGTAGCTTTAAAGACTGTGACCAGCATCCCACTCTTCAAAGCTAAAGGGGGGTATGTTGTGCCAGTTCAGACGTGACAGAAAGCGGTAACGGACTACGTTACCCATGATGCAATGTGGTCAAAATGGCCACCAACTCATGTGGTCAAAATGGCCACCAACTCCCATCACGCAACACGGCAAAATGGCCGCCGATCAAGGAAACAGCATCAATTCGGGACGTAACGGACTGCGTTACCCATGATGCAATGTGGTCAAAATGGCCACCAACTCCCATCACGCAACACGGCAAAATGGCCGCCGATCAAGATAGGGTTGCTATGGTGATGGCTATAAAAGCCGATCACACACGATGAGCTTCCTTCTTCCCTGGCCTTAGCCAACCCGAGAAGACACAGCTGTTTCCGTTGGGGTGATCCCACAACACGTGCTCGAATTCCTCGCTGGACCGAGAGTTTTTTTCGAAGCCAAACTATTCCCTGTGCAGACAGGAGGTCGACTAAAATAAGTACTTTTAAATTCCCTCTGATCAAAAGACTGAGAGACGCCATATCTCCCAGTGATCGAAGAGGACCCCGCTTTGTCTGGCCAACAAAGCGACTGTGGACCCGGAGGAAGAAACGAAGCAGCTTCTTCCCATCCCGGTCCCGCTGCAGCCTGCGGATAACTGCGCTCGTCAAGACGCATCCAGAAAGCCGCAACACTCGGGAGCGCTCCGGACCAGCCCCGAGGCATCTCAAAGTAACGGACTCTCCCCTTTTATTTCTGTCTCACCAACAGGGTGTTTAGAAGTGCCTGGGCAGGCGTAGAACTTTGTAGGTGTTGGTTAATGCTTTTATTCCACGACGAAGTTGGAATTATTTTGCTGAACATTTTCTTTGTATGTGCATGTATTTTACAATTGATTTTGCTGTGTTGATTTGTGATTCATCAATAACCCCGCCGTGGGTTACCGCCTTATTTCTTTGCATCTTTTCCCTGCTCCCCCCCCCTCTCTCTTTTCGCTTCTCCTTATCAGTTTAATCTCTTTGTCCGAGCAAGTCGCGGGCTTTGCTTTAAACTCCCAGTTAGCTACGCCCCTCGAAGCGAGGCATTACCCCATCAGCGTAAGCGTGGTTACGTCATTAGGACCTCCCCTCATACGTCATCGTAGCAGCCATCTTGGGAGGGTCACGTGTATCTGAACTGTAGGTAGCTTAGCTGAATTAGCTTTCGTAAGATATCAAAGCGTCCAGTGAGATTCCCGAAGCTGTTCTGTCTATCAATGCTGATACGTGAAATGCCGGTGTTTCGAGGGCGGTGTTAAACAACTTTGAGTTAAGTTAAGATCTGCTAACCGCTCATTTTAATCCATTGTTTATTTTGTTTTATTCTTTATTTCCACATATATATTTTGCATGTTTTAGTTTAGTAATGAGTAAGAATTCCAAAGTTGTTTGAATCAGAGAATTACTGTAACAGGGAATTGCTTTTGGTTCAATAAAACCAACCACTGCGGAATAGACATTGTTTTGTGTTCAGTCCAATTCACAGTTGCCTGGGTATTCAGAAATCAGAGCTAACCTCCTTTGGAGTTAACATCTGACATTAATACAGAGACAATATCATTGGATGGTGATAAGGAATAAGGATTTAAACTCTAATTGCAGTTACATTGGGGTTCTCACAGCCTGCTGGATAAACCTGGTCGGTTAACAGTCCGACCTGATCATTTATTCCAGCATAAATGAGTTCATAACAGCAAGTTAACTAATGCATTAGTGGTATAAATACTTATAAGCTTATAGCTAACATCACCACCATTTGAACTATATTTGTTATAGCGAAATTTTGAGTTGAATGATTTATTATTTAAATTATAATACCAAATTATAATTAATAATAATAATAAGCATATTCAACCAGCTTATGGCATAGCAGCCTGCTTCCAACAATGGAAGAAAGTTGTCACAAGGACATGCACAAAGTAGTTGAAACAGTTCAAGGAATAGCCTCCCAGCTGCCCCTCTCAACATCTCTGTTTTGATTGCTTTGTTACATTCTCTGGACTCATGAGAGGACATAGGTACTTTCTTTTCCCCTGAAAACAGTCCATAAAATAGTCTGGCAGTGTCGCTTTAATTGAAAGAAACAGAACAGTGCTGCTACATCAAAAACTCCAATGTTCCGGCTGTGGAAATCAGCCTTTTTTTGTCTTACAACATAACCTACTATCGCTTACACACAAAATTAACGTGTGTTAAAAACCTAATTTTCATTTAGAGACTGTATAAATAATACATTTTCACATAACAGATGAGACTTTAGCTGCCCGGAAGACATTTAGAAAATGATCAAAAATGTTTACATGAACACCTACAAGTAATCTGGGTATTCTTTCCCCATATATTTATATTTTTATTTGTTATTGATACCAAATATTTGTAATATACTGTTAAAAGTAAGTAAATACAGTTAAAGTCTAATGAAAAGGTAATCTGGTTCACCTTCAGTTTTCCTCTTCACAGATATAGTGCACCGGGACCTGAAGCTTGAAAACATTCTTGTGAAGAACTCTCTTGACGATGGCAGGTTTAACATTAAGGTAAAGTTGTGATATAAACATATAATTAAATCTATTATCACAGCTATGTTTCTCTCCTAGACTAAACAGAAGCCTAACCTGGGGAGAATTTCATTCACCTACTGTTTTAGTATTGGTATAGACTTAAATAACTGCCTCTTTTGATGCCCACACATTTTACCAAAATTAAATTTTTTTCAGATATTAATGATAAAAGGCAGCCTACAGTTGATACTTCAGACCAAAAGGAGGCAGTTGCTTTGTAATTTCGCACATACATAAACACCTTAAGTGTTAAAAGTGCACCTGAAGTTAGGATTTTTTATTAAAAGTTCTGCATGCTGTAGGACCAGGACCAGAGCAGGAGACCTGAGACATGTACTGAAATATCTTTTTGTGCAACTAGGTGGCAGACTTCGGACTGTCAGTGAAGGCAGACGGCGTTGGGATTAAGAACGTATTGACGGAGGCCTGTGGGACTCTCCGCTATATGGGTATTTTCTCTATTTACCATATTTTGTTCAGCTCAAGTAATGGTGTTGTGAACTATTTCTGAAAGCCTACTATAGACCGGACAAACCAGATGCTATACAGTCTTTGAGGCTTGCTTGTTGGATTTACTGTTCTCTAAATGTTGGGAACGATATTAACTGTCTTACTTTTAGCACTTTATCGTATCCTTTTAGCTCACATTGTTAATGCATTGCTAGATTTAATATCTGACGCTAGCTGTTGATCAGTTTCCTCAATGGGTTATGCTTGACTCCTCTGTTTAAATCTTTTTCCAGATTCCATTTCGTCCATTTTTATTTGTCCAAATTCCATATTTTACATATTATTAACTTCTATTTAAGGTTAACTTGTTTCATTGAAAAACAAACCAAATTGTAATGAATTTACATTTACAGTTAAGATGTTCAAGAAACTCTTTAAACGCTACCTGAGACTTTAAAAGAAAAAGGCTTATGCAAGAATAAAATATTTAATTTTTTTTAGAAATAACTACTCAAATATTTGATAATCTTAATCTTATCGTCTGTATTACATGTTAAGTGAGTTTGTTGTGAGTGTAACTGATGTAACTCACCCATAATTAAGGATGCTGCTTTTGGACGGAGATCAGGACTTTCTGCCGGAGAGAGCCATCTTTGCTCCAACACGGGTTAACTGAGTTTTAGAAAGCTGTGGAGCGTTTATCATTTATCTGTTTTATCATCTTAAAATTTAGATGAATTGCCTGAGTCGGATACAAATTCTGCTGTGACAGTCTTCGCCTATTGAAGAAGTGCTGCAGTGTGACGCTAACGGTAGCTTGGTTCCTCTCTGTTTGGATATGACTCGTTGATGAATTGGCTTATAACATTTTTTCTTTATGACTCCACTTGTTTGTGTCTCGACAAAACAAGAGAGAGTTTTTTTTTCCCTGCTTCATATTCTAAGTTTTAGGCTTTGAATGTTGTAATGATTTACGACTGGTGTCATAGCAGCATGCTGCACTGGGCTCAGATCTTTCCCAGCCGGTCTGTTGGTCTGAAGCAGAGCTGAGCCTCCGCTGAGTTGGTCGCAGCACGCAGACAGACGGGGGCCCACTGCCGACTGTGAATGTTAGGAGGACAAACACACTCAAGTGTTTGAGGAAAACAAAGAAAAGTTAGACTAAATTTATAAATTTCTATTTCTATAGATTCAGCAGATTTAGTAGATTTCATATTACTTGTTGGATTGTGCGATTCTGATGCACTTTTCCACATCGCTGATCTCACGGGGAACGAAGTGTTCAAACATCTAGAGCTACATCATGGTTTATGTTTTCTAGAGGGAGCTTAAAGGCACAGTTGCTACTCAGACTCGTTTTGATGTGCTTAATGTTTTGGCCTCAAGATTTCCGTACCTCAAAATAAGTCCTACGTGTGATTTTCAGCACCTGAAATGATGAGCGGCCGCGGTTATAGCCATTGGTGTGACGTTTGGAGCATTGGAGTCATTATGTTTATGCTGTAAGTAGACACGCTTAAACTATGTATCAATCATACTTTTATCTAGAAATAGACATGGCTGAAACATTTGTCCGTGCAGGCTTTGCGGAGAGCCTCCATTTCAGGCCAAAACAAAGGAGAAACTACTTGAACAAATCATGTCCACGGAAGTCAGATTTACTCAACCCATTTGGGCCGCAGTGAGTGATGGAGGTGAAACTTTTTCTCCGGTCTCCCTGGTAACAAAGGCAAAGCAATGCTGGTTGTTCTTCTTGATAGCAACTTACTGATTGTCCCGAGCCTGTCTCAACAGGGAAATATCTTCTGACTTGTCTTCTGAAGGCCGACCCCGCTTACCGCATGTCTGCTCATCAGCTGCTGGAGCATCCCTGGATTACAGTAAGGCACCAGCTCCTCCTCTGCGTTTAGAAACGGAGTGACTGGCACAAAGGGTTCTAATGGGAGATTTTGTCGAACAGGGCGACACGACTGTGCCTCTGGGCCCGAGCAACGTGCTGGAGATGATGCATCACTATATGCTGAATAACCAAGGTAATAATAAAAGAATATCCAAATGATTGTTGAGTGACCAAACATTTATGTTAGTGGATTTATGAGTGTGAGTGGATGATGAAATGATTTCTGAAGTATGGTCATTTTTCAAAGCTGCATATGTTACTGACTCAAATGCAAACTTTGTCCCAATCTTAAGCACACATGAGCTTCTCGAAGCAGTTAATGTACATTATTTTTATTAAAAACTTTGCTGTACTATTAATGTAAAACAACTTATGACTATTGTTTGGATAGTTTTCTTCCTGTATTTGTAATGAAGATTATTGAAAGAGGAAGCAATGCTGGACATCTGCTTGGGCTATAGAAGATACTGGCTTCAATCATTTAGCGAATATTTCTGAAACATTTTTTTCAACGCGGCAGTGGTTCTTATTCTTATGCTCGGGAGTGGTGCATTATTTAGCCTGAATTACTCTTCAGACGTTTTACAATGCTGATAAATGAGTGAGAGTTTTAATAACAGGAACAATTTTCTTACTGCTAGACACAGAGGTGAACTGATCATTCTGTGAGTTTGTGTAATCATTTTTTAAATCATTTTTTTCCCCCCAGAAGAATTAATAAAAATGATTAAAAACATGAACAATGTCAAAGCAAAAATGACATTCTTTCTCTGCCTGGTAATTTATAGTTCCACAAAGCTCAGAGGTTACAGTTGCATGAAAATTGGTTGTCTTCCCGCTGGTATTTAAAATCTTTTTCATCAGAGACAGAGACTGGGAACGGCGCTCCGTCCAGCTCCTCAGAGGACACGTTGAAGCCACGTCTGGCCGCTATTGGCCTCTCTTCAGAGAGAGGCAGCACCTGTGGGGAAGATGCTGAGCTCTGCCCTGAGAACGGCTCCTGCAGACCCTCCACATCCACCAAACTGGTACCGTTTGTCCGTTTAACGCAACAACACTTCATTTAGGAATGTTCTCATGTGTTCAAGTGCTGTTTGTGATAGCTAAGGCTGTTTCCGCTGTCATACGCCGTGCTTTGCAATGTATTCATACCACCTATACGTTTTTTAGATGTTGTCACACATCTGGGATTTTATGTGATAAACCAAATCAAAGTACTGAAAGAAAAAGTGAAATGGTTTTCAGGTATCTCTTTACCATCTTTGCATATCTTGGACCGACTCTTGCCATCTTTCTTCCATGCAAAACAGCCCAAGTTTAGTCCAACTGAATAAACATTAACTGTGAATATCATTTTCAGTTGTTTCCATATATTCTCAATTATATTTAGGACTAGACTTTGACTAGACCAATAAAAAACAGTTCTGGCAGTATGTTTAGAGTCATCCTGGTTGCCTGACTACAGATGCCTGTACATCTAGCGTAGCGTCTTAAAGGGACAGGAGCAAGCCTACTTTTACCTATAATAATGACTTTTCCTTTAATTATTTTTTAACACCGAAAATACCGACATGGACAAAATGACGTGGGTTATTGTCAGAAATTTCGGTGTTGGTAAATTTTCAGTTTATCAGCCAGGCCTAGTGCACGGTCATGTGGGATTACAGCTGTGCCATACTCCATTTCATTTTCAGATGATGGAAATTATGAACATTGTTCTGTGTTAAAAGCTTGAGCTATTACTTTAAAACTTTACCCGCTTTAAAGGTGCATAGCCCATGTTACTTGATTTTTTTAAATTTATATCTCACTCGCTCACTCTGGTTGCATACAAAGTTTTAATGAAAGATTATCACATTCTGCTGGCATATTAGTTGTTATTTTGGTATTTTATGCTTTGTTTTTGCTCAGTTTTTTTTAGTAAATAGAGCCTTTCATGTTTATTTATAATAACAACAGATGTACATCATTCTGCATGCGCAGCGGTGGGTACAACAAGGAAGCGGCTAACGACTATTAGCATCTCCCAGCGAAACAATGCAGAATGGTCCAAGATCCAGTGTGAAAAAGAACGCAAAAACATATAAGATTCCAAGAGGGAAAAGACTAGAATGTTGCTCGGAATACAGTATAAACGTTGGTGTTCACTGATGCTAAACCTGCCAGTCGCTCAGATGTGACCGCAGAGTTAATTGACGTGAGTAAATATGAGGCTCTTAAAGTTGCTGTAAGTGGGTCTTTTATCACGTCGAGCTGCCACTTTACTGCAAGGCATTGCAGAGCATCAGGCTTGGTCTGGCTTTATTTAATTTTTATTTATTAATTAAGCAAACCAGTGTTATAATAGTTCTGCGATACTGTCGGTAGATGGCGCCACGTCTGTTTATATGTGCTCGTCGCGGCCGGTCCTGGGTTCTATTTAGTCTTAGAAACCACCATCAAAACATTATCAGGATGGAGGTTTGGTGTAAATAACCTTAATTTATCATGATGAAACGGTTTTTGGTCTTTTTTTAAAGCATATAATGTGGCTATATACCTTTAAACTTTCCTGCTGCTTTATCCCGGACCTGTGTGGCATATCTCTTGGTCTTTACCAAACGAGAGTCCACAAGAGTGGACTTTACTAATTAGTTGATTTAGACCATTGGTTTCCCTAAGTTTTATTTAGAGGTATAAAGGTGAAGGCAGGCTAAATAAATGATAAAGCCAGAATTTCTAGATGTGTATTGGCAAAAAAAAAAGGTTTAAAGGTCACAATTTTGAATAGGCTTCGTACAAGAAATCCCAATAAAATACATTGAATTTTATGGTTGTTTTAACTCGGTGTAGGAAAAATGCTAAAGGGCATGAATACTTTTGCAAGCACTTTATTGAACTTGACAGCTCTGACAAAACAGCACTGCTCCCCATTTGCAAGGGTGTGTTGTACCTCCTGATTGTTTCAGTTCAATCTCTATTTAAGTAATATTTTTTACATTCATACTATAATATATCACATGTTTGATATTTAGTTCGGAACTGATATATATCTGATCTCGTTTGTCTTTTTCTTTCATGGTGCATGTGATACTGAATCACCACTAGATGGTGCCAGATTGTCCTCTTAAAGGGATCTTGATAAAAGTGCAGCCATTTAGTTGCTTTGAGGTAATCTTGTGCTTATTTCAGACATATGAGACGAGTATGCATCTGATTTCTTCAGTCTTTTAGTGGCGAAAAATATCCCAGGCAGCTGAGTGCAACGCCACACAAATCTGAAGACAGGAAGGATTTCAGCGCGGGGCAGAACCCGGCCTGTGACTCAGCGAAGGCAGAGGAGAAGGGACGTTCGTCCAGCAGTAAAGCAGAAACGCCTCTGCAACCCAGCAGAGCACCAAAGAAAAGCAAAAGGAATAAACAAACAAAGGGGAAAAAATGAGCCAAATCACACAAGAAGACACTAGAGGGAATAATTGTATTTTGGTATGTTTACTATTTATGTAAGTTGTGTTTTTACTTTTTTTTTTTTGAGCAGATTTGAATGTAACCGCTATCAGTGGTGCAACCTTTACTGTGCTGGCCGGAGATAAAGCATTGGCTCCAGTGTCAAAAGGAGCGGGCCTCACATGCAATGTGAAAATAGTTCAATATGTCCAAACCCTTTGCACTTGGGGGTTTAGCCTGAGCAGCGCTGCCTTGTGCCAAATGTGAAGGCCCTACTCTGAGCTGTTTTTCCCACTAAACAAAAGCAAACTTCTACACAGCTACGGGTTTAAGATCCCCCAGCAGCTAAAATTCACGTTTTTTTACTTTTTATAAAGAGAGGTTAACGTGGGAGAATGAATACTTTTTTTTTATATATCAGTGTCTACCGATGCCTTTAGCTTCCAAAAACAAGACAGATTCAGTGAAAAAAGTCACCTGGGAACTTATTGCTGGTTACAATTATTATTATTAACGTCGTCTTTTAGGTTTTTTTCTTTTGTTAATGTTTTCCATTTTGCATTTTATTCTTATCTTGTTCCACCACTACACGCACAGAGAGCAAATAAAAAGATTGAAATGTGCCAAACCTGAACCAGATGTGACAGTTTGCTAAATGTAATTTGTGTTTAAATGTATTTTACACACGCGCACGCTACTGTGGGAGACGCACGCAGCCAAAGCGTGGTTTGTCTTTTAATAATTACAGATTCAACTGCCGAGAGTTAAATGTGAAACAGAATACAAACGATTAATTTTGGATATGATTTCACAACACCGAAGTGCACAATAGGGATTTTGCTTCCTTTGTGCTCTGACCTCTCAATCCCAAAGCGTTGCATATGCAGCGACTGCACCCACTCAGTGTCAAAACAGAGAAACTGTCACACAGGCTGGTTACGCTCCATCTAAATGCAGAGGATTGGGACCGAGGGCAGCCACGGGTCTAATCTCGTTTGGAGGCCACTGAAAGCAGCAGCTACTTTGAGGGCACTGCCATTCAAGCACAGGTTTTTTTCCCCCGCTGTAGAGAGAATAATCCCCAGCACAGATACAACATTAACGTATCCAAGCATAACACACAGAGGGTGAATTTCAAATCCATCCATTTGCATCTTGAAGTGAATGAGTGCCAACAATGGGGCCCGTGTTCCTCCACAGGCTTTATGTTTTATATATATATATATATATATATATATATATATATATATATATATATATATATATATATATATATATATATATATATATATATATATATATATATATATATATATATATATACATGTTTTTTTAATGTTTTTAGGACACGCGATTGTTGATAAAAGCTGCTTGCCAAAAAAAAAAAAGAGAAAGAAGGACGGCTCTGCTACTGTAGTATTACTGACACTCTGAATGTCTCTAGTTTACTTAGATTGCTAGAAAACAGCAGATGGAGCTGTAGTTAGTTGCTGAATTCATTAATTTGAGCTGTACCTAAAGCTACCTAATTTTCAGCATGAGGATGTGTAATTAGAATTGAGTGCTTGAGCCACTGCCCATTAAAAAAATGTGATTTCCATGTAATCTGTCTCTAATTAATATGTTGTACGCTTACACCTCAACGGTCCATGCAGTTGTAATAAAAATGGTTAAGATGCGGCTTTTCTGTCGGGTGCCGTCTTGTAATTTTTGTTTTTTAGAATAATTTGAGAAATTAGCAAAAAGCACACTCACAGTGATTTGTGTAGTTGGTTAAACGTACCGCACATTAGCATAAAATCTATTTACATAGCTGCTTGTTGGGCCAGTTTTGTTCGAGGGGAAATGCCATTTGTGCTCATGGTCATCATTTTCCTGCCCTAAATTAGTAATTTTTTACTTCTGTAAAAGCAAAATGTCCAAACAGCAATAAGCAATGCTTGTGTGTGTTTAGAGTTGGTGAAACTATAAGAGAATATGTAATAAATTTCAGTTTTTCTTTAACACAAATGTAAGGATTCAAAAATCTGCACATATTGAAGGAGGTAAACATTAGCTTCTAGCTATTTGGTTCCTCGATGGGCCAAAACAACACCAAACAGAGATGAGAGATGAGGACCGGGGGACCAGGTTAGAGGCTGTACGCTGGATAGATTCGGGGCGTGCATTTAGGACAAAGCAAGGAAGCAAAGGAAATTAGAAAATTTGTCGGGATGGAACGAGGGATGTGATTACCCTCCCTCAACTTTGGCGCCACCCCTTTACCCCCCCCCCCCTAAGAAAACCTCCCCCTTTTCCTCCAGCAGTGCTCCGACCAGATGGAGGTATGGGTGGGTGGGTTGATGGGCTGAAGGGATTAAAACTCTGCAGCCCCATTTTGGAGCCTGAAGAGAGTGTCACTCTTGCAAAGGTGGGCTGCAGAGGGGGGCACTTGTGGCTAGAGTCGCGTGGTTGTGGAAACGAGCGCGCGCGGGCTAACGTAAAGCGAGGCAAGGATGCTTCCCCTCCCTTTGTTGCACTACCCCTCTCTGCTTCCTCCACCTTTATCCACTGAGCGCCGAACTGCTTGAAGGCGGCGAGGAGGAGGGGGAGAGCATCTCCATCACCTAATAGAGCTCTCTTTAATTAATCAGCTCATCTGCAGAGGCCCGATACCTGCATCTGACCCCCTCATCCTCCTCCTCCTCCTCCTCCTCAACACCAACCACCCTCACCCCCCAACACAACATCCCCACACCGCCGCTGTGACATTGTGGTAATGAGCTAACATGGCTGCAATGTCATGGAAACATAGCAGAGACGTTATCTATCACCCTGATGTTCCTGATCCCTTCGGTGCAGAAATGCCTTGCGATCCGGCCCCCCCCCGGCGACCCCCCCCCCATCCGCTCAAAAAACAAAACAACTGAATATAAACATGGCTACGATCCATGATGCCTCTATTTCCCTCAAAAAAATAAATAAATAAGAAAAAAAACGGGAGGGGCGGCGTTCGCATCAAGCAAACATTTGAAACAGATGGCGATTTCAAAGCAAGGCTCATCAATCTTTGTTGACACTGCCCCCCTTTAAAAAAAGAAAAGAAAACTACTCTTATTTAGGGTATTTGCAATCATAATGCATACTGTAAGCTCATTTGAATATCAAATTAATTACTCAACACGCTGGAGTAAATACCTCTTTTATAGGTCCTTGCTAAATGTGAAAAGTTCTCCACTACGGCTGAATGGCGTGTTAATTTACAGTGATATCTAATCCCAAGTTACTTCACATAAAAGGCATTACTATACATATTTTAATGGGGAGGTGGTTGTTTTCCAAGCAATTTTCTGCTACAGTACATTTTTAATTTATTCATATTTAATTTATTGGTCTCCGCATACGAGCTCGGTGAAACTAATCAACAGCATGTATGGCCCTCTTAAAGCCACATCCCTCCTTGGCAGGCAGACAGGCAAGCCTCCGCCGTCGGATAAGCTCCCCGCGTCTCTTGTGCCGCGGAGAGCCGGGTGAAATGCCCCGCATTCAGTCAAGCAGGAGGATGCCACCTCCAAGGAGACTCTTCAGTTTCCCCGCAAACAACCTTTTAATCAGAAGGAGGGGAAGGGATGAAAAATGGGCCCAGCCTTGAATGATCCAAAACAGCGCAATTTCTGAGGATAGTGACTGTCGTTACTGATGTCAGAACGCAGCTCGCTGGGGACAATGCCTTTTTTCCCCCCTCATCTCTGTCTGCTTCTCCTTGCCCTCATACTCATCCGCCCTTGAATTGGTTTTATGGAGCTTTGGCAGTCATTTAGCACAGCATGACCGGAGTTCTTATCACCTGACTCCACTATACTCTCCAAATATCTACCGACCCCCGTGACACGCCCTAAAGGAGGGGATCTGCCTCACCCTTACACATGGAAATGGATTCGATTGGTTACCATTTTTTCTTTGACAAGTATTTACAACAGGGCTCCCTCTCCAGAGTAACGCGCACCACGTGTCACGAGAAGCGGAAAGGTCATTCTTACACGTTTCTGCCCCAAAATGATTACATTTATTTCAAGCACTTAATTCTGCTGGGGCAATGCTTGGCAGGACGCGGAGAGGGTGCGTTACCACAAGTGGAGGCTTAGCTTCCGCCCTAAAAGCAAGTTGGTGACCACAGGTCCGTGGGAAACGCCTGAAGAGCAGGTTGGGGGGTGGGGGTGGGTGGGTGGGGGGGGAGACAGTGAAATGGAGTGTGTGAGATCCAATCACCTCCTCTATTATAGGAAAATCGCCTTCATCACCTTCAGCGTAATTGGAACATTCATTACAGTCCAGTAGGGAAAAAAATGCAGGTCGCCATTAGATGAGCGATTCGAATGTAGGCTTCTGGAGAATGGGAGACTTGAGGGGTCACGATACGGGGTCGTAGTCAAGTAAATAATGGGAATTGGTCCCACGAGGCTGGAAAAATCACAAAGCTTGTGGCCGTGCACAAAAAAAATCCCGCCACCACCATCACCAACTACAACAACAACAACTCTGTAAGGAGTCGAAAATTCAATCATCAGACAGAAAATAAAATGCCCCTGTGCCCTTTCAGTCGCACAGTTATTACAATTAGAAAGGCAGAACGTAATTTGCAGAAGTAAACATACTTTAATCTGATGAACGTCGACGCCGCTGTGATGCTTAATGTGATAACTTTTTCTTATGTTAATCACAAAGCTTTTATTAATGATGTGGAGCTCGCGGGAAAATTTAATTACGTTTGCCCGAAAGTAAATGCAAACTGTATATCTACTGTATGTGCAAATTCCATTAAAACACTTCAGAGGACAAACATATGCGACAATTCTTCTTTGCTAATAAGTAACGTTTGTGCTTGGAGTTTAAGGGAATGACAACGCACTCAGCTGCCAGTGGAGGCCTAAAGTTACACCAGTTTTGTTTTCTCTTTTCTACATTTACACTGTTTTTTTTTTTTTTTTTTTTTTGCTGTTCCTGTTTCGAGTGTTTTATAACGTTTCTCTGCAGGGAGACCATAAATACCAAGCTGATCAAAGGAAGCATATTTAATATGTTTAGGTTGGAAAACTGAGTTGTTACTGTTAAGATATTTTACAAAACTTTGTTCTAAGCAAAGAAACCATAACAATGGTTCATGGGTTTGTGTGCAGCAGTGCTTTAACTAACTGCAAACATGCCTGAAGTCAGTCATGATTTCAGATTCTCTTTGAGAGATTCAACAGCAGACTTGGTTATTTTTATTTATTTTTTTTCTTCTTCTTCTTGATGCTCCCACTAATGACCGTGTTTTGCAGGAGAAAGAGCCTCTACATTAAATATGAATAAACACATCATGATGAAACAATTAGGCAAGGGTCCTCGGTGTGTAGCTGGTTTACATTTCTGGATGCCAAGAAAATGGTAATAACAAAAACAAAGCTGCGGAGTAGTTTTCATCAATTAAGCATACTTTTCTGTGGAAAAGAAGGCGACTGCAAAGGAAGACCGCTAAGCCCCTCCCAACCCCTCAAATTCACTGAAGACTGAACCTTTTACGATTGATGAAAATAGACGCTGGTATGATCAGCTAGTGGAGGGGGGGGGGGGGGGGGGCAGCGGTTCACCATAGGATGACACGGGGCCTCACAGTCAGAGGCTGGTCCGCAGCATCCGGCCTGTACTTTCCTCTCAGCACTTTTGCCACTCAGGAGGCAGATTGGAGTTCTCACTCTCAGCTCCTCCACATTATTGTCCATTATCACACCGTGGTCCATGTGTGAGGTGACTGTGGTGCTCTGATGGAGAGGCGACATGGGGGGACCTAGTCTGCAATAACATATTATTAGCTGTTTTTCCCTGAGCTCCACTAGGCTGGATTTACACTGGATATCCAGAGACCTCTAAGGGCAGCCCACTGTCATAGTGGTGTCCAGCAGCAGAGCAATTGCAAGGGATGCGCAGGTGTGTGTATGTGTGTGTGTGTGTGAGTGTGTAAGGAACGACCGTGCACACACGTGAGGCGCAGGCGAGGCGCACATACACACCCAGACAGAGCACAAGTTTGTCTGTAATCAGTGACAGGCCCTTTCCAATTAGCCAGTATGTGCTGTCATTCTAGTTGCTTTGTGGGTTTGCTCTGGTTCTGAGGACACGTCAACTGTCGCAAGTGTGGTAGGATGGACTGGTAGAGTACTGTACTGAAAAAAACTGCCCCCCTAATTAAGTTAGACTTCGTTT
The DNA here is from genome assembly GCF_011125445.2 of Fundulus heteroclitus. NCBI lineage: Eukaryota > Metazoa > Chordata > Actinopteri > Cyprinodontiformes > Fundulidae > Fundulus > Fundulus heteroclitus. Next base: position 2,540,213 of record NW_023396792.1, on the reverse strand, counting down.
CCAAGCACCCAGACTTTCTTTAACCTCTTAAAGTGGTTCTGATCAAAGGTTTTCTTGGCTTTCTGGTAATGTTTTTTTTTTTTTTGGCTTCGTCAGCTTTTTTCTGTTGTAGTCTTTTGCAGTCCTGTGCTTGTACCAGACCAGTATCATGCATTGTACGGCGCTTACAAAAGAAGAATACCGAACAAAGGATGGACAAAAGAAGACATGATGAACAACAGCATGTCAAAGAGCTGACACTGGATCTGAGAAATGCGTCCTCCTTCTGTTTATCATCAAATGTATGCCTTTTGTGGCACAAATGGCCTTTATTTGACATTAGGCTGACAGGAAATGTGGTTGAAAGAGAAGGGGAAAGACATGGCGCAAAGGTCCAAGGTCCAGGACTCAAATAAGTCCTGGACTTTGGACCCCCAAGGTCCAGGACCACCACCTTATTTTCAACTGATAGCTCATAATGAATCACTTTGTTGGTCGAAAACTGATTTTTATCTCCTAAATGGTTTGATATTTCTTAATATTAAGATATATAAGCAAACAGTGTCTTTGTGACAGGCTGGTATAGGGCTGGGCAATATGGCTTAAAAGTCAAATCCACGATTTTATTATACCAAATTTTTGTCAAGCATTTCGTCTGGGAGTTGACTTGAATTCAAAGTGCAAATAAATACAAGCTGTGAAACATGCTTGTAAACAAGATGGCGGCCCTCCCCATTGTAAACAATGAAGATATAACCAAATGTTTGCTGCTAGTGGTTTTACACTAGTGAAGCCTGAGCTAAGAACAGGCTTCACTTCACTTGTGTAACTTCAAACTAACTTAAAAAAGTAAATCAGTAAATTAAAGTGTCTAGTAGTATAGTAAACAAAAGTTTCCTCTTTAGTTACGTGGCTTAATTAACAAAATGCATTCTTGTGAAAACTTGGGTACTTAGCTGAGAACAAGTTAAAAATTAGCTAAAGTTTGAAGAAAACTTTGATAAACCTCAAAAACAGTGGAAGAAAAGTTGCAATTAAACAAAAGATTAAAGCACACATGACTGTAGCCAGTTAAAACAAAAGACATGCATCACATTTTATTTTCCACCTCTCAATAAATAAATAAAAAAAAACATTAATATTTGGAACCAGAACACATTTTGTTCACCTCATCACTTCGATTAAATCTTGTAGCAAACTGCTGTTCAAAATGAGAGAGGGAAGGAGTGGTTGAGCATTGAGAACTGCTGGGTGAGCGCCACTGAGACTGAGAGGAGACAACGCAGAGAGCAGAACAAGCGACAGCAGACAGACGAAAAAGAGAGTGAAAAACAGCAAAAGTACACAAACTGTTGAAATAATTTCTAACCATGGCTAAATTACTTGATCATAAATTTGCCAGTTCTAATTCAGATGGTAATAATTGCCGCCTGGTGATGAGCAGTTTTTCTAGTGCTGAATTGTAATAATTAATATCACTATTGATAGGATTAATAGATACATTGTCGCCAGACAAAAACAGGATAAAATTGCTATTGATGGGACATTTCCTATGCCGAAAACATAGCTGGCCACAAAGGCACTTTCTATTTTTGCCAGAATACCTCTTCACGCTCCAAGTAACCTGACGCCGCCAGATAGATTTGCTCCGCATATCCATCTGGAAACCTTCCGTTGAAGTAATTTTGGGAAGGGGCGAAAATACTGGTTAGCTGATTGGCCTATGTTGGTGATAGACGGGCCAAATAAACCAATCGGATCAACGAAGCATATGACGTACTCGTCAACATGCTTCGTCGTCGACGACGAAAACACAAGCCAAGCTACTCTTACTGCTGCAGGTAAAGGCTCGTTAGCTCAGCAAAGAAATGCTCTGTAATTCCGATAAAACTTGCTCGATAGCCACGCTAACGCTAGTTTCATCGGCTGAAGCCGCCATGTTCTTTGGACTGAACTGTCGATCTTCTCGTTGCGTCACACCTCAACCCGCCTCAAAGCCAACGCTGATTGGACGTTCGTTTGGTGAACGGCTCCAAATTTTCTTTAACGGAGAGTAGCCAGACTGATCTGCGAGTGAAACCTTGAAAGCTCGCGAGATCAGGATGGTCTCACGAGGCTACGCTCCAAGAGGACCGACAAGACAAAACATTTTGGTAGCTGTGCATTGGGTTACATCAGGCAAAAATACTAACACAACACTTGAATAACATCATATCAACTATCAAAGATGGAGGTGAAATGACTTATGTTTTTTTCTTTTGTGTTTTGACTGTCACTTTGATTTTGTTATGATTATCTTTGGGTTTTGTCACTGACATTGTCATTGTACGTGATTATCTCAGTTGTTCTGCCTCTCTTGGTCCTGACATCAGTTCGATATTTTGTGTATTGGGTTTGATAATATTTTAGTGCCACCCTTTAGCTTTTGATTTGGAAGCTTCAGGACCTAGATGACTGGTCATTATTGATGAAAACACAAATTCTGCTCTCTACCAGAAAATCTTGATGGCAAATGTCCAGACATCAATTTTGTGACCATGAGCTGAAGTGTGCTGTGTTCATGGAGCAGGACAACGGTCCAAAACACACCAGCAGCTCCACTTGGAGTGGCCTAGTCAAAGTCTATACTTAAATCTGACAGGCCATTCATGCTCCTAACCCTCTAATGTGTTTGAATTAAAACAATTGTGTAACAAAGAGATGCCGCATGGACAGTTATCTTTTCACATAGGATGAGAGCTGCTCTTGTCCTTGGTAATGTTACCGGTCTCCCTTGTGACTGATGGATCTCGTCCCAGGCCTGTTTATAAAACAGTCAGAACTTCGTTAAAGGACAATAACATCAGCCAAGCTCAATTATGGTGACATTTTGCTGACATGCAGATTGCCTCCCCTCAATCTCTTTTATGTAAAATACTGGTGTGCCAGTCACATATGGATGGATGAACTTTGGGAGGATCGATGGTATTGATGAATCATAGATCATACAAGTCAACAAGAGTGACACCGGGAGGGTGACTTCGTCGTGCATGGAAAGTCAATATTAAACTGTAATCATAATCAGACAAAGTGAGTTATGTGTAATCAATAGTCCAATTATGATTGTTCGTAAGGCTCTCTATTGTGCAATTCAGACAGCATTTTTTATTACAGGAGTAGCTTTTGTGAAGAGAGATTTATTAATTCTGATTTACAGTATCTGAGTATCTGTTCAAGATAAAACTGAAAACCTTGCCAACATCAGTCTTAATGAATATAACTGGCTTCAAAATGTAACTGGGTGACTACAAGTAAAAAGAAAAAAGCAAGAAATGTGACTCCTAATTTTTCCATTCCCTGACAGCAAGTATGATGTTGCTCTGAAAAGCCATTGATGAGAGCTTTTAGCGCCTCTTAATGTTGAACTTGGTATGACCTTTGTAAATAGCCCCTGATTGACCTCCTTAGAAAATGTCTATCTTTTTAAAATGAATTGACTGTTCTTTGAGAAAGGTCACAACTTATGATGTAAAATCACTAAAAGTACAGAAATCCACATAAGTTTGTTCAAATATTCTCAGATAACCAAGATTTATAGTGATTTAAGCTGGATTTTATTAAAACAATCTTTGTTAAGGGTCTTTTGCACCTTTACTATGTGATAAATGCTCACCGGCCACTTTATTAAGTACACCTGTCCAACTGCTTGTTAACGCAAATTTCTAATCAGCCAATCACATGGCAGCAACTCAATGCATTTAGGCATACAGACATGGTCAAGATGATCTGCTGCAGTTCAAGCTGACAGCAAGGCAACAGTAACTAAAATAACCACTCGTTACGACCAAAGTATGCAGAAGAGCATTTCTGAACGCACAACACGTCGAACCTTGAGGCGGATGGGCTACAGCAGCAGAAGACCACACCGGGTGCCGCTCCTGTCAGCTAAGAACTGGAAACTGAGGCTACAATTTGCACAGGCTCACAAAATCGGACAACAGAAGATTGGCAAAACATTGCCTGGTCTGATGAGTCTCGATTTCTGCTGCGACATTTGGATGGTAGGCTCAGAATTTGGTGTCAACAACATGAAAGCATGGGTTCATCCTGCCTTGTGTCAACGGTTCAGGCTGCTGGCGGCAGTGTAATACAGTGATAACACATCATGTCATAAAGCATGAATCATCGTAGACTGGTCTCTTGAACATAACAATGAGTTCACTGTACTCTCATGGCCTCCACAGTCACCTTGATTTTGAACAAAGTTATTAATATTATTATAATATTAAAAATGTAATGTCAAAAAATATTTATACTTTTCTGAGTAGTTACACCATCCATCCATCCATCCATCCATCCATCCATCCATCCATCCATCCATCCATCCATCCATCCATCCATCCATCCATCCATCCATCCATCCATCCATCCATCCATCCATCCATCCATCCATCCATCCATCCATCCATCCATCCATCGTCTTCCGCTTATCCGGGGTGGGTCCAGCTCCTCCGGAGGAATCCCAAGGCGTTCCCAGGCCAGCCGAGAGACATAGTCCCTCCAGCGTGTCCTGGGTCTTCCCTTGGGCCTCCTCCCGGTGGGACATGCCTGGAACACCTCACCAGGGAGGCGTCCAGGAGGCATCCTGACCAGATGTCCGAGCCACCTCAACTGGCTCCTCTCGACGTGGAGGAGCAGCGGCTCTACTCTGAGTCCTCCCCGGATGACTGAGCTCCTCACCCTATCTCTAAGGGAGAGCCCAGACACACTACGGAGAAAACTCATTCCAGCCGCTTGTATCCGGGATCTCGTTCTTTCGGTCACGACCCAAAGCTCGTGACCATAGATGAGGGTAGGAATGTAGATCGACCGGTAAATCGAGAGCTTCGCCTTTTGGCTCAGCTCTCTCTTCACCACAACGGATCGGTACAGCGCCCGCATCACAGCAGACGCCGCACCAATCCGCCTGTCGATCTCCCGCTCCATCTTCCCCTCATTCGTGAACAAGACCCCAAGATACTTGAACTCCTCCACTAGGGGCAGCACATCCTCCCCAACCCGGAGGAGGCACTCTACCCTTTTCCGGTTCAAGACCATGGTCTCGGATTTGGAGGCACTGATTCTCATCCCGGCCGCTTCGCACTCGGCTGCGAACGCTCAAGTAAGTAGTTACACTAATGAACCATTATCCTTGTATTTTTGTACGTTTCCTCTGTATTTTTGATGTTTTATTTTTGCCGATGAGCTACAGATCTTTAAGGTCAGAAGGTCTCTTACCGTCACCCTAATCTTTAGATCCCTCCATAGATTGTGAAAAAGATTTAAGTCAGGACTGTGGCCGGGCCACATCCAGTTAGATGAAACAGGTTCAAATTTGACAATTACTTTAAATAAATCTGCCATGAGTGAATACGTTTGGGTGTAGCTTTAAGTGTTAAATACATTTTAGTAAGCATATTCCATATTTCTTGTGTTAGTCCACTTTATTGCTCATTAATTCATGGACTCGTTTCTTTAAATTTATTATTTCGGGTGAATTACTTGCACTGTTGGTGACTTGTAGTGTGAGGTTAATGTTAATAGCCCCATAAGAAACATATTTACTCCAAAACTTCACAACATTTTTATGTGTTCAACACCATTTTTCTTCATTGTGTGTGTTTGGCGGAGCTAAAAGCTACACTTTAAATTCCCCAGTGTAAGGGAAGTTTTTCAGAAATACATCTACTTCCTAAGTACTTTGGTTTCCAATGTCTGGAACTTTATTCTAATTACGATGCGGGAAATAGTTTTTTTTCTCTTTGCTTATAAATTCTTTATAAATGTTGAATTTCCTTTGATGCATAACTCGTGAAAACTCTCCTAAATGCTTTCCAGGAATCCTGTTATCTCTGTAAGAAAGTAATTGAAATCTCACAAACTTTACCCTTACCGCCAACATTTCTGTTAACTAGCATCTCTTCATGTTCCCCATTAAAAAGACAACTTCCTGAAAAACAAACAAACTTCACTTAAGTTCAGCTTTTTCCTGCTTTAATCACATAAGTATGGACAAGCACACAGAGATTATGCAACTCAAAGAGATTTTAATATACTTCCGAGAGTGAATATAATCATCAAAACAAGTCCTCTCTCCTCCTCTCTCGCCTGTGAGTGCAGCAATAAAAGGCATTACATATGACTCACATGATGTGAGGCCCCTTTTTTCTAATAAATTCTCTGGAGAGTGTGACTGCCTCCGTCGTCTTCTAATGAAGATGACAGCTTTTCTCCATCAAAAAGCTCATCATAAGGATGTGTAAGCGCTTTGAATCACAGCGGCTGTAATTGCTGACCAAGGAGAATATTCAAGGCTGTGCAAAGTCCTCAACGAGGCCCCGTTTTAATTGTGTTGACTGAATTTCGCTACAAGGCCCAATAACTCCAGAAACCTGACAGGTGCACACCCTGAAATTCATCTTACTCTCTTTTATCAAGTTTTCCCCTCATTATTTCCACTTAACTGCTGACAGCTCAGAGGCTATGGATTTTCACTTTTCGTTTTTCCTCGATTGTTCAGTGTGCAACAGACTATTAGAGGGACAACACAAGAGCTCTGCCACATGAAATGAATGTAATATCCATTAGATAAAAGGCATGTGAGGTTGGAGACTTTCACCTTTGCTTCTTTAGATTAGACATCCCTTTGCCCTTCACTCTGTTGTCTTACTTTCACTGGTTTTTGTTGATTAACCATAATGAGGTGACCTACTATAGTCACCCAGTTTATCCCCTTCCTCCCCCTCTTTCCCTTCTTTTCTCACTCAGGTGCTGCTGATAAAAAAGTCCATCCATGCAGTCATCATGGGGGGGTCAGCACAAATCAGATAGAGGTGCTGTTTTGTGTCTGCCAGCCGACACTTTCAAATGTTAATGGATGGGGGCGAACAAAGTTGAAGTGGGTCTGAAAATGCTAATTGTCCCTAATTCATGTAAATAGGTTTCTTAATGGAGGAATTAAGCATTTTAAATATGCAATTGGAGGCAATCAGTCCTGTCATTTGCTGGGGTGGCACAGGTGTAGTGGATTGAAATTCATCTTCCACACAGGGAGGCTCATTTTTCATTTGGCCGTATTCAGGCATGGATGGTGGAAACGTAATGGAAGGAAAGATCCTTTTACACTGCAGAGTGCAGATATGAGTGGAACATGTCACAAAACCTGGAACCATATATATATATATAACAGCACATATTATATATATATATATATATATATATATATATATATATATATATATATATATATATATATATATATATATATATATATATATATATATATATATATATATATATATATATATAATATGTGCTGTTAAGGCATCTTTGGTTTCATCATTCAGTATTTGAGACTATAAGTGATTTTTGTAACATGTGCAGCACATCTAGATCTTCTTGGAAATCCCTGTTCTTGCCTTTTCCAAACGTGTGGAGAAACAAACCAAAAGTGTGATAATTGACCACTGTCTTCATTGTAAGCTGCACAGTTACAATTGGTATTACTTAGTAGTTGGTAGCACTGTTGCCTTGCAGCAAGAAGGTCCTGGGTTGCAATCCTGGCCAGGGGTCTTTCTGCCCCTGGACATGAATGGGTTCTCTCCGCGTATACTTCCTCCCACAGTCCCACAGGTTTACTGATCTCTTTAAATTGCCCTTATTTGTGAGTGGATGTGTCCCCTGTGATGGACTGGTGACCTGCCCAGTGTGTTCCCTGCCTCTTGCAACTGTGGATTTCGTTAAAGGATGCAAGTGTGGACAAAGTCATAACAATTCAAGAGTTACAGGTGAATTTTGTTTTAGCGTTAACAGATTTAACCCAGCTGATGGTAGGAGTGACCCCAGTAAGAATGAATCCTAAAACTGAATCAGAAGATGCTGCAACAAAGTATAAGGGGTTTATTGGTGTGCAGCATTTGGCTTCCTGGCTATTGCATCTTTTAAATTTTTTTACATACACCCCATCGCTCCCACCATGCCAACAAAGAGTAAGTAAGCAAGTACATTTTATTTACACAGCACCTTTTTCAGGCAGCAGTCACAAAGTGCTTCACAGTAAAATACAATATAAAAAACATTTAACAGACCGTTTAGATAGAATAAAAACGTAATTGCAACATACAGTCAGTCATAGCAGCCCAGGGACCATTTAGGTTAAATGTGTTTGTTTTTTAGCTGAATTTGACAAGATATGCCACATTATGTGTAAAAATTGTTTTAAAAATGATTTTTCGTGGTCTCATTTTTCTTTTATTGAAAGCAGGAAGAGAAGAGATTTGAATTATTTCATTGAGAAATACACATCTATCCTTCTTCTTTTTTTCCCCCCCACAAAAAACAACAACATAAAATACCAAATGCTGTGTTCTGTTTTGGGAACCTTGGGAACTTTAATATGATTGGCCCATGAACCAGGAAGTAAACACGGGCTACACTCTGCACCGGCACACTTCTGCATCGTACTTCTAGGTTTAAAAGTAGAAAAACTTGACTAGGACATTGTAGACAGCGATGACTGCTTGTTTAGGGAATGTTACTTCCATCCCAGGTGACAAATGAGAATGATTTAGAATGATTTTACATTACATTTCTTACATTTTGATCATTTAACCTGTGCATAAAAACAAAAGGGTGCCAGTTCCCCATTGAATAGACTTGCAAATCAACCACAGAAAAAATTGGTTCCATTGACTCATAACATTTCTGAGTCCTGCTGTACTTCCTGAAACTTCCTGCAACCTTATTGGTATTGATTGTATCGAGATCGCAGGAACATCAATAACCGCAGCGTTATACATTTGCTGAAATTACTGTCTATTTATGCACAAAATGTATGGAAAATCAGCACACAACAAAAGAGTTAGGCCACCCACATATCACAGCCAAAGAAGCAGTAAACAGACAGCTCTGACTTATTATTCTGATCATCTCAAACAGACAATAAACCAGGAGGTCATGCTTCAGCATGCAATAACACATTGTAGCAGCAGGAGCAGAGACACAGGAAAACACACACGGCACATATAGGCCATGAATCAAACGGGCAAGGCATTGTCTCTGAAAATGACTTATTAGTCAATAAGAAGGGGGGATACTGTGTCTTTGAGTTTAAATAGCCATGGCCCTGCGGAGAGGAGGAGGCAGCCCTAGTTAATGAACGAGACAAGAAAAACCTTGTTTAAAAGGACAAATCAGATCACAAGATTTCAAACCCATTAGCTGCTACTCACACAGAATGATAATAATGATAACGGATGGTGAGGCCTTTTGATGGTGAGAGTAGCGAACTGCGTTGTCTTGGGAAAAAATCTTTTCCTGGAGGAGAATCAAAGAGCAGTTCATTTTCACACTGACCTTCAGGGCTCAAGGCGGCCAGACAAGGGCACAAACAGATTGAGAATTAATTGGAGCAATTAACATTTTGTGATTATAAGGACTTCGGATCGATACCTTATGCAAATAGCAGTATTGATGTGCAGCAGAAACCTTGTTAATTGTGTTTGGCGAACAAACAGGCTCCTGTGTTACTATTCCATAATGGAACAGGAGGCACGGACAGGTTCAAACTGCTGACGACTTTAGATGCACGAGGGCATGTGGAAGTTTCTCCCTCCTCCTTCCTGCTCGTTCAACCTTTCCTCTGCTCAAAACTCTTATGGAAAGTTGGGGGTTGACAAGGTTGCTTTAAATTCGGGGCTTCTGGTTGATCTTTGAAGAAGCTCCTTTTTAAAAAAAAAAAAAAACTGGACGGCGATTCTTCAGCACTTCTCTGATCACCATGTTCACGTCAGGCTGCAGGAGATTACATACAAATGGCTGTCTTCTTTCTTTTAAAGTTTCCAGCCATGTGGGGAAGTATTGAGCCCCCTCCTCCCATACTGCGCCAACAGCCATTGGAATGAATTAGTTTCAGCTTTATTGCTGTGGACTGGATTTTCCACTCTCGTTATTAAACTGCGTTAAAAATGCACTTTCATTTCAGATAAGTACCAGTAATCCTGTTTGTGGACCACGGCAGATGAAGTTAAATATAATTTAAGCAGAAACGGAAACGGGCGGAACAATGTAATCACTGAAAGTGAGATTGAAGTGATGCTATTCTCACCATTATTATTATTTTCATTACTGTCAGGGTGAAAAGATCCTTCTGAGGGTAGTAACAACAACAAGCAGAAGGTGGGAAAGCAAGAAGGGGAAAAAAAAATCTTCATCCAATAACTATCAGAGCCAATAAATCCCAATTCACTACTAGCAGTCTGACTGTGACAGTTGGCTCCTAGATTGTGGCATTGCTTATATTGTGTGGCCTTGAATAAAAACGCAAGGGGAGAAAAATGCAAAAAACCCCACATCATGGCACAATTTATCTGAGTGCACTCGATAATTTCTAATTATTTTCCATTATTGTAAAAAATATTGTTGGAAAATGCAAAGCCGCTCACACAAAGTCAACTAGGATGAATGAAAAGGGGCTGACCAAGCCTGACACTTACTAGGTTTACTTGGACTGAATTTGGGACGGACATTAGATATTTTACCAGGCTTTTTTCTGGAATATAAAGCAGTCTAACATTATAAAGGCATAAAACGTGTCTGTGGAGATTCTGCCTCTGGATGTTAGATTGAAGGAACAGTTTCATATTTGCAGTTCATTGAAAAGATGAGTAAGTAAATTTAAAAGGTAAAAACTCTCATATTGTATTGATCAAGAGTGATATTGTAATGTTCTGTTGTGGTTTTGGTTATTTTCAGTTAGTCGACTTTTCTGTTTTAGGATTTATTTCTGTGTTGTGTTGTTTTGTATTGGATTTATCCTTAACCGGTATTAGTCTTTATTTCAGCTAGTGTTTGTCCAGTCTTTGTCTTGCTTTTTACCTTAGGTTTAGTCAGTGTGCTCCGTTTATTATTTCCACCTGTGTTGGTTAATTATTCCCGCCCTGCTCTTTTGTTCCGTTCATCTATTTAAGCCCGCTTTAGTTTTTGGTTTGTTGTCAGGACGTCTCGTGTAATCCCCATGTCCAAGTTCCCCGGTAAGAGTACTTCTCCTTGTCTGTTTTTGTTTAGCCTGCCTGTCCGTTTGCCCGTTTAACCTTCGGTTCGTCTGCTTTTGGAGTCTGCCTTGTTTTGTTGCCTGAAGCCACTTCTTTTGTCCCCTGAACCTTTTTGTTAATAAACCCCTTTTTGAAGCTACAGCTCTGTGTCCGGCTAACATTTGGGTTCTCCTTTTACAATTCATTACATTACGTCCTGACCAACATGAACCCAAAGCCGACACGTTATCTCCTTTCTGGAGGAGCTAAGCTAACTCAGCCCGGCGCACCACTAACCTCCCACTCTCAAAGCTGTTCTTCACTGGACTTACCCTGTCAGTCCGCCTCATCGCCGTTCATCCCGGATCCGAACCTTTTTCTGGAGGTCGACGCCAAGATGATCTGGGAGCTCCGTCCCGACTTATCCCCTGAGTCGGTCCCGTTTCCTCCTCCTGACGCGGAGGCGAATGAATCTTCGCGGGCAGTTCTGTCCCGTCGGGAGGAACCGGCATCCCCGCTAGGCCCGCCGTCTCACCGCCGAAGGAGGAAGCGCTCGTCTGCCGGCCCCCCATCCAGCAATGGCGGGCAGCCGCCCGATGAGTCAGTCCGGCCTCACCCGGCTGCCGAGTCCCTGGCTCGACCCACTTCCGGTCCAGCAGACAGGAGTTCCTCGCTTCCTGGAGTTGAGAGGCCTACAGCTCCCCCTGCTGGCGTCCGTGACTCGGAGTATCTGACACTGGAGAATAAAATAAGAACTTTTGCCCCCATCATCAAACGTCTCAGGGAGGCTCTACTAATTCATTATTCACAGGAGTTGGAGAAAAAATTAAAGGAGGTTGAGGGACATTACAGGTCAGCCCTCCGGTCATTTTACAGCCGACCAAAGTCTGTCCCCGAGGGTCTGGAAGACGCCTCGGCCCCTGAGTCTGTCCCCGAGGGTCTGGAAGACGCCTCGGCCCCTGAGTCTGTCCCCGAGGGTCTGGAAGACGCCCCGGCCCCTGAGTCTGTCCCCGAGGGTCTGGAAGACGCCTCGGCCCCTGAGTCTGTCCCCGAGGGTCTGGAAGACGCCTCGGCCCCTGAGTCTGTCCCCAAGGGTCTGGAAGACGCCTCGGCCCCTGAGTCTGTCCCCGAGGGTCTGGAAGACGCCTCGGCCCCTGAGTCTGTCCCCGAGGGTCTGGAAGACGCCTCGGCCCCTGACTCAGCCCCCGAGGGTCTGGAAGACGCCTCGGCCCCTGACTCAGCCCCCGAGGGTCCGGCGGACGTCTCGGTCCCTGAACCTGTTCCCCAGGGCCAGGACGGGGCTCTGGAGGATCTGCCTCTGCCCAAGTCTCCAGAGGGGATTCTGGAGGACCCGCCTCTGCTCAAGTCTCGTGACGCGTCGACCCAGGAGGGTCCGTCGCAGACGTCCGACGTGGGAACCCAGGGGGGTCCGTCGCAGACGTCCGACGTGGGAACCCAGAGGGGTCCGTCGCAGACGTCCGACGTGGGAACCCAGGGGGGTCCGTCGCTGACGTCCGACGTGGGAACCCAGGGGGGTCCGTCGCTGACGTCCGACGTGGGAACTCAGGGGGGTCCGTCGTTGACGTCCGACGTGGGAACCCAGGGGGGTCCGTCGCAGACATCCGACGTGGGAACCCAGGGGGGTCCGGCGCTGACGTGCGACGTTGGAACCCAGAGTGGTCCATCGCGGACCTGCGACGTTGGAACCCAGGGGGATCCTTCGCTCTTCGGTCATCCAGGACCTCAGAAGGGGATGCAACAACCGGGACCCCCTGGAGACCTAGAGCTTCATGGTGTTCTTTACAAGTCCAGACCCCAGATAGCCCTCATGGACAGTCAGCTCTGGGAGAGACTTTATTGGACGTCTCTTTCTGAGACCCTCCAGGAGTTGATTCTGAGACTCCTGGGGGCTAAGGGTCTGACTTTGGTGCCTGAAGCCTGTAGCCCGGGGTCTCCTGGAACCTGCAGCCCGGGGTCTCCTGAAGCCTGCAGCCCTGTGGCCTCTGTAGTCTGTAGCCCGGTGGCCTCTGTAGTCTGTAGTCCTGTGGCCACCTCAGCAGCCTGTAGCCAGGCTCACACCTCAGCAGCCTGTAGCCAGGCCCCCACTTTAGCAGCCTGTAGCCAGGCCCCCACGTTAGCTGCCTGTAGCCAGGCTCCCACCTTAGCAGCCTGTAGCCAGGCTCCCACCTCAGCAGCCTGTAGCCAGGCTCCCACTTTAGCAGCCTGTAGCCAGGCTCCCACCTCAGCAGCCTGTAGCCAGGCTCCCACTTTAGCAGCCTGTAGCCAGGCCCCCACTTTAGCAGCCTGTAGCCAGGCCCCCACGTTAGCTGCCTGTAGCCAGGCTCCCACGTTAGCTGCCTGTAGCCAGGCATTCCCTTCAGTCGCCTGTAGCCAGGCTCCCCTTTCAGTCGCCTGTAGTCAGGCTCCCCCTTCAGTCGCCTGTAGCCAGGCTTCCCCTTCAGTCGCCTGTAGCCAGGCTTCCCCTTCAGTCGCCTGTAGCCAGGCTTCCCCTCCAGTCGCCTGTAGCCAGGCTTCCCCTCCAGTCGCCTGTAGCCAGGCTTCCCCTCCAGTCGCCTGTAGCCAGGCTTCCCCTTCAGTCGCCTGTAGCCAGGCTCCTTCGTCGGTCGCCTGTCGCCAGGCTCTTTCCTCCGTCGCCTGTAGTCAGGCTCCTTCGTCTGTCGCCTGTAGTCAGGCTCCTTCGTCTGTCGCCTGTAGTCAGGCTCCTTCGTCTGTCGCCTGTAGTCAGGCTCCTTCGTCTGTCGCCTGTAGTCAGGCTCCCCCTTCGGTCGCCTGTAGTCAGGCTCCTTCGTCTGTCGCCTGTAGTCAGGCTCCTTCGTCTGTCGCCTGTAGTCAGGCTCCTTCGTCTGTCGCCTGTAGTCAGGCTCCTTCGTCTGTCGCCTGTAGTCAGGCTCCTTCGTCGGTCGCCTGTAGTCAGGCTCCCCCTTCGGTCGCCTGTAATCAGGCTCCCCCTTCGGTCGCCTGTAGTCAGGCTCCCCCTTCGGTCGCCTGTAGCCAGGCTCCTTCGTCAGTCGCCTGTAGCCAGGCTCCCGCACCGGGAACCAGTGACCAGGCGCCGCCGCCTGTAGTCGCTAACCAGGCGCCGCCGTCTGTAGCCACTAACCAGGCGCCGCCGCCTGTAGCCACTAACCAGGCGCCGCCGCCTGTAGTCACTAACCAGGCGCCGCCGCCTGTAGCCACTAACCAGGCGCCGCCGCCTGCAGTCATTAACACGGCGCCGCCGCCTGTAGCCACTAACACGGCGCCGCCTCCCGTAGTCTTTAGTCTGGCGCCTCTTTCAGCCTGTAGTTCGGCGCCCTCCTCAGCCTATAGTCCGGTGCCTTCCGCATCCTTTAGTTTGACGCCTTCCCTACCCTGTAGTCCGGCGCCGGATTCTGTCTTCTCTCTCTCCAGACCTCGCCGCCGGCCTCCTAGATTCCTGCTCCGCCGCCGGCCTCCTAGATTCTTGCTCCGCCGCCGGTCTCCGAGGTTCCTGCTCCGTAGACGGCCTCCTGGACGTCCGCCGGAGAGCCTAGCATGCCGGGGCAGTCCGCCAGAGAACCTGTCACGCCGGGGTCGTCCGCTAGAGAACCTGTCACGCCGGGGCAGTCCGCCGGAGAACCTGTCACGTCTGGGCCGTCCGCCGGGACGACCGCCGGAGAACCTGTCACGTCTGGGCCGTCCGCCGGGACGACCGCCGGAGAACCTGTCACGTCTGGGCCGTCCGCTGGGACGACCGCCGGAGAACCTGTCACGTCTGGGCCGTCCGCCGGGACGTCCACCGGAGAGCCTGTCACGCCGGGGCCGGCCGCCGGAGAGCCTCTCACGCAGGGGCCCCCCGCCGGGAAGACCGCCAGACTTCCTGATTCGCTGGGGTCGTCCGCCGGGAAGACCGCCGGACTCTCTGTTGGGGGAACTGTTTTGGAGATTTTCTGTTAGTTTGGATTCGCCCGATGTGGGTTGTTTTCTGTTTTGGACTCTTGTTTTGGTTGTTTTGTCTTTTTTTTTCTGACCCTCCTGCCTGTAGCCCCCTCCACCCGCCCGGTCAGACTTTTATTTAGTTTCTTTGTAGAGACGTAAGGGCGTCTAGAATCCGCCCTTGAGGGGGGGGCTCTGTAATGTTCTGTTGTGGTTTTGGTTATTTTCAGTTAGTCGACTTTTCTGTTTTAGGATTTATTTCTGTGTTGTGTTGTTTTGTATTGGATTTATCCTTAACCGGTATTAGTCTTTATTTCAGCTAGTGTTTGTCCAGTCTTTGTCTTGCTTTTTACCTTAGGTTTAGTCAGTGTGCTCCGTTTATTATTTCCACCTGTGTTGGTTAATTAGTCCCGCCCTGCTCTTTTGTTCCGTTCATCTATTTAAGCCCGCTTTAGTTTTTGGTTTGTTGTCAGGACGTCTCGTGTAATCCCCATGTCCAAGTTCCCCGGTAAGAGTACTTCTCCTTGTCTGTTTTTGTTTAGCCTGCCTGTCCGTTTGCCCGTTTAACCTTCGGTTCGTCTGCTTTTGGAGTCTGCCTTGTTTTGTTGCCTGAAGCCACTTCTTTTGTCCCCTGAACCGTTTTGTTAATAAACCCCTTTTTGAAGCTACAGCTCTGTGTCCGGCTAACATTTGGGTTCTCCTTTTACAATTCATTACAGATATATTTCAAGGGTTTATTTCTGCTAATTCTGATGATCATGGCTTACAGCTGATCAAAAAACAAAAAAACAAAACAAGAACAAAATTCAGTTTCT
The DNA here is from genome assembly GCF_011125445.2 of Fundulus heteroclitus. Lineage (NCBI taxonomy): Eukaryota > Metazoa > Chordata > Actinopteri > Cyprinodontiformes > Fundulidae > Fundulus > Fundulus heteroclitus. Next base: position 2,524,456 of record NW_023396792.1, on the reverse strand, counting down.
CAAACAAATTTGAACACCTCATAAGACCAATAAAATATATTTCACAACTGCAACCTTATGTTATCACCATTTTATGGTCCACACAAATATGCAAACTTGCCTGCTGTTTAACAGACCATCAGTGAAACTCCCCACAAAGAGTGTAAGTCAGATGATCTTGTTAAACTGGCTGGCTGCTCACAGAGTCATTGATAAGATGAGTGTAAGGAAAAAGTGTGAGCGGCACAAGCAACAGGGATAACTGGAAATCAAATGGTGGTGGATTGACATGACGCTGTCTATAGCTGGAGTCAGTGCTTCAACTACCATCACACAAAGAAGTATCTGGGACATGGGCTTCAACATTTCTTGGTTTAAGCCCCTCCTGAACCAAAGACGTAGCCAGAAGCGTCTTACCTGGGTTAAAGAGAAAAGGACTGGACTGTTGCACATTTAGTTCAAAGTCCTCTTATCAGATGGAAGTAAATGTGGCCTTTCATCTAGAAATCAAGGTCTCAGAGTCAATATGTACAGAACCAAAGTTGCTTGAGGTCCAGTGTGAAATCTCCTCAGTGATTATTCAGGGAGCTACATTATCTGCTGGTGTTGGTCAACTATATTTGATCTATTTCCCAGTCAATGCCGCTGTCTACAAGGACATTTCAGAGCACTTCTTGGTTCCCTTTGTTGACAAGTTTCTTTGAGATGCTTGTTTCATTTTCCATCAGGATTTGGTATCTGCCTGCTCTACCAATGTCACTGAGCTTGATCGTCCAGCACATAGAGAATCTATGGAGCGTTGTCGACAGGAAGGTGAGAGACACTAGAACCAACAATGCAGTCTTGCCATTAATGCACAAACATACTTTTCAGTAAGCCAACATTTGAGCTTTAAAAAAATATACATTTTATCTGTTTGATTTTCTGATATAACAGAATTTTGGGTATTTGGTTGATGTGAGGCATGCCCATGAAAATGAACAGAAATATACAGTATCTTTAAGATACACAAACCTTTCTGGGTTTTCTAGTTCGCTGAGATGCAGCACTTTGAATCGTCTTGTTAGTGAAAAGGGCTTTATAAATAAACTTGCCTTGCCTTGCCTTGAGATCCAACTCTGTGTTTCGTAGGTCCGGCTGAGTGAAGCAGAATCAGAATGTGCCTGTTTTCTTCTCAGCATTGACTTAATATGTTGATTTCTCAACCCAGTAACACCAACCATTCAAAAAAAGGGCCCTCAAGAGTAATATTGAATATTTTCCAACAAATATGTAACAATTGCTGTCTTATTAACGTTTGTTTGCATGCTAATTACAGCTAATTCTCTTTCAATTTTGAGCTTAACGCATTGGCTTTAATCTCCCTGGTGACGAAGTTAGTGTATTAAACGGAAAGCACAAGAGGGAGGGAATAAATGGACATGGCGTTAAACCATTTAACCATCACCAGTGTTTTACAAACACAGATTAATAAGCTATTTGACCATGCCTTGGAACTAAAAACCGTTGGGAAATGTGCCTGAAGGATGATAACACTGATGCAAACCTTATACTGGTTTGACTGACCTGTGGTAGACTGACGAGCTGTTCAGGGTGTACCCTGCATCTCCCCCAGTGAACTCTGGTGCCCTTACTGACAGAGATGTACAGCTTTGAAGGGAAAATCTGTTGACAGGGCAATTATCAGCCATTGTTAAAAGAAAGTCATAAAAAATCCAAAGTCATGTGAGAGGGCAAAGCAAGGGTTTTGGGTCAAATGACAAAAGAAAAAACAGTGTTTTTATTGTCACCATGTGTTAAATTAATTTCTCGTTGGCTACTCCAGTTCACATTACACACAAGGAAGGCAAACTGGCAAACAAACAGGCAATAAACAATAGTTAATAGTTTTTTTGTAGCGTTCAGAGGAGTCACAGGATAACAGATAAGCTCAGAGGTAATGTGACAAAAGGGGAATGGTTCACTTCAAAGGATATTCATGGGTTAGTATGGCTTAGTCAAGGTTCAAATCTAAATCCAATAGAGATTTAAGGCAAGACTTCCATTCATTTTGTGAGTCTGAGATAATTTGCTAAATAAATAAATAAATAAAATAAAAATAGTATGAGAATTATATTCATTAGATGTGCAGAGCTGTTAGAAACCCAAAAGCTGTTATTGAGGTGAAATGATGCAGAACACATCACTTTTCAGATATATGTTTGTGAAACCTTTTGAACACCACTTATCCTTTTCTATACAGTTATTGGGTAATTTAAAAACACTTTAAAATAAATTCATATTGCGGCTATAAAATGAGTATTTATGAAAAGCTTTAAGAGGTATGAATACTTAAAGGTCAAATAAAAATAGGATATATTTGCTGTAAATCTGTTGTGGTCAGTGAATGTTTTATGTTATCAAAATCTTCAGAATCTCGAGGAAATCAATTTCTTATTTGTTGATTGTTTTGGATGTATTTACTTCAGCTAGTTTCAATTGCTAGTGTTTGGTTTTGTCTTTATTGGATTGAGATAAAGGGATTTAATTACTTTGAGATATTTAAAGTTCCTGTGTAACCATGGGTTGCATTGGGTCCATTTGGATCATTGTCCATCATTATTTTGAAGTACCATTCATTTATCTTTGTTGGCTTGGCTTCATATAAGTAGAGTATAAACCTGCACATAAGTCATCTGCTTTTGTTCTCTTTCACATTACCAATAAACATGGGTGACCCGATGTTACTGAAAACCACACTGAGCAGCATTTTTATGATTGACATGTACAGAGGATGTTGTTTTCTTAGTAACCAATGCAGTTTCAAATCATCTCCTTAATAGTTTACTTTGACAGATGATCTGATGTTCTGGCAACGTTTTACCTAAACTCTCTTTTCTTGATATTAAGTGGTTTGCACCATTTGGAAAACTCTTGGTCTTAGCTTTTGTAAAGCTCAACTTTGAAACCTAATCTTTCTGCTTTGTGGGGAGTATTCCTCCCATCACCAAATGTTGTGAAGTGCCTCCACTTTAACATGTAAAGGATCCTACTATTAGCCAGCACTCTTTTATTCTAGGTTTTTACCCGAACAATCTCTTTTCTTCCGAATGTGCCAAACTACTGATTTGGCCACTCACCGTGTCCCCACTCTTGCTCTGATGGATGTGCTGCTGCAGCCAAAATGGCCTGCACCACTTTAGCTGAAAACTCCTGTAGACTGCATGTTGGGATTTCACAACGACGGCTTAAAAATGCAAATGCCGCTAAAAGCGCCTTGAATCAATTCCAGAGCTTTTACCTGCTTATCTCGATGAGAAAATGACGAATGGCCCACACCGGTCCACAAATGAGGTGTCCAGTTACATTTGAGCCCCACAAACAGGTGATTTTGCATGTTAAAAAGCTTTAAATCCTAAACTGGAAAGTTTGCATCAAAGATCATATTCATACAAACATCACAGAAAAATCTTTCTAGTGTCCAAGGGAACATTTGTTTCCATTGGAATGACTTTGTATGGCCTCTGACAGCAATTCAAGAATGGTACTTAGCCTGCTAATATATGAAAAAATAACGTTATTATTAGGTCAACTTTGCTTTAATTTTAACTTCATATTAAATAGGACTACAAACATCCTTAAACATTTGCTCAAAGCAGGCTCGGTTTCACCCAATCAGTAAAAATGATAGAATACAGCAAATGTTTTTGAAGAAACGGCGCCTGACCATGGAGTGAATATTTTATGTCGATCAACACAATAGAAAACAGTTGACCCAAAACAATTGCTACTCTTTTAATAAGGCAAACATACAAAGCCATATTTATCTTTGGGATCCAAAGTAGTTAGCAGATCACTTTTCTTCAAAACACAGATTGTTTTTTTGTGTTTTACCATTTGTTTATGATAATTTTCCTGAGAAAAGACCCAATGAGGACCCAGTTTCAGTTTTCCGACAGGTCACAAGAAATTTCTTTAAAATCTCCTGGTATTTCAAGGGTTTCACGATACGGGGCGCTCTAGTAAGGTCCCCAGGACAGAAAAACCTTATTGTGCCACACTTCTAAATAAAAAGAGGGGGTCTTTTGGTTGCAACAATTGGTCATCACAACATACTGATCTTTGCTGCAGTTTTCTAACAGTGAGCTTCGTCATTTTGCATTATGACAAAACAAAACATAGTAATCTTCAAATTTAAGCAAGAGCATGTAGGTATTTTCTTATATAGCCATTTTCTGACTTCTAAAGATTGACGTGTTTTATTTTAATAGCATGCTCTCTTCTTTTTCCAGTTTTGAAGTGTCCAAGAGATATGAAACACAGTTGCATATTTTTACCCCAGAGAAACACGAAGCCAAGGCATTATTGACTAAAAGTTCACCGACACACGCTGATCAGATTGGCGAAGATCAGAAATTTTTTTATCTAGTTACACTTCTTTTATGTGAACTGTCAGAGACACTGAGACAAGTTCCACCACTGGTTTTCTAACAATTATTCCCTAACAAAGATTTTCCCTCCACTGAATAAGTGAGCTCTGGCTAAAGTTTGGGATTTTCTAAAATGTTCAATTACACCAGATTTGAATTTTAGATTTTTCACACATCTTTATGGGGGATGAAAACACATCTGGAGGCTGCCGTACATAGCTGCTATGCTGGAAACATTTTCAGAACTGATTTTACTCTGTGTAATATAATACATTTTGTTTGTATGATTGTGTACAGACCTAACTGAGTGATGTATGAATGTTTTGGCGGCAACAACACACCACTTTAATGGATTTGTGGAAAAGCTGTTCAAAATCTAATATGTAGAGTTTAATTTAACACTGAGTTCTAAGTGTTTCTGGCATAACAAAAGACTGGAAAGTTATTTGTACTGGGAATTGCAGCATAATTAATATGGATCGCAGATTGTTACATTGTGACCTTTTGATCATTGCGGTTTTAAAGAATCTGTCTACACGCTGATGTGGCTGCTGCCGATGGGCTTCCTCCGCCTCTAGATCAATTACCCGCTACAACAGCGAATGCGAATAAAATTGTGAGGTTCCGGTTCAATACTCAACTAAATATTAGCAAAAGATGAGTTAGATACTGGAGGTAAAATATAGAGCTTGTGTTGAACTTAAAATGGTAATTTTTTTTACATTGATTGTGCTAATGCTGCGTTCAGTGTTAGATTAGAAAAAAGGGTGACTTTACCAGAATAGTCCACATTTAGAAGAAACATAATGATGAGATGGGAACAATTTTCCAACCACAGTTACAGAGACAAAAAAATAAATAAAATGCCGATAATAAATCATAAAAGCTCCATCCTATGCCTATCTATGGTCAGCCTGTGGAGAGCAGGTGAAAAATACTCAACGGTATTGCATTTTCAGACGCGGTTCAAAAAGTCCTTGTCAAGATTGATGTCCCTCATGTAGCTATGGTTAATAGTAAGGAAACACTTCTGAAATTAGAATCCACTTCTTTCTGAACGCACCACCTGTGAATCGAGGACATCTGAGGGTGGAAAAAAAATGGAAGGTTACATGTCATTTCTTTAGGTTTCCAAGACACAGGGAAAAGTGAACAGCCAATCTATGAGGTGTAATGGATATGTCAAGAACTGCTAAATCATAGGTGTTTGAAGCAGAAAGACAACCAACCCAAACATAATGTCATTCCGAAGGCAGAGAAGGAAGCAACTACAAGAAGGGAGAGGAAACAGGATTGTAGAAAAGGATTGGCTTTGAAATTTTTTTGGGGTCGAAAAGGGAGAGAAAATATATTAAATGTTTATTTGCCTGCACGCTTTTCTTTCTTTATTATTACCTATTTGGCATCTCTGTCTGTGTGCATTATGGAAATGAAGTAATACCGCTTTGCTTAACAATAACACACTGACTTTGAATCCTCTTACTTAAGGTCTGATTGCTTCTTGACGGTGGTTTTAAAAGAATTGTGTTGAGGAGTGATAAAGAGCTTATTGCCAGGAATAAAAGCCCGGAGCAATGAGGAAAAGCTACACATGGAGTGGCTAGGCGATACAGGCTATTACGGTGAGGGAATGGTGTCCTTGACTGCCAGGACGGCTTAGAATTTTATTTCATCTTGTTTTGCCGGCTGCTGACAATGATGCGTGACTCTGGCACTGGAGGAAGAGGGCACATACGAGAGTCTTCTGGATTGCATTTACATAGGCTTTGTCTATAATCACATGAAAATAACTGATCGTATGCGTGCGGATGGAGAGACGCAATGCTCGCGCTTCACTTATGTGCAGAAACACCATTTGGAATATTTTCAGCTGCTTCATTAAAGCATTTGAGCAAAAATGTGATTTTCAAGCTTTTGTTTGCACAAAACTTCTGTTTACCTGTGTTGCATGTATATCCGTATCTCTGAGTACAACCTCGCTCTGACCTCTGACAGTTGCATGTTCTGAAGCTCCTAACCCCTCGAGTAAATTTGAGAGAGAGAGAGAAACTCTGGGAATTGTTTATCAGTGTAGAGAAAAGAAGCTGCAAAGGCTCTCTTGTGGGCTCAGTGTGCAAACTTCACAGTGCAGCAACTCTGGGGCCTCCCCTCTGAGCTGCACATCCCTGTGTTATTTTAGTTGGCTGCTTGATTAGTTTGGGACCAGTTCATTTGGAGATCATCGCTGTTCTGTCAAGGTGAATTGGTTTATTTCTGCTGCTCGCCGACTCCAATGAATTTAAAGGGAAACTTTTTATTCTTTTTCTTTTTGACGTCATTTTAATTACAAGCCTGCAGCACAAAAACTGAGGAAAAAGCACCAAACTAGTACTTAAAATTAAATAAAAACCCCCCTATAAAGGCCCCATTTTGGCCTTTTGCTTGTCTGGTGCCTTCTTGTAACTATGAACATAATGGGAACTATTAGCAACTAGCTTAGAAAAGCAGGTGATGCAGCCAATCAACCTAGGTAGAGTTGTAAGGCAGCTACCAGACAATTTAGACCCCACTATAAAAGATTATTCACATGTGGAAAAAAAAAAAGTAAGGCAGTTACCGACCCAGCCTCAAGCGAAGGTAAGGTTTCCCTTAATTGGCCGTAAAAGGATTAGAGAAATTCATAAAACCATGTACAGGCCTGCTCGAAACAAGATTACACGATTGCAAGTAGAGTATTAATATAGCTAATAGAAGAAACAAGAGCAACAGACAAAAAGACAAAAGTTACACTGGTTTTCATGTAATTTTCTGTCAGGCATTCACAAAATCCTGACCCCCCTAATTGCAAATGAAAAAAATTATTTCTGACTTTAAATGTAGTTGAGCGTTACACAGGAGTCCATCAAGGCACATTGGATGCAGTTATTGCTGACAGTCATTGTAAATTTATTTACAAAGAGTGTCATGATTGGGGGAGAAACAAAATGTCAATTGGTGGTACACAGAATGCAACATGCGTTGAGCTGGATGATCCCACAAACTACCTGTGAAGGCACAGGTATTACCTCAAACCAAACAAAGGCCCCTATTGATGCTGATTGCACACAAATAACCATAAGATGGGATCTGTGAGATAAAGGGTTAAATAACAGAAAACGCCTTCAAAAGCCACATCTCCTCCCCTGTCAAAAACCTGTCCGTTTGGTCTTTGTATGGGAGCTTCAAATATGGGATACTAAAAAAATAAAAGAACATTTTACTCTCTACTGAGAGGATTCTGGGTGGTCCTGATGGGTTGCAACGTTACAGGTATGACAGGATGATGCCACTGGAGATGTTTGGCACAATGGAGGAGGCTCAATCACGATCTTGTTCGAATGCACAGTGTCACGTTTGGAGAAACAGCACGTCAAACGTTATATTCTGTATTTTTATTTATTTTTTGCTTTGAGCACATGACCTCAACATCAGAAAGGGTTGTAGTGTTGAACTGACTTGGAAAATTCTAGAGCCCTTAAGTTTCCTTATTGGCGCTTCAGAATCAGAATCAGAATCAACTTTATTTCGCCAAGTTTAAGGGAACATCCAAGTAATCTGAGTTTATATTCCAACATTTGCAAACACATTCTATAACAAAAACAGGATCAAAGCTGAGAACAGGAACAGTATGTACAGGGGAGTTTTTTTGTTCCCCTCAGTAGAATAGCTTAACCTGACAACAGCCAGCTGCATGTATCGCTCCGCCTAGCTCCACTCACATACATCTGGGACATCGCTCATTGAAAGTGATTTCCCCAACCAAATTTTTGGTCTGGCCAATCAGGACGCAGGGCGGGTGTTTCATGGATGTGACGTAGTGGAGAAGCCACCGTGAGATTCCAACAACAATGGCGGCTTGCATCGAGGAAGCAAGCGTTAACATTGATGCTGCTATTTCTTCCGTGTTGTCCAATCTATCTGATATTGTTTCATTAAAAGAACATCAGAGAACGGCTCTGAAGGCTTTTGTTGGTGGAAACCATGTTTTCGCCCTTCTCCCGACCGGATTTGGCAAGTTTTGTTTTGAGCGGTTAGCGCGAACCATATTGGGAGGCCTTTAGTCCTCGACGCGGTCGGCCCGGGATCGACTCCGACCCGCGGCGCTTTGCCGCCTGTCTTCCCCCCTCTTCCTGTCAGCTCACTGTCAATAAAAGGTGTGCCACTACAGTGTTTCCCGCAGGAATTTGCTTATGCAAGGCGGACCGACTCGCGGAGCGGGGGGGGGGGGGGGGGGGGGGGTGGAGACGACATGTTTTCCGCGGACCGGCTCGCGGAGCGGGGGGGGGGGGGTGGGACAACACGTTTTCCGCCTCGCCAAGATAGCGCTGCGGGAAACCCTGCACTAGGGCCGCATAAAAAAAAAAAAAAAGGGTTTTTTTTCCTGCGTCGGTCTCATCAGCGTCACGGGTTAGATTCGGTGTGAGTGGTTGAAATAGCACGTCGATAAAGATGACAGACAAGTGGCTTATCCAATCATATGCAAGGAGTTTTGATAAGGCCCAGCCTTCAGTAAAGGCAATTGCTATGGAGAGGTCCCATATGTATGTGAGTGAAGCTAGGCGGAGCGATACATGCAGCTGGCTGTTGTCAGGTTAAGAATAGCTGGCTACCATGACTGTTCAGCGGGGTCACAGCCTGGGGGAAGAAACTAGGTCTGTGTCGGCTCGTTATAGCCATCTTGTGGATGAGCAAATACTTTAAAATGAACTTTGGTTCTCAAAAAAATAAATAAAAAAATGCATCCACCTTTAACTTTAAAATCACTGAATCATTTTATGGTAATACTTATCCACCATTTCTATAACCATTAATTCATTTTGCTTAGTAGTTTTTGTTAAGTTCCACTTGCCAAGTTAAAGGGTTGTTGATTGAATATGTTAAGTTGAAGTTGTATTATTTCTGTTAATAAATTCTTAGATTTGAAGAGAAGTTGTCATGTATTCCATATATGGGCAGAGTTTCCTGTTTGAGAATGTCACGGCTCGAATCCCTCTTTTATCTATTTTCCTAATATTATTGCCATACTGGGCTGGTTCTCACAGGGCGACGCTTGACAGACCAAAGATTATTTCATTAAATATTAAATAACCTAAGTACATTTAATTCACAACAGTAGCTAAATAGATGTAGTAAGCTTTTGCTTTTCCATTAAATGTTTAGCAAAATCTTTTCTTTTTGTCCGTTTCTACAATCACACACTTACTTGTCCCCCTGAAGATCTGGTACATGCAGTTTTGTTTTTGTCTGCGCCAACATTTAGACGGGGCCTAACTTGTGGCTTCAACAAGTGTGTGCTGAACATGCACACAAAGTGAAATGGGATGGTTCCCTACAATTGGTTGTTCTTTTTTGCATTGGTTACCAACAGATGAGAAATCAAAACGGATGAAAAATTTAAACTGGAAGCCCGTAGTATGTTTGCTGGGCGCTATGACCAATTAAATAATAATCATCTTTACTGTCATTGAAATGTCCATTCTAATGAAATCTGTTCTTTAACCCATCCCCTTGGGGAGCAGCCACTGTGTGGCACCCATGGAGCAATCTGGGGTTAAGAGTCTTGCTCAGGGACCCAGAGTAGCAGTCTGTGGGAGTTGAACCCAAAACCTCCAGGACACAAACACAATGTACTAAACTCTAGGCCACTCTCATGGTAATCGATTGTGTTAAGTACCACTGTGCATCTGCCTTTGTCTGTGATGTTACAGTCTGAGGGATGTGACTGCCATACCTTCCTGTGGCGGGATGTTTGAAGTGGGCATTTCTGCGCTGGAAAGGGCTGCTCTGACTTTTATCCTAAGTTCTTCCGCTTCTGCCTCTGCCATGTTGTTATTGCTTATGGCTGATTGAGTGGCAGTGATAAGTTCTGTCATCGGAAGTTGCTCAAGGGTTACGGCAACATTGAGACCTTTGGACAAAACATTTATCTCTGTCTTTGTGAGATCTCTGTTTGAGAGATTGTTCACCCACTGGTTCTGGGTGATATTGCGTGTATTCTCATCATGTTCCCCTTTCTTTACCAAGTGGCACTCGTTTTCACTAGGAGAGACTGGAATTTTTGCTGTGGCCTTTCTTTGCTCTTAGAGTGTTATAAGAGCTGAGCCTTCTCTGTGAAACAGATTACCTCTTCCAACAACAGCTCTTGTGGACACTCTGATAGTTGTTGAGTTTTAAACAACAACTAATAAAATTACGTTACTAGAGTCGCACCTTCAACCTGTCGGGCCGCTGAAACAAATTAAATGTCCTCTGTGGGGATGATAAAGTTGGTCTTATCTACATATTATTAATTGTTTGATTGTTAAATAAGTTTATGTGCTCATTATCTCCACTGTTTAGATGGTGGATGATCAGCCAATCAGCTCTCTCTGTTTCCACCATCTTAGGCTCGCTAAGAGTCCTCCTCACTTCTCCTAACATTTTGTAACTTTGGGAGCTCTTTTAAGGTCTAAGATGCTTCACAGTTAACTTTTATCCTACGGAGGTAAAATTCTAGGAAAAATCTCAGAATTTGGGAAATTCTAATATTTTTCCTAATATGGTGTCACTAAGAGCTACTTTTGGTCTTGGGATTCTTTTTCTGATTACTGGCGCAGATCTACATAAAATTAGTCAGGAGAAAATATAGTTGTGGAAGCAGCTATGTATCTATGCAAGTATCCATAATCAGAGGCTGTTTCTTTGTGACATACTCCAAATATGTAAAAGAAGAAGGAGCATTTATGGGTCTAAAATTCTGAGCTTTTCAGTTTTGATTTTCCAATGACCAGTTAGAGCCAATCAAGGGAAACCTGGTCAGTCAATTGCCGCATCACTAAAAAGGATAATGAAATACGGAAGAGCATGTGGATGAGATTTATGAACTGGAAACCCAAACATGTGGCTGGATGGTGGGAGTTCTGTTTAGCAGATATCTGTTTTACCTTAAACTTTGCCATTCCTGCTTATTTCCCACGAGATGTTACATGATGCAGCGGGTGAAGCAAAGCGATTATTTTTGGCTGAGAGACTTTGAAATCATATGTGTCTGTGGTTGTGAGAGACTTAGATTTTCCATATTTCCGTTTTCAAAAAAGTTATTGTGGTGATACATTTATCTAGCAAATGAAAATATGGCAAAACCTCTAGTTGCTTTTTAATAGAGGTTATGCTACATAGTGCTCTGAATACTACAGCTGATTATTTTGTTATCTGATCATCTGTTCTTTGCACATCGCTCCACAAAACTGAAAATACAGTCTTACTGTTGTGGACAAATTCTTGTTAAACAGTCTGCTTGAGTTGTGTTGCGGGCATTTAAAGTAGTCCAGCACACAGATAACAATCTCTGCAGGGAGACACAATTTAGCTGCTGGGAGACTAACACTTTTTTTTTATTACTGCTGCTGCCTTTGGTATTCCCTGACAGCAAACACTTTACTCTTCTGGCAGTATATTAGCCCATATTCTTTTATTTACATTACAAGACATTTCATTTACAGTTTGAGACCGAAATACTTAATCCTTTGTCTTGTCATACAGGAAGCAGAATACGACTCAAACAGCTTTCTTGTTGCAGTGGTTGTTGCTGTGGATGTTGATCCTGTTAACAGTTGTGTTCTGGAACGACCTCGAACTGAGTTGTTGCCGTCTCCTAACAGGAACTTGATGCTATGTTACCTCGTAGTGTAAGAAATATTTTCTACAAAATCTCCTTCCTGTGGAAGTGCATAAGTGGAACGGCAGGGAGAAAGTACATTCTAAAACGTTACTTTGCAGATGAATCAAAATGTGTGAAATTGTTTGTGTAATTTAAAGAAATATGCTATGTTTTTCTTGCACTAGAGAGGCTCTAATGGCTTTTTTTTAGTGTGACTGAAAAATTGGTGTCATTCACCATCATTCCCTGAAGTTAATGCTCTTTCCTCACAGCAGAACATATTTTGAGTTTGCAGGGTCACGTTATAGTTCTTTACTTGTGAAACTCAAAGTTTTGAAAAAAACACAGTCTTTAATGTTATGCTAGGTTAGACACGGACGGGGTGTTGTGTATACCATGAGAAAAATCAGATTTCAGTTAATCTCTGTCCTTTTTCTTTGACATGTTCCTGTGGTGTTGTTGTGACTTTGGGTCTCTGGTTTAGTGTTTTGCTTTACATAATTTTGTATTTATGGTGCTGCATTTGGCTTTGCTGGGTTTGTCTTGCTTTTACTGTTTCTTTTTGATTTCTATGATGGCCTGTCTTTTTCTTTTACAGAGTTCCTCACTTTTTGTTTCAGGTTGGTTTTGGTCTTTCCACTCTTCATGCCTGGTTTTAATTTATTGGCTACTTCACCTGTGCTGTTCCAGTCATTACTCTGACTCAGAATAAACACCTCCTGGATTCATTTGATCTCTGTCAGTCCCTTGCCCTATTTCTCATGGCTATATTTTGTGCCATGTTGTGGGAAAACTCGTGTGTATGCACACATGCAGTGCTAGCCGTTCTTGGTGGGTCGAAGGCCAAAAGCTGTTCCTCTTTGAAGTGAATAAATGTGAAACGATTAGCTTATATGACACAGATAAATGAAGCAATGCCATTCCCTGAATTTTGCAACTATTTTTACATCAACTATTTAATCTATTTATGCACTGGATTCACAAAACAAATTGCATTACATACAAATACATGCAAACATGCTCTTCAATGTGGGAGCAAGTGGCAATTTTATTTTGTCAACTCGTGGTTGTCCTCTTTTTAGCCAAAACAAAGTTGATGCTGATGTGAAGAAAGAGAAATAAAACAATTCTGTTACTGTTCAAATAAAAAAAGACCCGCTGGCCTAAGTCTTGGTGTGGGCAAATCAGTGTGCCAGTGCTGTTTGCCTGCTAAGACTATTTTTAGAAGCATATTTGCATTTGTGTCTAGAATTAGAATTAGAAGACCAATAACTCAGGAATGCTCACATTTAAAGCTAGTTGGTAATCCTGTTCAGAAAAACTTTTTTCTTATACTGTGTAAAATTGTCCTTCATCCTGAAAGCAGTCAGTACATTATATATTCAGAAGAATGTTCTAACCAATCCTGTTTGGTCCGAATGGCGAGAAATTGGGTCAGAGTTTTGGTCCTCTGTCCCTTAAGTTCCAGGGGTAACACCTTATCTATTGGTTGTCCCACATGCCAATCATTCTGACTCGCTCACGTAATGCCAGTGTGCGTGGTCATGCCTTGTTAGTTGCCGCTTGCTGGCTGCAAATACATAAACACATTCTAGTATTTATGTATTTGGTTAGCTAAGCGGTTAGCTTCGGTGTTTGCCGTTCATTGTAGCTCCGCTGCTCTCATTGTGTACTTTGAACATGGCCGAGAGGGACAAGAAGCAAACAAGTTTATGAGAAGATGAGGAAGGCCTCAGTAGAAAGATATAACACCAGAGTGGATTTGGTAGATTCTTTCACGCGACCCCCCTGTGTAGTGGAAGAGCAGGTAAGATGGTCGTAAGCTTATGGAAAAATCGACGATTCTACCTTTAATACCCACAAATATCTTGTAGATTATCAAAATTAAATGATGACTGTGTGCCCAAAAGTGCTTGAGAAACTCTACAATGTCAACCTTTCCCTCTGATAAGTTTAAGTATTTAAGACACTGTCTTTCAAAGAGACTTGTTCAAAGCCTTTCCTAGACTTGAAACACATAAATACCGAGGATCAATTTATGGGATTAGTGGACACTGTTGAGATGAAGTTGGTTCTGAAACAGCCCACATGACTATTGTCCTCCTCTCTCCCCAGTGTCCAACTAAAGTCCTGTAACAGCCCTGCAGACTAAGCCCACCCAAACCTCAAATGCAATCACACACCAAGCTCAGTGCAATAATCATCTCTTACAACACAAGCCTAAATTGCAGCTCTGTCCCTGATCTAAAGCCCTCCCTGACTTGTCCACCCCCTTTCCACCCCACAGAAATTATTTAATGAGTAAAGTTTTGTGGTGGGAGTTCTGGGGGTCTCACACCAGGCCTGGAGTGACGGATGAGGTGCTTTCATAAACCACCGACTGACAAATGGGATTTAACACACAAGAGGCTCTGATGGCCTATTAATTTTGCTTTGGCTGGAATCCAGAACGAGTCCAGCCTTTCTCCTAATTCATGGCTAATTTCTATCTGAGGTATCGGGGGACTTTTTCCCCCCTCCCTGAGCAGGATGCATCCACATAACTTTAATGGATTCATTCAAGGGCTACGGCACGCAGACATTGATTAGATTGCCTCTGAGGCCCCGCTGCTGGTCGCTTGACATAGGCAGCAAATGAAATGTGACCTCTGGTAAAAGGCCTGGACTAGCCAGCCCAGTCTAATCCATTAGCTCGCAACCTTTCTCAATCCCATTTAATTAATGAAGTGATTGAAAAAAGGACAAGCATTTACCAATTCCTGGAATAAGAAAATAGTGGGGCATGTAAAGAGGGCAAAGCACCAAGGGCCACAGCTGCGGTCTTAAGGAAAAACAGAAGAGTTGTGTTGCTGACGATTGTTTACAAAAATATTCCATCTCTGGAACAAGATGATCCAGCCTTTAAATACATACAAATGTCAGGTAATGAGACATCTCCAGGAAAATTTCCTTCTTTTGCTTATTTGTCAACAACAGAAAACAGGGTTAATCAATTTAAATGTGTAAATAAAAGGGAGCAAAATAGCTTCTATTTTTGTGCGCGGCGATAATTTACAGCCAAGAATCCTCAGTCATCAGCACAGACATTTCTTTCTCTTTTTCTTTTCCAAGCATCCTTTTCTCTGGGCACAGACGTTCTTCTGAACGCTGCAAAAATCAACATCGAAGTGCTGTTTATCCAAAGCCAAATCTCAATGTCAAAAACAAAGGCAAACACGGGATCTCTGTCGGCGCATATGTTACATTACTTATTTTTCTAATTGAATTCATTTATTTATCTCCCATTAATAATTTACGATGCAACACACAGTGGTATGCAAATGAACAGTTTAAATTTAATGAGTTTTTAATGACCAAACAAATAATTAGCAGAGCCTGCTGCGGTGTGCATGCAATTTGAGAAGAAATGAGCTCGAGAGCTTTGTTCAGACTACAGAAAGGCTAATTTACTTATAGTGCAGCTTATGGAGGAAAAGGACTTGTGAGGTTAATACAAAACAATGTAAAGTCATTAACTTAAGGTCATTAGGTAGTCTCCAAAAGGCCAGTTTTGGACTTCTAATACTCAAGAAATAATGCAACCGATATGTTCAACACAATCACAGCAACATGGAGGTGCATGCTCTGAATATAACTCACATGCTGACAACTGAAAAATCCATCCTGGATTTTCTAAATATTCCAACTATTCCCTTTGGTGTGAGGGGGAAGAGGCAGAAGGCTGCATGCCACAGGAGCCAAATGGCATTTGATAATGGCTTTTTCCCCCAGCAAACCCAAAAGACATTGTTAAGATTTACATTTTCAAATATGTGCTGACCTTTTTTTCCCTCCTCTCCTCTGTTCGCTTGTCATCAGCACTGTAATTGAATCAATATATTTCCTGATCAGCCCAGAGATTGAATAAGGTCACAGGAAGCCATGTGTGGACATTAAAAATCATTATTCTACTCAAATTGAGCAGAGATGGCATAGACCATTCAGGGTTCAAAATGAAATTATATTAGAGTCTATTACACTTTTACAATTATAGACACGTTCCAATATTACAAGGGGAAATGAAGTCATAATAAAAAGCCCAGGGGTGTTTTACAAAGAAATGACCCAACTAGTTTTTTTTTCACTCACACAGTGTGTTATTGAATTGATGAAGAGAACTTGGTGACATTACATTCACTGATAAGTGACCTTATTCATGAAAAATAGAAGGGCCCATTTCGCTTGCTCCATTTCCTTACTTCAGGTTAGCTGTGGGAGCATTTTCCACCTACACGAGACTAAACGTCAACGCTGCACCATGCACATTTCCTCTCCTCACAGATACAAGTGGTGCTAATGTAGCTGCTGAAGTGGTTACTGGTTTAATTGCCTTTAAGCATACATTTATTTTAATTATTCATTTATTTTCCGGGTTACGGTTGGGATTTTGCTTTATGCACACGTCTGAGCAGCAAAATGGCTAATTAAATAGGCCAATAGAGTTGTGTGAGGAGTAGACAAAATTTCAATCCTTTAATCCGATACTCCAGAAAAAAAAAGTGTAAAATTGAATTATACCATACTATTAGCTGGGAGTTTTCAGTCTAAACTCTTTGCAAATTACGTCTAACTATCAAATTAGATAAAACTGCCTTTTTAATTGGCTTACTCATTGTAATGAATAACACTTATCGTCGATCAACTTATCAGCGCTGGATGAAATAGAAAGTAGCAGCAGTACCAGAGAAAATACAAAAAAAAAAAAAAAAAGATTCCTCCCGGGTGTGGAGTCTATCTTGTGGTCCAGTTTCCTTTGGATTTCACATTTGAAAATCAATCTCAAATTAGAAAATTATATGGTATCACACTTATCAAGGAGTGACCTGTGGTTTGTCTGCGCTGTCACGTCCATCTGCGGAGAAGGAGATTCCTTTTTTCCTCACTTTGTGTAGTTATGTTTCACTTAAGGCACAGCCCCGCTGCTTAATTAGCTGTGATGGTCACAGAGTCTGCATGGCTCCAGCAGCAACACCCTCTTAAAGCCTTTCAAATGACGGTGAGCCGCAGTCGTCTGGAAATGATGCCGGCTCCCACAGCCATCGTCATCATCATCTCTAGATGTAAATAGCCTTTTATCTCAGGTGGAACAGAGCCATTGAGCCAACACGTTTATGTTGCCCTGTTTAAACTCTGCATACAGAGGGATGAACGCTAATGAAGGGGCCATTTATGCCGCCTATTCCATCTCCACCTTTACAGGTTTTTGTAATATAACACCTCAGAGTGGAACGTTTATGAAACACATAATGACAGACTAAATCGGTGGGCGGCTTCACTCTACGTGGATTAGTGGGCTTGATGTAGTTCAACATCTGAAGGTATACTTGTCACCTTATTACTATAAGAGCTTTAGAAGTCCTCCCCAAAGGAGTGAGTGAAGGGGAACTCAAGTATGCCACAGATCTCATGCAGCAAATTAGGAACCATGGTCTCTATTCAAAGTGGGAAGAGGAGGCTGTAGACACTTAATTTGTCAATGTATCAGTTGAATTACACGGAAAACTTTATATTGCTTAAATATATAAAAGTTTCACTGTTAATAAGCCATTTGTGTGTTGGATAAATACAATTATTCCCAGCCTTCCAGCTGGGGTATATCTGTATATTAAAAATGGATTGATTATGTGTTCCTTTACACACTCACTGTGTATTTCTTTTATGAGTGCTTGTCTTAATTTCGCTGGTTTGTGTCTTTTCTCCCTTTTACCTTTGCCTCTTAAAACTACAGTAGGGAGTTTTGAGAAAAATTGGACCATTGCCTGAAAATTTGAACAAGCACACCTTACAGGTCCCTCCCCTGTGCTCTCTGCTGTGGTGCATCCCTCCCTTCACAGCTCCACCCCCACAGTGGAGCCTGGCATGCTGCTCATGTTTACCTCTTCTTGTTTCCACTCAACAAATAGGATGTTTACCTATAAAGCAGGTTTTTTTAGGCATCATTTCTCCACACAGCTGCAACCCACCAGCAATTCTGAGCTCGATTGATGGTAGCGCTGCACAGTACATGAGCAAGTGACACTGCTAACAACCAATCAGAGCCAGACATTCCTCCTGGCTCTGATTGGTTGTTTCTGACCGGGAGTGTTGTATTTCTGCAAATGGCAGTAGGACCACTGGAATGAGCCAGAGGAGCGTCATTTTTCCCCCCACAGATTATCTGTCTATCATATTTTACTGTCAGGACATAGTGACAGTTTTAACAAATATGTAAAAAACACATTTATACAAAAGTTACCTACTTCAGCTTTAATTCTAAAGTAATGATGCCATCACTTAAAGTTTATTTCCACAGTGTGTGAATTCAAAAGAAGATAAGGTGAAGTCAGGTTTCTTCCTGCTCTCGGTGTAGGCGGACACTTTTCTTTCTCCTTTCCTCTCCCCCTCCCCTGTATCTGCCCTGCTTCTGCTTCTATTGGTGGTGGAGCAAGAGTTAGGGAGGTTGTCCTGTAAGTGACATGTTGCCTGATCGCGTGGTCTCTGGTCAGCTGGTCTATCAATGCAATTGATCAAATTCTAGGTAAAAGGGAGCCCTTTTACCCAGAATAGTGAAAACGATAGACTCCATGGAGGAGGATCATGTGTCGGTCCAATTTGCTCATCTAGGATGTTGAAAAGACATACAAAATTGGATTTATGATAACAGGATTTCTGCTTTTTGGAGATGGCTAGTGAGAGTCTGACTACGTGAAAACAAATGCTGTTAACAGAATCTGGCCTCCGTGTCGGCCTCGGAAGGCAGAGAATCTTAACTTCTCCTGGATGTTATGTAAACAAGACGTCCTGTGACATCTGTGACCTGGAACAGAGCGCTACTGAACTGCCTGATAATGTTCCATCACTGTCAATAACCATGGCTGCCACAGTTCACAGGCCTACACTAACACACACACCAACTTTGCTGTGCTTGTTTTCTTTACTCTGTTTGCCTCCCATTTCAGCTGTAGTTTCAGAAAGGTCAGATCAGAGACCTTAAGTTGTAGCTTTACGGATTCTGTTAATGCCTGTGCAAATTCTCAGTTATCTGGGTCATCGCAACAGCAAACAGGCTCAAATCGGAGGCAATCAGACTTTCGTTCAGCTTTTTCTGAAGACGCTTCATTACCTATCTAGGAGTTTTTATGAATTCCCACAATTTGATCATAAGACATCATCCATCCATCCATCCATACATCCTGAATAAATACAATTTCCTCTTCCATAAAGTGGTAAATATATAGAACTTAGAAACCATTTTCTAGTAATTCTAATAACTGTCCCAGCTGCATGTTATGGAAATAAATAATAATAATAAAAACACCATGCAATTTTATTAACTTTTACAGGCCTGACCACTGCAGATGTTCTGGTATGTCACTTTATACGCCTGTCAAAGAATTACATATCTATTCAAGGCTGTAGAGAGATATGCTGCTTCATGGAAATACGCTCCAGCAGTCTTCCTACACAGGTGCATCTTTACGAAACTCAATATAATCACCCGCTAAGCCAGGGGGGCATGGATATTTTAAACAGAACGGATGCAAGTGCTACCAGGATGTTGCCGCAACGATCCCATAATGCCATTACTTAATCATATGCTACAGTATGCAGACACGTATATTTACTCACCTAAACATGCCAAATGTCTGGAGTGGCTCAGCCTGCAGACAGTCCCACCTACTTCCTGATGTATTCAGTGTATAACTGTTTGACCACTTGAAGGTGGTCTTAGATTGTGCATAAAAGCACTAAACCTTCATCCCAAGATGGTCAGGCTGCCATAGAATATGAAAAAAAAGTAAAAACATAAAACAAACATGTAACAACAGGGGAAAAGCAACATGCCCCTTTCCTGGCACAGTGAAACACTGTGATTTCAAGATCCTAATCCAAATACACATGCATCGGAAACGTCACTTTAAAAAATTAGAGGTTTGTTTAGAAAATAGGCTTCGCTTATTTGTAACTATATAAAACAAATGTTTAGATGGAGCAACATCCTGTATTTCCTTTGTTTTCCATCATTTGGATTTTGGACATTGCCAGCTGAGAACCTGAAACTCCCCTCCAATACTGGTTGATACAGGAATAAAAGGTAAGTGGAGAAGTTAAAATCTTAGCAAAATAAGCATGAGAACTTGGCCTAAACAGCTGACCACTGGAGGGTGCCGCAATGTTTATCAACATAAGTTTTTGCTGCAATCAACTTTTTCAGTTACAAAATAAAAGTGCTAGAAAGCCATTGGCCACGTGAAAAAACCTTTGGAGGACTATGACGATAATGTTAGAAAACAACTTAAAAATACCTCATTTTATGCCTTTAGATTCGATATCTTGAAAAATTTAAGATTCATATGTCGGTCAAGTAGGGTTCAGGAGGAGGATGTTGAAACATTTAAAACGGAATAAATACAAAAAAGAAACTAATTGAAAAATATGTGGGTTTGGTAAATTCAGAAGCGAAACAATTATTGATTGCCCTAATGGGGCTAAATGTAAAGGTAAATTAAATCAAATCATGCAATCTTTAGTTTATATTAGGGACTGTTTACTTGATGCTCAGCAGTCTAATCACCTCTTTTCTCAGCCAAACACTCTGGGTCTCTGTCACCCTGGTTCGGTGGAGGCCCGATGGTGATGAATGCCTTTTCCCTTTTTTGTGAAGTCCCCTTCACTGCTGCAGCATGCCAGGGAGAATGAAAAACAGATTAAAGAGGCAGGAAACCGACACAGAGAGGATGTTTGGCTGTTGGCTATTGAGTTATCAGCCCTTTTCACACCTAATGAAACAACTTTCAGCACTGCAGCTTATTAAATATCCCCCAGTCACTGGGCAGAGCTGCAGAGCTGCAAGGCCCTGAGAAAGCTGCATTAGATTTTAATTAAAAACAAACAAATTACTCAGAGTGCTATGCATTCAGGAAATCTAACTCCATCCAAATAGAACCCAACTTTTAACAGCAAAATAGTTCCTGTGAGAGGTCTGCAGATATACAAAATATTTATTAATGCTGTGAGGGGGTTTAATACATCAAAGGAGTTTACAGTTCAAAAAATATGCAAATAACCTCTGATAAGATGTCCATTATATGATTAGAAGGCTGGCTCTAAACATCAACAAATATATTTTATGCGCCCAACACAGTGATTAACTGATTTATTATTTGATTATCAACCTAATCGCTTTAACCTTCCTTGTGGGCACCTTAATATTCCCACAACAAATATTATCAAATAACGTTTAATAATGTTGTCGGTGGCCTTAAGTAGAATTTTGGATTTAAGGTGAATTTTCTTTTTTCTAATTTATTTATTATTTAAAAATAACTGATTAAACCAACTAAATTTACTAGACACTTGGCTTTATAAGGTGCCTTAAGTATATCTATCTATCTATCTATCTATCTATCTATCTATCTATCTATCTATCTATCTATCTATCTATCTATATATATATATATATATATATATATATATATATATATATATATATATATATAGAGAGAGAGAGAGAGAGAGAGAGAGATAGAGAAAATGGCAAAATGGCCAACCAACTGGACATTGTGATCATTGATAAGGACAGCTGTAGTGATGGAAACATCAGGAAAGAAAAGCACGACAAACTGGAAAAATACCAAGGGCTCAGGGAAGAACTAGAAAGAGCCTGGAAGGTGAAGCCAACAGTAGTGCCCGTGATCATCGGAGCACTCGGGGCAGTAAAGCCCAACTCTGGAGAATTGGCTCCAACTGATACCTGCAGAAACACCAGACATCTGAACAGCAAACAGGCTTAAATCAGAGGCAACTGTGGCCTGTTTGCTGATGCGATGACCCGGATAACTGAGAATTTGCACAGGCATCAGACATCTCAGTCCAGAAGAGCACAATCTTAGGAACAGCTATGATCCTAAGAGAACCCTCAAGCTCCCAGGCCTCTGGTAGAGGACCCGAGCTTGAGAAATGCAGAGCCACCCACCTGCTCAGGAGTATGAGGGGTGGTGAGAGAGCAGTTTTTATTCCATGCTTATTGTTTCTTTGCTTAAAAGTCAAGTTGTTTGGCTCCACCCTCACCATAACAAAAGACTAAATCCTTTTCATATATATATATAGTTCACTTTAACCTGAAATCGTTTCTGACAGTTTACCCCTGGCTGATTCGTAAGAGATTCAGAGCCTATACGCAACGTCTTGAACTAGATCCAAAAAAAAAAAGAAAAAAAAAGCCTTTTGAAGCTTGTGCACTTGTAGATTATCAAATTTAAATCTATTTAAATTGACCGAGCCTGTCCTGTGACCTCCTCTCGTTTAATTTATGAAAATGTTGGCACCTTACCTAACCTCAAGGAAAATATAGCTCGGGTCAAATGCATGTTTAGGGAAGTGTTCTGGTTGAGTTACTCTTGAACTCAGTTAATTTTTCTATAGCAGGAAAGACAGAGCACAATAAACCCAGTTTTAAAATATACTGTTGATGAATGGCACTGAATGAGCAATTTTTGTTTGCTGTTACTTTGCTACAAGACAAAAGGCAGCATAGTTAAAGCAGGGCTTTGGCTGCAAGGCTAAAGGGTTCAAACCCGTGTGGACTGCTTCCTCTTCTTTACCCCATTTCCTCTCTGCATTACTGCTTTTCTCCCTTTGGATTTCTGCTCATTCGTTTCATTCGGGTTTGACCCCTTCCTACCTTCCTTCCGAGTGGGCTTCATTAAATGTCCTTCTGTTTCTTTCAGGGCCTTCTCTTACTCCATCTCTCTTTCTCTCTCGGAGACACTAAGTGGAAGAACTGGAACAAAGGGAAAGCCTCCATTGTGCAATTCTCAGTGGAGAGGGTGACCCCAACTTTGGAGAGGAAAAGAACCTGAGGATAATAGCAAATGAAGCCAAAGGCTGCCTTAATGGGCACACACAGTCGCTCCTAGCGCTGCCTTAACTGACAGACATGTATATTAATACTCACCCCTTTTTTACTGAAGTGGAAGAAATATGAATATTCATCCTCATTTATATTTCAAGGCATTCCCATTCCTGCTGGGGCCTTGGTGGGTTTTGACCAATTTCCATCCCCATTACTAAAATGACAGCTCTCACTCTTGGGCCTTGACAGAGGTCTGCCTGACGCACAGGAGGTCCAACGAGGAGGGAGCCAGCGCCTGTTCCCAGCTGTCCACAAACACTCATTAACAGAGGAAAATATCCAACGGAATCTCTGTGAGAATTTTTAATCACACAAAGGCCCTGCTAATTAGGCAGCTGATGGGGCATGGAGAGCACAAGGACGAATTCTTTAAACAAAGGACTGGAAACTTTAGGAGCCTTAATTACTCGGGCAAAGAGTTCACTCTGGAATGGCAGAGCACATCATTCCACTAATGAGACCAAGTGGCAGCACATATTAGTGAGAAATAATGTGGAAAGTTCAATTATATTGTGCTTTTGGAGCCTTCTCCCACTTTCCCCTCCCTGCTACTTATGCACACACATAAGACAAAGTCCGGGGCCAGCACAGGAAGGAGGCAGGGGCGGAGGACATGAAATCGCTGGCACCAGCACTCCGCTGCTCACGTGTATCTTGGCAGGCTTGATCATCTTAATTGCCCATTAGAATGTTCTCCTGTTTGAAAATGAATATCATTATGGCACTCAGTTCTGGCCTCTTCTGGAGTAAGAATTGACGCAGTTTTGCCAGCATGTGTCTTGAATTCCAAACACTTGGTTGACTCAGAGTTTGCTGCAATGAAACTCTCAGAGATGTCGTGACTTCAAAGGACATCGGCGGAGTTAATTACTGTTACCGTTTGATTTAACTCTTTCTTTTTCTTGTTCTTTGTGCAAATTCCCCCTTTGCTTACATTTGAACCCGTAACACTGCTTGCAGAAAGATTTCTCGTGAAAGTTTGTGGAGTTTTCAGATATTTCTCACTTTTGGGCAGTGAGCCTGCCCACATGTCTTTAGCTAATAACATCAACCACAATCTTTTGACTTTTTTGCACGCAGACTATGGGTAAATAATTGTGAATGGCAATCAAATAATGTGCTCTCAAAAGGGTAATATATGCACACTCTCACCTGTGTGTAAGATTGTATTAAAAAATCCTAATGCCCACATCAGGAGGTGGCTACATACCAATTACAGCAAGCAGGAAGCAAATTTCCCGTGAAATAAAACAGCTAATGGGAAACGGAGGGCGACAGGCAGCATTCCTTATTGCACACAAAGCTGGAACACACACAAGAAAGGAATGGCAGGCAGAACCAAATGTCCACAATCGGCCTGGTTTAACCACACAGGAGCCGAGTGAATCATATGTGAAAAATGAAAAATAGTAATAAATGAGTTTTGATCTTGAGGTTTAGTTTTAGAAATATTTGATGATATTATGTATTAATACAGAAAATTATATTTGCTTGGTGTTTATTGTTTAATTCCTACTGACCTTTAAGAGAGCACATTTGTAATGCAGTCAAAGATTCATAAACATATCAGCACATCAAATGTCTTGGTTTCAAATAAAATTAGAGGGTTAGCGTCAGCCAGCAGCTGTTAATCAAATGCATTTGATTAACTGAACATAAGCAAGTGTGAGCATCTTTTTGAGATCAGTTTTTTTTTTCTGCTCCAGGCCATCCAGGTGTGTGTTAAAATGAGGAAAGGTATCAGCGGTGAGCTCAGAAAAGCAAGAGGTGCAACCCATCAATCAAGAACGGGATGATTACAGACAATTTGAAAACAGTTTGCACTCCCAACAATTCTTCAGTAAGGAGAACATTTCTTCACAAGTGGAAAATGCACAATAAAGCTGTTTCTCACCTAAAATACCTCTTTCGATACATTATGTATTTTAGACGTTTTGAAGAAGGCAAAATGTTTTGAAGGTTTAGCATGAGAAAGCTTAAAAAAGATTAGAAAAAGAAAAGCTCAGTATATAGGTAAACACAAATATCTTACAAGTCGCTGTCAAGTACAGTGAGGGAAGTGTGACCATGTGGGCAGCAATAAGACATTAGCACTTTGTAGTTGTTGATTCAATGATAAACTTCTCAGTAAAATCACTGCACCCTGTTCAAGAGTCCGATACGATGGCTCCGGAAGTAAATGGGCTCCCATGGTTGCACCCCACTTGCTGGTGGTTGAGGGACATGCTGGCAAAAGTTTTACATAAGCAGTAGCGAATAAATCCACATTGCTTTATAAGTATATATGCTACTGACCTTGTTGTGAACTGTAGAACTGGTACAGAGTAGGAATGTAAAATCAGTAAAATTTTAGGTTACTTTCGTAACCCCGGTTCTCTGAGTCTCACGTTGGGAACATCTTCAGCAGGACCTCATCAGAAACTCCTATTACATTACACCAGCCAGGATTGGCTGCAAAATAAGCCTGTCAGTGCCAGGGAGGGCAGGGTCCCTCCCCCTATTTATAGGGCAGACGCTGCACAGCTTGTTGAAAAAATTATCACTTCTTCGTCGCAACGGCAGAGCAAGGAGGGTGACTTGGTGAGACACTCACTCATGCTACTCAGAACCAGGAATATGATGGTAACCTAAAGTTCTCTTTCATAGCATTCGTTTTGTGTCTCAGGTTGGGAACGAAAATCATATGGACTCCTGTATTGCTCAGAAGATCACACATTACGTGCCAGCTGTCCTTATTATTATTTTTACTCAGTGCTTGGTGTTACACTAAGTACTGAATGAGCCAGTGACGGTGCTGTGACATCAAGTTTGTAAAACCAAATAAACGTATGAGAGGATGCCCAGCTTACTGCAGTACAAATCTCTTGCAGGGATTCTCCTCTGAGTAGAGCCCATGAAGAGCTTAAGCCCTTGGTAGAGTGGGCACGCAGGTCCTCTGGAGGCTGATGTCCTTTTGAGCTATATGTCAAGGAAATTGCATCAGTTATCTAATGTGAAAGCCGCTGTTTTGAAACAGCTTTCCCATAATGATTTTTAGCCCAGGAGACAAACAATTGGTCACTTTTCCTGACCTGTTTTGTGCTCTTTAGGTAAATCTGTAAAGCATGCACAGAACAGAGACTGAGCAGCCTCTCCTGTTCATGTGAGGAAAAAGGAGGAGGCTGAAAAGCCATCAACTCAACAGTGGAGTATGATCCCAACACTTTAGGCTCAAAAGCTATATGTTGGGGAGCAAAACCACAATAGTTATGTCCAAAGAGAATTTTGTGCAAGATGAGTGCATTGATAAAGTGTGAATTTCATCCACACGCTTTGCAGAGACCAGTGCCAACAGAAGTGCTGTTTTAAGAGCTAATATCTTTAATTACACCTGATCCAGAGGTACAAAGGCTGTGGTAGTGAGAGAATCCAACACCAATAGTAGATCCCACGATGGAGCCATGGGTCTAGAAACAGGGAGCTACATGTGAGCTCCCTGCATGAAGTGACACACTAAGGGATGTTGGCCAAAAGTTTTCCCCTCAAAGCCTTTGTGCCAGGCTCTAGATTGCCGCTAGATAGACCTTAACAGTGGAAAAGGCTTTTCCCTTATCACGCAGGTTCTGTAGGAAAGCTAAAATCAGAGCCACAGAAGACTGAAAGGGTATTTTTTGTGTTTCTAAGCACCATTTTTCAAAAACGCACCATTTGTACTCATACAGAGATTGTGCTGCAGGAGCTGTAGCATCCTCTATTGTCTTGATAATATTTTGTTGGAGTCCTACAGACTGTTGGTTAAACCACTCATGGGCTAAACCCCATAAAGCCAGTCTTTCTGGGTGTGGCTGAAAAATCTGTCATCGTGCCTGAGACAGCAGATGTCTGTGTGCAGGGAGAGGCCATACCTCCTGCCAGAGGAGCTGTGTTATTTCTGCTAACCAGTGTTTCAATGCCGCAAGGCTAGGAATTGGCTAGTGCATCTACCCTGCATTCTGGTCGTGCAGGGAGAAGAACATGGGGCACTGACTCTTCTCTTCAGAAGACCCTAACCCTAACTGGTTCATGGATGGCTGAACGAACCTCTGCCAGACCATCCTTGCTACCGCTGGGTGGAGTTTCCACTCTTCATGCATAGGATTCTTCCTGGATAGAAGATCTGCTCCATAGTTCAGCACTCCCGGGAGATGGGTGGCCCTCGAAGAAAATGTCTGCTGCTCCAGATGATTAGTTTGTGAGCCAGTATGTGGAGCCTTAGTGATCTCGAACCCCCTGCCTGTTGATATAAGCCCCCACTGTGGTGTTGTGTATTTTGATCAGCACATGGTGAGCTGTGATGATGGAAAGAAAATGCTATGAGACGCCTATGAAGAATATCCTCTGAGAGGGAAGCAGGGAACTCTTTTCCAGGTTTATTTTGAAGCCTGGATCCAGCATGTGCTGTGTTATCATTGCTGTATGCTCTGTGGCTTCTTGGTGGGAGGACGAGGCAACCAGCCAATTGTCTATATACATTGCCACTTGGATTCCCCGCCTCCTGAGTGGACCCACCTCTGCTTCTGTGCACTTTACAAACACCCTTGGGCTCAGAGAGAGCTCAAAAGGGAGGACAAAGTATTCGTAACAATTCCCTCAAAATGTAAATCTAAGGTATCTTCTGTGTGGTTGATAAATGGGGATGTGAAAATAAGCATCCTTGAGGTCGATTGATGTAAACCAATTGCCTGGATGCAGGAAGCGCAGCAGGGAAGCTTGTGTCAGCATCCTGAATTTGTATCTAGATGCTTGTTCAGCGCCCTGATGTCTAGAATTGCGCACATTCCTTGTCCGCCTTTCTTCAGCACAAGGAAATAACATGAGTATAAGACTTTACTACTGCATTCTCGTTGAATGAGCCTTATCGCTCTCTTATCCAAGAATGAGGAAATTTCATCCTGCAGGAACAGAGTGGCTTGTCCTTCTGCATCTGAATTATTCCTCTGAAGCTTGGAGGAGATGTGGTAAATTGCAGTCTGCATCCCCTCCTGAGAGTTCCTAAAACCCACTCTGAGTCTGTGCATTTTGCCCAAAGGTTGATTTTAACCATCAGCTGGCTGGCTGGCCAGTCCGAGAGCGAGCTGAGCGCATCCTCTTCTGGTTTTGACTGCACACTTGGCTCTTGACCTGAATGTGACAGTTTGAATGCATTTATTTCTTCCAGATATGGAAAAGTGCTTGGGAAACATGATCAAGGTTCACTCTGGAAATCGCCAAAATGAACAGTCTTTCGACTTCTTGGCTTGCTTAGCAGGCTCAAATATCCTCCTGGTCACGAGCTGAATTCGGCTGAACTCTCTGAACGGCCTCAGGAATGGAGTTGCAGAGGGAAGCGATCCCTGCTCGCTCCCTCCACCCAGGGAAGATGTTAGGCCAGTCACCAGTCGTGGTTGGGGGCGAGGGCCTTCAGGCTTTTTCTGCCAGTGAGCCTTGGGGGCAAATGTTTTCTGTGTGCCTTGTGGAGCCACTTGAGCTTTCAGCAGTTTTGGTATCCTGAAAGTAGGAAAGTGAGCTGTTGCCTGGGCAAAGGTCTGGTGCTGGGGGGCTGGGGCTACAGTACCAGGAGCAAACGTACACCTTGGGAGATACAGCTTTAGGCCTTTGTCATCCATTTTCTTCTCCTCCCACCGCTTTTGCATGGAGGTTACCACTTCCCCGATCAGCCCTTGAGGTGATATGAGTGTGTCCATGTCTCTCCTTCTCCTTTGTTGACAGTGTGGTGAGATTAAGCCACCCGGCTCTCTCTTGCAGAACCATGAGTCTCATGGATCTGCCAACAGCTTGGATTGTTACCTTGTGGAGATGCAGGCAGTGATCAGTTATGAGGCACACCTCCTCCCATAGTGCAACATCTGGTGCAGTGATCATCTGCTCCTTGAGCTCTGCCTGATAGTCCATCTATAGAGGAGGCATTTAGAGCACTGACTGAGGTTGTGGCTGCCCTGTAGGACTTATCAGTCAGACTTTACTGAAAGCAGTTTGCTCTTGATGGAAGGACGGGACCTCCAGTAGACATGGAGGTCTTTGGGTACAGGTGTGCTGCGACCGCTGGCTGGACTGGAAGCATCTGGTGGAGACCGTACTTTTCCATCCTGTTGCAATCCAGCGCCGAACTGCCAGCCAGTGGGTGCTTCTCCTTAAATGGCTTGTTGTACCAGGAGATGGCCAATTCTTCCAGAAGCTCCAGAGGAAAACAGGAGGGGCTTGCTGGTGGTCTTGTGGGTCTTCAACAGTTTATTCCCGTCAAAACGGGAGCGGATAGCTTCAGCCTGGACCTCTGGCCACTGGATGTCAAGCAGTGCAGCGGTGCATTTGCAAATCAAAATCCAGCTTCGATGAAGGCCTATCGTGACCGGGTTAGCCCTAGTCCGAGGGAGTGGGTTTTGTGATCCGAACCGAGGAGGAGGAGGGTCATAGTCCTCATCGTTGTTCGAGAAGGGTAGCTCTGACTCGGGGAGCTCTTTGTCCCTCTCTAGTAGCAAATCAAGCTGGCTTGAAGCGAGACCAAGCTCTGACATTTCAGGTGGTAGTGGATCCCGACACCGAGTATTTCTCCCCAGCTTGGTCTTGCTTCCGCATTGGTGGATAAAGAGACAGCCTGGCCCGCTGGTTCTAAGATGGATGCAGTGGAAGCCATCACCTGGTCACAATTGGACATCGTCGATTGATGAGCCAGGTGGTGATGAAGCATCTTCAAGGAGAACCGGCTATTGTGCGAGCACTCCTCCGCAGACTCGAGGGCTGCTTTGGTGTGTTTCAGACTGAGACATACTACACACGATGGGTGGGTTTCCCAGCTTGAAATTTTATTGCTACAAGGGCAGGTCCTTACCTGTGGGCTCAGCTCTGCTTTCCCAGAGGACTTAACGGTCTCCATTTGTTCAGGAATATTTGGCTGAGAGGCTACAAGAAAATTAGCTGGTGACAGCTAGGCTAACCATTTGTGGCTAGGTTGGGGGCAGCGTTACGGTGTGTGTTACGGAGTGTAGCTAAAGCCGGGCATACACTGTACGTGTTTTTGCCCTTTTCAGGCCGATTCTTCAGTCGTGTGATAATTTTTTGGATTGGGCCGAGTTTCAGCCTGATCATGCGTCCTGCGTCGTGTAGTATACAGGGGGTAACGAGGGGCGATTTGCCTCTCACGACCACCTCCCGATCAGGAATCAGACAGTCAGATGAAAATCAAACATGTTTGAAATTCAGTCGGCCCTTGTGAGTGATCGTGAGCGATCGTGAGCATGTCCTGCTGTTGAAGCAGAGCTACGAGCCGATTTCTTTAATAAATGCTATTAAAGAGAACCAAGTGCCCACTTCCTGTTTACAAACCAGATAGTGAGGAGCACAGAGAGCTGTTTTGGAAAGCAAAAAATGTAGCAGAATAAAACTGCAAAAAGTAATTGGTTTAAAAGTTGTTTAGTTGTTTTATCATCATTTTAATGATTCACTGCATGTTCAGAAGTTTTCAGTATCAATGTAGCTTTAATTAAGGTAATGAGTGTTCTTCCAACAATGAGTCCTATGCACAAGATATTTAGGTCTGTGACAAGCTAAAAAACGAGTACCGATACTAACCTGTTAATAGAAATGTTTTTGCTATTACTATTATTAATTTTGTATAACAGTAACATCAGTTTAAATTAGTATTAAAAGACACATAACCCTGCTTCCCCTCTCAAAGTCTGACATTAAGTCAAACTAAAGAAGTTAGGATTAACAAAATGATTTGTTTGCTAAATACATGAATTATCAGGGAATTAGTTCAAGTTTATTTTACTACTGTCTTCAAAACCATAAGGTTACTTGGATTTCCTTAGTGATTCAATATGCCTGAACTGGGTCAAACTGTTTGGGAATCATTTTATTTGATTCTGTCCATAGTTTGCTGGAGATTGGGCCCATTCCCTCTCTTGGAAGTGCTGTGACAGAGTCAGGGTTTCAAGCTGAGATTCTCACATGCACCTTTTCACATCTGCCCATAAATGTTTATAGGACTGAGATTAAGACTTTGCAAGTGGACACTCCAGAACAGATGGTGTTATTTTATATGCTATTTTTTTAATTTAGCAATATTCTTAGAGACATTGTCCATTTGGAAGACCCAAGCTTTAACTTCCTGGCTGATGTCAGTATTTCCATGTTTTTTTTAATTTTATCAAGATGCCATCTACTTTATGAATTGCTGGAGAAGTGACTGCAGCAAAACACTGCCACAACCTGATAGTGCCTCTTCTGTACTTCACAACTGGGGTGGTGTTCTATGGCTCAAATGTAATGATGTTCAATATGGCCAAATACTTAAAGCCAAGTTTCATCAGACCACAGGACATATCCTCAGAAATTAACCATTTAAAGCCTGATACAGGTAATTGTGAGAAAACATAACATTTAAAAAATAAAAAAACTGGTTGCTTTAAAAACCAAACAAAAAACCAAACATCTGGTTTACAAATTTTCTTTGTATCATAATTGATATGTTAGATCAAATATAATACATTTTCCTCATGTTTTCTGCATTTTTATATGTGTAAAATATATTCATTTGTATGTTGTAAATTGTATGTTCAGACAAATACTGACTTTGTTGAAGAGGTAGAAGTCTCAGAAAAATTTGTACATATATTTTTATACATCTGGAGTTACAGGGTTAAGGTCTTTGTCCCTGAGTGCATTTGCAAACTCTAATCACATTTTTTATATTTCTTTTCAGAAGAACCACTTCTTTCTTTCCGAGTGGTCTAACAACCCATGTCAATACAGCACTCTTTTCACTGTAGATAATGACACTTTCTTTCTAGCTTCAGCCAGCATCTTCACACAGTCTTTTGTTTTTGTCATGGGGTTGTTACACACTCTTTCTCACCAGAGCATGTTCCTTTCTGGGGCACAGAACCCTTCCCCTCTCAGATAAATATGATGGATGGACATTGACATGGTGTTTATACTTAGACACAATTGTTTAAAGAGATGAACATGGTATATTCAGGCATCTGGAAATTATCCCAAGGATTTTGGCAGACTTGTAGAAGTCCACATCTTTGTTCCTGGTATCTTCCATGAAATGTTTTCTTTAAAATTTTCAATAGATGTCACACAAAAAAAGCCACATATTGGAAAAGCTGCCTTAACACACATCAACAGATCTGCCTTCAGTTAACTTAAACGTTTTCCCAGTTATTTAAAGGCATAGTAATCTTAGGGTATGTAAACTTCTGACGTTGGGCAAAGTACCAAATAGGAGAACAAAGGCACATAATTCCTCTATTATCATTTCAGAGGCATATAGGTTTATAAGATTACGATTTCAAGTCATAAGTACTTTTGCTTTGTTGGCACACTTAGATGACATGCAAATAAACAACAACAAAGCACATTATTAACTGGGATTTTGTTGATAATTATACTTCCTAATGGTCAAAAAAACTATGGAAAAGATGTCTCCAGGCCTAAAATACTTAATCTTAGGTTTTTAAAATAAAAAAAACTGACAAAGTTAATGAATGTATTATCTTTTATTATCATGTAAAACCTAAACAGAAAGTGCTGCTCAAACTAAACAAAGTAACATGAGACCATCTGCATTACATGGCATGATAAATTTGCTCAATTTGGTGTTTTTTTTTTTTCATCAATGCCTTCAAGTTAATTGAACATAAGCAGTGTTTCTGTTCAAGTTTCATTTGGACAGAAATTTGGGAATCAGGGTTGTATTGACTGAGTACCTCCCTGCAGCCCCCCTCGTCTCCCTCCATGTCTGCACAAAGCAAAACCCACCGAGAATAGTCTGACCAGAGAGGACCCACCGCTGAGGGTACCTATTGATTTTTTCCCCCCATGTTCTCTCTACCAGAGCTGTTTGTTTCTTTTTTGCCCACCATCCCTGTTTTATTTACAGGCTGAAGGATCAATGGAGACACTTCCTCACTCCTGTTCCAGCTGCATGAAAACATCTCTCTGTCTCTTAAGCACAGAGGTAGATCTACATCATTTCGCCGAAGTGCTAATAATCAGAGCTAAAATGATGGGCAGGTGAAATTGTGCAAAAAAGGTGGCTCATAGAGCAAGATGAAAAGCTGCAGCAGTAAAGTGAAAACTGTATATGTGTTGAGTTCTCCTCTGAGCTGTCATGAACTTGAAAACCATCTCCTGAATATTGACCTTTGAGGCTGTCAGTTCCTAAAAGAAAGCTGTAAAATGTGCTTCCAAGACCTTTATGTCTGAGACAGTCTCAATTATTATTAGCTGAACTTGGTTGAGGCCATCAAGCATCTTGACTACTATGTTCCCCTCAGCATAATATCTTATGTATTAAAATCTTAATGTTTTCTGTCCTTTGTCCAAAAGTGCCGCCACTGCAAACAATGGGATGGCACATATGAGACAAAGGCATGTCTGTGTCTTGTTTACCGATCTAATTAGGGAATTAGAATTTTGAAGTAAGTTGCTTGTTTTTAATAGCAGATGCATACAAATCCTTAGAATCCTTAAACTAGATGAAACTGTTTATCTAAGAGTCATCTTTATCCTTTTGGGTAAATTCCCAGCTCACATTTTTCTCTTACAGCAGAAGAGATTCTCCTAGAATTTAGCCCCTGGCAACTAAACATACTTTTTCCTGACTTAAGGTAGCAACAAACTCTTTAACTTGGCTGATGCAAAAGGCTCCAGTTGTCTTTACAGTTATAAATCTAGCTAATTCTGAGGATACTTTTCAAACTGAAATAAAAGTAATTACATTTGGTTTTTAGAGGTGTGATCTTTGAATATTAACAGGACTTAAGGTAATGCATACTGTGATACTGATGTGATGTAGCAAGAACATAAACTGTCTGTTAAATGAAGTGTTATCACA
Source organism: Fundulus heteroclitus (assembly GCF_011125445.2). Classification (NCBI taxonomy): domain Eukaryota; kingdom Metazoa; phylum Chordata; class Actinopteri; order Cyprinodontiformes; family Fundulidae; genus Fundulus; species Fundulus heteroclitus. Next base: position 2,490,617 of record NW_023396792.1, on the reverse strand, counting down.
GTAATTTAATGGCACAAGTCTGAAGATGTGTGTTGGATGAGGGGAATATAACATTAACATTAATCAAAGAAGTTACAAGAAGTCCATGTTAACTCTGGAAGACCTGCAGAGACTCACAGCTCTGATGGGAGTAATGGTTAAAAAGACAGCTTTTATTGGTGATCTCCAACAATCTAACCTTTATGGTAAGTCATTATTGTTAGAAAGCCCCTAAAGGTTTTGTTGTGTGATGTGTCTGTGTGTTGGACACAGCATACATGTGATGGAAGGAACTTTGCTTGACATGACCAAAAGTAAACATTTTGGCCTCAATGCAAAGCACTATGTGTGGCTGAATGCTAACACAGAACATCAACCTGAAAACAGCATCAAGTTGTGGGGTTGCTTTTCTTCAGCAAATAAAGATAAACTGAGCGAAATACAGAGCAATCTATAAAATATCTTAAAGGATGCAAAAGGCTCAAGGCTTGGGGGGGAGGTTCACATTAAATGTGAATGACCCTGAACTTCCAGCCAGAGCCACAATGGAAGATACCTTAGAAATGGCCTAGTCAAAGTCCAGACCGCATTCCTATTTAGAATCATTTAAGCTTCTTAACCCAAACTGACTGAATTGGAACTACCTTTTTTGCTCAAAAGAAATGTCAGTGTACGGATATGTAAAGCTGGTAGTGTCATGATTTCGGTTAAAGGACGACCCAAGTGCAGAAGGTGGTGGTAGCAAAAGGTTTAATAAACTGAAGAAGACTTATAAAACACGAGGAACATTGTAGGGAAGCAAACCATATGGAGCAGCGATGATTCCACATAAGAAAGTCAGCAGAAGAAACCAGCAATGTGTAATGAAACCAGGGAGTTTTAATACACAGGGAGGTGAGGAGAAATCGAGGCAGGTGAAAGTAATCAGGAGGAAATCAGAAACAACTGAGACGGATGACACAGATAAGCTAGGAGTGCAATAAACAAACCAGGAGGGCATCACTTGGAGGAAATATGTCAAAATACACATAGACAGAACCAAGAACAAAATCCACTAACTAATCCACAATAGTTAGAATAAACAAACACTAAATGATAAGTCAAAACTACATACACAACCAAAACACATGACAGGTAGAGACAAACCCCAAAGGTTGCAGCTTTAATTGCAGAAAGAGGGGGTTCTATAAAGTGTTACCTTATGGGGACTGAATACAAATGGCTGGCACACTTTTCAGACAAAAATAAATGTGGAAACCACGTCTCATTTCCTTCCACATCACAGCTACCCACTACTTGGTTTCGATCAAATACACCCAGTGATTATAATTTCACAAGAATCTGAAAAATATAAAGGGTATGCATCCTTTGCAAGGCTAAAAAACACCTAAGAGATTGGTATATTATATATTTATGTAAACAAGTCTTCACCTTTATATGAATATGTACCAGTTCAACAATTCTAACATCTTTAAATATGTAGTCTTCAGAGAAATGGTATTTCTTTGCCTCATCTCCTGAATCTTGTTGACTGGCGAGCAGCTCCTGCTCTGATACACAGTGCTTGCACACTCTCATTTCGCTGCAGAGCATGCTGCACATTGAATTAAAAGAGTTCTGATTGATAAGGTAGTTGAAGGCAAATCTGCTCCTACTAATTGTCTTTCAAATGCCCTCATTAATCAAAGCGGAGCCGACCCGCTGACGGGAGGCCCTGTCAGCCGCTCTGCTACAGGCTCTCCTCCGGCCGCTCACCTCCCAGCGTGACGCCCGCTTCTCCCCTGTCAGGCGCCACTGTCCGAGGACTACAGGAGCACAGGCCATCCGTCCGTCCGCCGCACACCTGCCTCCTGCCAGACAGGATCTGGCCGCCCCCTGCCACTAGGACAGCCCCAGAGACCAATTTAGCAGCCACTTAATGATTCATGACTTCAAGTGGTGGAAATGAGGGCAGCATATGATAACAGGAATAAACACATTTAATTAGCTCCTCATATACATTATTTATTTATTTACCTGCACTCTGATTAATTTATATATTTTCTGTCACGGGGATTTTTGGTATTCACAGCATCTGGCAGCGAGCCTTTGTTGTGCACCTTCCCACACATGTATCTTTCTCTCTCTCTCTCTCTCTCTCTCTCACGCGCGCGCGCGCGAATGTGTGTGTGTGTCTAGGGGAGGCTGGGGGTAACCTCCTTATCTGGTACCTCCTCCTAATCGGAGGACCTTTTGCAGGGTGTATTGGGGTGGGGTATCAGTGGGGATTTGGCAAACTCCCCTTGCTCCAACGAAATGAAAAGAAGCAGACTTTAAAATATACAGTTCGCCTCGCTCTAAGTAGCCTTGTTTGTGAATTTTCTGACAGGTAGCTACTCCCCCAGTTTTCTTTGAGGATAGGGCATACATTTTCATGGAGGTACTAATCAAAGCTGCGCGGCGGCAAACAGCGAAGCCACAGAAGGCCCAATCAAAGCCGCGTACCTGGCACTCTTCCACGAGCCTCTGGAGCGCTGATGACAACTCTTAGCCCAGCATCTGCCATTGCATCCATCACAGGTTGACTCCCTTCACTCTCACTCTCTCTCACAGACACTTGACTGCTCCGTGAGCTCTCCCTCAACAGTCTTAACCTGTTTGTGAACATGCTCCCAAACCTAAGTTACATCTAGCGGCTTTAAGTGCTAAATGAGTCTGTCAAAAGAAATCATAAATAGGAAAATTATATTTAAGTGTCAAATTCATGAGCTGAATGTTAAGTAACTGACATTTTCCAGAAATCTCTCGGTTTTGTACCAGCTGCCTCCTCCTTGTGCTGATTACTGAGGCTGCAAGGGGGAGGAGGCTTCTAAAGAGAGAAATGCTTTAGAAACTGTCACTGACATTCTCTTAATTAGCTGTTGTTGAAGAAATAAACCATAATTGTGTGCATGGCAGGAAATTAAAAAGCCTTGTGTAAAACAAGCTCAGAGACACGATGTGGGAGTGACCTCTAAGTGGTATTATCTCCCCAAAGAGTATCGTCTTCATTGGTTTGTTTCGAGTGGAATCACATTGTGTGTACGGAGAGTTGAGGAGGTGAGAACGGCCTACGTCCAAAGAAGCGAACAGGGCTATCAAACCCAATTGCTGTGGCTCAGACCCAAGGCTGTGCATTAAATCCCTTAGAGTCTGATTGCTCCTCCAGAGTCAAGTGGTCGTGTCTTCACTGTCTTTCTCATGGCCACCATCACCGCTGCACTTCTGTCTCAGAGCTGCTGAAACAAGAGCTCTCACACCGACTGACCCACTCAGTGAATCATGTTCAGATTATATGTACATGCCATGTGACAAGGGCCAGGAAGGAAAAACTGCACTTCTGATAGCAGGACTAGCTCGCGGGGAATTTTTTGTATTTATTTTTGTAGAAATATAGATAAGAGTAACAATCAGCAATGTAAAGAGCTTTGAATGTTTGCCATTTTGACACTCTGAATACTGCAAATTGTGTGACCAACACCATACAATTCAACGTTTCAATCTTATTACCAGAATTACAACAATAATGTTAAACTAAATCAAGTCAAATTTAAAATAATGGTAAATGGACTGAACTTATATAGCGCTTTTCCAGTCATGCTGACCACCCAAAGCGCTGTACACTATAGCCACATTCACCCAGTCGCTCTCACTAACGCACACACATTTATACACCGAGACGCAGCTCGGTAGGCAACGGGGGGAAGCTGTAATCGAACCCACAACCTTCTGGTTGCCAGACGACTACTCAACCAATTAAGCCACAGTCGCCCCTGAATAATGTTTCATTCCTTTACAAAAAACAAAAATAAAAAAAAACAAAATCAAAATGGATCTTGGATTTGCAATCAGCCATTGTACTCACTAAAAACGAAATATTGAAATAGTAAAAAGAACACCTCTGTGTGCATTTAATTTCAGCTGCTTGGTGAAACCCTTAGAGGTTTTGTTCGACAACATTAGTGGACAAACATCACGAAGATCAAGGAACACAACAGACAGGTGTAAAAACAAATGTTTTAGAGATGGTTAAGGTAGGGTTGATGGTTAAGATAGGGTTGGGTTAAAAAAACAACACTGACCTGAACACAGCAAACCTACTGTGGAACATGGTGGTGGCAGCATCATGATGCAGGGACACTTTTTTCAGCAGGGACCGCAAAACTTGTTAGGAATGCTGGGAGGGTGGATGGCTCAGTACGGGAAATATTGGAAAAACAAATCCTGTTAGAGAGGCAGTAATAATCACCCTTTACAATGTACTTCACACTCTGCAGATCACATCAAGATCCCTAGTTAGTGTTTTATGACTGCAGAGTTATAACCAAATAATGAAAAAATATAAAAGAATATTGGTTTAGATAAATATGTACCTGGCAAATTACAGCAAAAGGAGAAACATTTATTGTGTTTGAAGCTTACTTTATAATAGTTAATGTCCCATCGGCTTTTTTAAGGAAATCTAGAGGTACATTGAAAATATCATTGAACTGAGCTGGACGTTGATTTAGTGAATTATGTTCTACGTTCACTATAAAAGTCGATATGAGAGGCTTACATTGTGATTTGATCCCCCAGGTCTGAACAGTACTAATGAGATCCATTAGCTTTACAAGCAATGGGTGACAACATGGTGTTCAATGATAACCAAGCAAATGTATGACACATTTATTACCTAAAACTACAATCTCAACCAAATTATGGTAATAAATGTCTTGTTACCTCTCATAAGGACATTATTTGTCATATTCAGTGATAAAGATCAAATTATCTTACACCCTGGAAAATGTCATATGTGGTTAAGTTGGATGGTTTACAGTTGTTTTGCTTAGCCCCTGAGAAAATGAATCCTTATTTACTGTGGTGACTGCATATTTGTACTGTAATATTCACTCAGATGGATACTTTAATAAGTGTGAAAGACACAGAGAGACACTGTTTGATGTCTACGGCCACTGAAGGGAACTCATAAACACTGTGAGAAGAAACGATGAGTCAGAAGGACAGTTTGTAAAAATTACCATTTTATATATAACATATAGTTTATCATAGTTAAATTATTAAAATGTTGTCTAATGTATAATTATCATGGTTACCATAGTAGCACAGAGGCAACAGGAACTTGTTAAGATCCTTTTGACTTCAGTTGCTCCAGAGTTTAAGTTGTTTGCGTATTTATTTCTATGACTTACTGCAGTGTTCAGTGTTACAGTGCTCAGTGGTGGTTCTTGTTTAAGTGGAGCCTTGGAAGAACCGTTCCTTTCCATCTTCCAGCCACCCCTCTATTAAATACAGTTAAGGCTGAATCTCTCTCTCTCTCTCTCTCTCTCTCTCTCTCTCTCTCTCTCTATCTATCTCTATCTATCTATCTATCTATCTATCTATCTATCTATCTATCTATCTATCTATCTATCTATCTATCTATCTATCTATCTATCTATCTATCTATCTATCTATCTATCTATCTATTTATCTATCTATCTATCTATCTATCTATCTATCTATCTATCTATCTATCTATCTATCTATCTATCTATCTATCGTGTGTGTGAGAGAGGTTGAAAGGCCTCCCTGCCCTCACTCTACCCTTGGCCACTCTACCTTCCAAATTCAAGTCAGGACTCTGGTCGAACCAGTCACAGGTTTGTAAAATTTTGAGATTAGCGATTGGTATAGATTCCAACACCTCAAGAATAGTCAACATTAGACTTTGAACTATCCATCCATCCAACCCAACCAATCCATCTGAGATTGGGTTGTGAGGGCAACAGATCCAGGAGAGAAACACTGGGGAGTGGAAACATCCCACAGACATCCTCCAGTTCATTCTGGGGGGAAACCAAGGCATTTCCAGGCCAAATAAACTATGTAGTCCCTCCAGCGAGTTCTGGTTCTTCCCCAGGGTCTCCAAGTGGGATGTGCTCAGAAGACCCCCAAAGTGCCCAGAGGGCATCCTTATCAGATTCCCAGACCACTTCAACTGGCTCCTTTCAATTCGGAGAAGCAGCGGCTCTATTTTGAGCTCCCTCCGGATAAGAGAGTTCCTCACCATATAGCCTGGCCGCTTGTATCCGGAGTCTCACCATGATCCATGCCTCGTGACCATACGTGAGGGTCAGACCATAGATAGACTAGTAAACCGAGAGCTTTTCTTTTTGGCTCAGCTTTTTCTTCACCACAACAGACCGGAGTAGCACCCACATTACTGCAGATCCTGCCCCAATCTGTCTGTCCATCTCTCCTTCCATCACTCATGAACAAACTTACTTAAACTCTTCCAGTTGAGGCAGAGAATGACCCCCCAACCCAAATGGGGTACCACCTTTTTTTAAACTAAAGATGATTAAATACAGTCAAGCACCCTAAAACACAGAAATATCCCTTAGTTCAGCACCAAATCAGAAGTTCAACTTTTAACAGTATTACGAGTTGGTCCACTTGCAAATTTTCCAAAAAGGTTTACAAGAAAGAGGCCACCGACTCCCCATAGACTATGTAAGATGAGTTGGTAACTAATGTTTGAGAGGATGCGGCAGTAACATTCAGCAGGACAGTCAAAAACTCAAACACACAGGTACAATTCCACCGTGCTTGTCCTTTAATTAGTCAGTCAATCAGTCAGTCATCAAAGGCCAATCAACGAGAGATAACAGTGAAGTAATTTATTTCAGTGCTTAGCTAGTTTATACCATGATCTGCCATGAACTGATAATCGACAACATCCGCTGGAGAATATGGTTGGAGCATCACCAAACCAAACATTTTTATCAGGACAGAAACATTAAATGTAACATAAAACTAAAACCAACAGATGTTAATGCTCTAAAACAGGTATACTTCACCAATAAGTGTGCACAGTAAGGCTGCAGGGATGTCTATATCTCCATATACCATAATCACTATGCAGTTTACTCATACAATCTGTGAACCGTACTTTCAGAGAGTAAAGGAGGTTTTAAACAGAAATTATTAATAAATTATTTTTGTTGGAAAGCTGAAAGAGTTATTTCCATGTTTTAATTGACTTAAAATATTAGATTTATTGTCCGTTTTCTTCCAGTATAAAATTCAGGAGTCAATCATAGGCAAAACTGTTGGATAACATCTTGTGGAAGAAATGCCGTTAGCTTGTGAAGACAATAGATAAAGAGGTTTATGAAAAGTCAGCATAAAAGTAACAGGTCGAAGGCACACTGTCAGCAGAGAACAAACAATCTACGAAAAAAGAAACGTGATTTATGAAACATTTAACAGAGTTGAAACTTCATGACACCATAGATATTGCCTCAGTTTGTCAGAAAGAGAATGAAAACCATAGTTTTTTTTTCATCCTCTGAGTCTATGGAGATTTAAAGCAGATTTAAAGCAGAATCTGAATCAAGAAAATACAAAATGTTATATATTTCTTTAGTTGGAGTCACATAAGGTCCTTCAGTGTATTTCAAAACAACATGTTTTGATGTTATGCATAATTAAATGCTTAGTGTTGTGGACCCACACCCAGAGTAATAATTTGCAGTCACCAAACATTGCTGCAGGGATATTCGCAGAGTGCAAATGGCAACATGGGCAGCATGTTGCCTGTACAACCGGGAGCACTGAAGAGAAAAAAATAATGGGAATGAAAGACCAAATATCTGTAAGCATTTGTTTGTCAGTGGCGGTGTGTTCCTTTTCGGATGTGCGCACGGCTCCGTGTGTGTGTTGGTGCGTAAGATGGAGTGTGGTGTCGCAGTTTGGGCAGAAGGTGAATAACTACAGTGCTTACAGTGTAATCATGGTTCCTGTCAGCTCTGCTGCTGGGGAGGAGGGGGCGACCGCCAGACTGAACTCCTCGGTGATGAAGTATGGGCACAGAGGAGCGCTCTACACCTGGATATTTATTAACACAGGGGCTGACAGTAATGAGGGCTGAACAGGTGGGCTGGGACACACATGGAGTGAGGAGCATCCGCCAGGAGGCAGTGGGGGAGATGGTGAAGGCATCTGGGAGAAGTTCGCCCTGTAGGAACGCAGGGCTACGGAGAGCCGCGGCTGCACGCCCACTCGTTTCTACATACACATGTGACCAGAAACAACAACAATAACAACTAGGTGTTTATTTCCAGAATGCTGCTTCGACGTGTTGCACTAGTGGAAAACAGAGTGCGTTGTTTTATTTCATTATATATTTCATTAATTTATTTTAACCTGGGGAAACGCACATGAAAAACAAGCCAAATTGCATTAAAACCAAAGTGCTATAAAGTAATTTTGTATACAATTTTGTGTGAAAAGCACTGGCAATTAAAGTCAAACTTCATTTGAATGCGGTGTAGTATACTAACCTTCCTTTTGCACAATTTTGTTTTGTTCATTCAGTTTAAATTACATAATAGCAATTTACATCAATTGTCATCTCAAGATTCTTTAAAAGACAAACTGAGCCAATGTACACACAAAAATATTACCAATGCAATCACACACTCGTTAAAATAAAATTCCACAGATCCCAATTTGTTCTAACTTCTTATGCAATACAGTCAAGTTCATTGTACCAGTTGGTAAAAAGTTAATCATTTGAGACAAGACTTATTGCAAAAACTATTGCTGTAAGTCATGTCTCACACTACTGCACATCTCTATTTTGTTTTAATATCAAACAACACTCCATAATTACTTTAATATGAATTTAAGTTTGTAGTATACACAATTTGACCCACAGGTAAGCTAAGCTGCAAAGCATTTCTTTGGCTTGAATCCCTGCAGCTGTGACTCAAGTACCACAGCAATGGGTCAATAACTTTAGTTAGCTTCACGCTAGGCTGTATTTCCAGTTTACTCACCTCAACATGTGTGATGTTTGAAACGGGATGTAAAACTGATGGCATGACCTTCTGATTCATTCAGCAAGTAATTATCACTTATAGACCACTAAAAATGTTTACCTCTGCTGTCCAGTTCATCCTTAAATATGACAAAGAAAGAATATTAGATGGTGCAGTCACAGCAAAGGTAATGCACAATGCAGAATAATACTGTGAATTGCACACCTTTGGTGTCACAATCTGCACCTGTTTGTGTTTAATTTATTGCACTCACCTGTGTTCTATGAAGTGTCCAGGCGGAGAAGAGCTCACGCGGGGTTAACGAGGAAGAAAAGCAACTATCGCTGTTCTGGGGCTTGAGGCTGGCCGGCTCTCCTATTGGAACGGGTCCCCGGCATTACCACCTTTCTCCATCCCTGCGGAGCAAAATGCTGTCCCAGTGTCGGGGAAACCTTCATGGTCTCCAGCTTTCTCCATTTGTAGTCTCAAGCCCTCACCCAACCTCGAAAGAAGGTTCCTCGGGGATTCCTGCACTGTTGTGGCCCTCCAGAACTCTGGGCCTCCTCTGGATGACTTCTTGGTCTTCCACCTGACCTTTTTTGGTTTTGTTTTTCTTGCCTTCGCCCCCCCTGTTTGGGGTGTTTTTTTGTTTCTCTTTTGGACTTGGTTGGGCGTCTGGTATCCGCCCTTAGGGAAGGGGTAATGTCACAGTCTGCACCTGTTTGTGTTTTGTTAACAGCACTCGCCTGTTTTCTTTGTTGTTTCCTTTTACCTCAGCTGTATTAAAGTTTGTCCCTTCACTGTCTAATCATCTGTTTATGCTCCTGTTCCTGCGTTCCCCATGTCTCGTGACTGGTTTTATTAAAGATACATCCATCCATCATGCGCCTCCAGATGTCCTGTTGCCGCTTTGGTCCTTCACTTCCACACGCCATGACACTTGGTCCAACCATACATGCATTATTCAGGGGAGCACAAAAGCAAGGTCCTTGATGTGGCAGGATCTTTAATAAATTAACCTTTCATTCTTTACATTTAGTCACATGTGTCACACGTTTTTCTTTACCCAACCATTTAAATGGACTGAGTTAGACTGCTTTGACAAATGGGATGTTATTTTTGGTTATAGTGCCCAGTAAAAAAATAAATAAATAAATTGCTGTGAAGTTTTCCCACATACAGTTAAGCTCAAAGTTATTCAGCAGATTTCGGTGTGAATTTATCATACAATTTTACTAAAACTTTTCTTGCTAAGAAGTTTTGATGTGGCTGGAGTCCTGGTTTGAATCTGTGTAGTGAGCGAAAGGTTACAGTGACGGAAAGCGAGCCTCTAACCTAAAATACACTAGTGCAAAATACCAGTGGAAAAAATGGTGGAAACAAAAAATAAAACTACAAGGCGGTTCAAAAGTAGTCATATAATAATTTGCAATATGCCATTTTTAATAAAATGTACACTCCTAGTACATTAATTCATTATCTGTGAAGATATGTGTTGCTTTTTTTAACGTAAACTTTTTGATCCTGAGAAAAGTATTTTAAATCTAAGTCTTGCAGGGCTATGTAGAATTTAATAACTGTAAATAAAGTGAGTTTCAATTAATACATTGAAATAAAACTCAGAACTAAATACAGTAAGATGTATTCTTTGAAAACAAGCTGCTTCAGTGAGAGTTACAAACAATGACAAGTAGTCTTATTCATTCTTTAATGTGACGAACCCCCCCCCCCCCAACCCTGTTCTATTTGTTATTTACAGAGAACAACACTTTTCAATAAACATAATTTAATTTGTGCAATTGATCAAATCATTTGTAAATGGATTCAGATCTAAGGGAGGATGAGCAACGAATCAGAGCCACCCCACAATGTTTGGTGTTCCTTTGCAGCAAAGATGTAAACATTGTTAAAAATCAGACAGATCGCTAAAGGGAAGGGACATTTTTCAGAGCTCATTAGGGTTGAGGACACCCTCATGGTCGGGTTAAGCGCAAAGGAGTAAAGTAAGCACAGAGCAGAGCATGTCGTGATTACAGCTGTTTGTTCCGATGTGTTTGTGTGTCCATGTTCACCTTGCAGAGGCTCTCTGTACTCCAGTTGTCTTATTAAGACCCTGAGTGAGGCTAATCAGTGCTGTCATCTGATGCTGAACAGATGCGCTGAACAAAGAAGAGGCGGAGACTGCTGCTGGCCCAAGGTGCATCTGCGGGGGAGGAGAGTGCTGTGCTGCCTGAGCTGATGCTGGCTGATGGCACTGCCTGTCAACTACGCCTCTCAGAAACTAATGGGTGGGGAAAAGGTAGAGGGTGACTACGTCCAACATTTCATGTCAAATCCACCTTAATAATTCGTCATTGCCAGATGTGACTGACACAAACTGGAGGTAAGACGGCTGCCGGTGCACACCCAAGATGGCACATGGGGAAATTCACTTAACTAACGCAGTCCACACTGGATGCAGTCTGTAGCACTGTGGGTAATTTGAATTTCTGGTGTGTGAATAAAGAGTGAAAGTTGAGGCTCGCAGAGGGGACATTTGAAATTGATTACGGGAAAGGGGCGGATGATGGTCCTACATGAATGCTTCCCTATTCTCTGTTGCTAAAGCTCTCTTGCTATCATTTTTGTCACTTGCTTCCCATCTTCCTGTCTCGTTGTCAAACAGAATCCATAGCAGCCACGGCCAGGGAGTGAAGAACTCAACTAGGACTTCGAAAAGTCTTTAAAACCAGAGCATGGACTATTAACTCCACTCCGCGGCCTTCCTGCTGAGTCTGCTGGGAGCTTAACCTCATTTCCAATGCAGACACTAACGGATGACCTTGGTCTTATCAGAACAGCTCTGGATCTGGCCCAAACTGGGAAGACATAATATAAGTGCTGAATATATTTTGGTACAATGACACCAATATCGTTGCTCATCTATTATTGTGTCTTGTTCCAGCCTCCTTGACTGTAACGAGGAGCCAGAGATCTGTGCCATCTAATCAACGGCAACAACTTAAAGATAAGTCTAATTCCAAAAACGTCTGATACTGTGACTTTTTGGTTAATCTGCTCAGATGAGTATCTAACAATGATGGACCAAAGCCTAAAGTGCATGTCCTGTGACAAAATCCACTGCAAGTGCAATTAAAAAGACATGAGCTGTATAAAAATTTAAATTAACTCCATACATGTCCTACTTTAAACGATGACGGCAAAAAAAAGAAGGCTTTTTCTCATTCTGCGGGTTCCATTTTTAGGTCTCCAGTCGAGGAAATCATGCTGGCATACAATAGGGCATTATTAGACTATCCCCCCCAACACTGCTGTTCATTGAGGACAGATCTTCGGTCTGAAGAGTACAAGCAGTTCCTTTTAAATAACCCTTGTCTGCGACTAATCTGGTAAACTTTTATAAATGCTCCTTCGGACCCAAGATGGGAGGAATTAGCTGCACCAGATAGTGCAGAGAGCCCTTAAGCCTGTGCGATACCTCTGAGATTAATTAGCTCGCAACTTTAGTTATTATTAAAAAGGAAAACTTACCAAAGAAACAACCACGTCTTCACCTCCATTAGCCAATTTTGTGAAGGGGAACTGGCGGAGAGCCGAGGTGCTCAGCAAAGCACTGTCTTCCATAATGCATGTTGGCCTCATCCGTTCCCTGACAGCACTTAGGAAACCTGCAGCCATTTGAGTGACAAAGATCTCATCCATTTTTAAGTTTTGACTGTTAAAAGTGTTAAGGGGGAAATCCTGCACGCCAAGGAGAACGCGTGTGCGCGAGAGTGCCAGCGTGTGTTTGTCGAGACAATCGGGAGTAAAGTTGTTGGACAACAGCTTTGGATTCAGTCACAAATGATCTCAACTGTGTGCAAGCAGCATGGGTGTGAGTCACACTTTTAATCAGTTGTTTTTTTTCATGCAGCCCTCCGCCGCTTCACTCGCTGGCACTGCACATTCACTCCTCTCCTCTTTACAAAACCGTGCGTTTGAGGAGGACAAGAGAAGCAAAACAGGCAATCTCCTGTTTTCAATTGTTCTGTGGATGTGACTCACGGTGGACAGCTTGGACCCGTGTCTCTATCTGCGTCAGGAAGCTTTCTTCTCATGCTCATCTACTCTACTCTTGAGAAAATGATTAATGCAATTATGGAAACCAGAAATATTCATCAGTCGTAGCAATTTGTCAAATTATAAAATGTATGAATTTTCTGTTGAAGCGGAGTCTCTGTCCAAGTAATCCATTAACTCGGCATTAGACCAAACTTTCAAGCTTCTCTTAGACAAGTCACCTCCATCATTTGGCAGTATCCGATGTGGGCAGCTGCTTATTGCACTTTAAGTGCTTTTAGACTCTAGAGCAGAGCATGTGGGGAGGAATGCATTACGAGACAGACTGTCGAAGACGTTCGCTCTCATGGATGCTCCTCGTATTGATTTCTATAGCCTTTTAATTTAAGGCACTTTCACTTAAGGCTGGGACAAATGTGAGAAAGGGCTGGCTGCATATTCAGCTGGTAATGCTACAATAATGTCCAATTAAAAATGCATGAGACCACAGATTTAAATGCTGGGGCTCGAAATTAGCTCGCGTTTGGTTGTTATCAAATAATTAGTGTTGTTAAGAAAACCCACGCTGCAAAATTAAAACACCGCCTAATGATCAGCGAGCGCCTTAAACGAGAGCGAGAGGAGTTATGGATCTGTTGTCGTGATCGTAAATAAGACAGCGCTGGGAAATTAATCCCTCGGAGGCTCCAGCCTGTCAAACCGAGCAGAGGCAACCTGAGTGTCTGACCTTTCCTAACAGCCTTGAAAAGCACAGGTGACCACTCTGCTGCTTGATAACTTCCCCATTGTGCATGTGCTAAGTGAAATCCCTGTTTTCAGCTGCAGGTTGATGGCATGGGGAGAGAGGAGGGGAACTAGTGCAAGGCTGTTGAGCAGTCTGAGGGCACTCAGTGTCAAGCTCATTAACCTCGGCAAAAGAAATGTTACAATGAAACAGAAGATATGCACGCCACAAGGTCGCATCCTGGAGTGCTGCTGCTTGTAGAACCTGAACTCTCTCTAACTGACACAGCGGCGCTGGCATTTCATATATTAAAGACCTTTTTCCTCTGAAGTGGTGGGATAGATTGGAGAGGAGCATGGGGAACGAGGTGATACTAAGAGGAAATTTAAACAAGCAAACGCAGCCGTGGCTCAAACAAAGGTGATGTGTTGAGAAGACTTGCTTTGTCTCTCCCGCCAGAAGAATTTGCCATGATATTTACAGCAGGGCCTTTTCAGCATATCTGCATTTATAACACTTCTTATATAGTCTTTGACTATCTTGACCTGATCAAATAAAGCCTTTGTCCCAGGCAGACGCCATCAGAGTGATGAGTAAACACGTATGCTGTGTCTATCTTGCCTATCAATCAGGGCACCCAGCTGTAAGGAGGGCTTTGCTGTCCTATCTCCTCTGGTCCACGCAGTCGCCCGCTGGTACTGCTGCCCGTGTTTAGATTTCATCGAGACCTCAAGATTGTCTCGGTGCAGTACAAATCAGAGCACTCTGGTGAATGGATTGTGTCAATAATTCTGAGAAAATCTTCGATATGCCTTTTGAAGCAGTTTTCTTGGTTTCAGGATGGGAGCAGCTTGTATTTTATAAATGCTGGCACATTTTGGGAGGGTCTAATAGTAACACAGGATTAAAGGTAGTATTTTCTTTGAATATTGCTCCATAGTACCAGAGCCTCTTACTGTACATAAGGATCAGATTATTGATTTTAATTTAGATTGATCTACAAATGATGCATTCAAGTAATTATTATCCCAACAAGCCCAGATGCCAACCAGCCACTGTAACTCTTGCGACAGCGGGTCAGGAGAAAGGGAGGTCGTCCAGCAGCCGGATGGTTGCCGGTTCGACCCCTCGCTCTGATGTCTCAGTTGTTGTGTACCTTTGACCACCGCTTTGCCTGTTGTTGTTGTTCAGAGGACAAAACTGGGGCACACAATATCAGCAGCTGTGGCTACCAATGTACCTCAACACCGTCAATGTGTGAATGGGGGACTGAATGAAGTGGACTTGATAGAGAACTGTACAAGTACAGGCCATTTGCCGTTTATACACCAATCCTACTGCGATTCAAGAATCCCAGTAATTATTAGCACATTAGAAAAAGGACTGTGGTGTTAGTGACTTAAAGAAAATGGAAAGAGCTCCCAAGCTTTTCCACATTGCAGTCATTCAGGTTACTCAATGTCACATACACTGGAGTGACGGAACAATTGCAAACAAGGAGGGCTAACACAAGCATCCGGGTTTCAAGTTGATTTGTTTGGCTTTAGTAAACACTATGCTGGAACAGCGACTGTCGAATGCCCGACATAAATTCTGAGGCATTTTATTCTGTTTTACTGAAGGTTACTTCAGGGTTACAATTCGGAGGCGAGTGAGTTCCAGGTACGAGCAGTTCGGCTTCATATGTCTGAACCAAAACATGACTCTGGCAATATGTGTGCCAATGTGCATTTGGACTCTAAAAATAGAGCTGATGATCATCTTCAGAATTTGAGCCCCTTAAATTATCTATTTTCTACCTACCCGTAAAAGCCACCTTGCTTCACTCCTGTAGTGTTTGTTGTATTTTAAGTTTTGCTGTTTATTTTTTGATTGTCTTGCCAATGCTATGACCGACTCAGTCTATTTATTATCAATATGTGGTCCATTAATCTTCCCAGGAACTTCGATTTCCACAGCATGATGCTGCCACCATAAATGTTCATGTTGGGGTGTTGTGTTTAGGATGATGTGGAGTATTAGTTTTTCTGCAACCCATAGAGTTTGCCATGTAGGGCAAAAAAAATTATTATGGTCTATCTGACCAAAGCAACAGGGAATAAATCACATCAGAAGTTGCTATAAAAAAAACAAATATTTGGCAGAATTTAGTACCAGCATCAAATTAATTTAATTTTCTGGATAAAAATCCAACACATTCATGTTGGGTCTTCATGAAAATTTGGAAATGGTTGTAACACACATTTTAACACACTTGAACTACTTCATGAATTTATAAGACCTGGTGACTCTGTCGGCTTTTATGTACACTCTGTGGTAAAAACCCCATGGAGTTTGAAATGCTAAATATTAAACATTAAAGAGAGCTGTTTAGCAAAACTAGAAAAAACATTAAGGATTTTGGAAGACCTCTGTTCTTGACTGCCCCCCAATGTTGGCACAACTTGTACAGTAATGTGTACGAGTCCATAAATCTGTGTGTTACTTTCTTTGCACACTTTCAGACTTTTACAGAAACATTAACCATGCCTTTACATTGAGCTGAAATAATCTTTTATCCTGCAGACGACATTCTTGCAACTGTTAAGCTGTGCCCTAATGCAAGGTTTCTGACCCTGAAGCTGTTATGAAAACCTGTTTATTTAGATGCATGTCAATATGCCCCATTAAAATGAATATTACTCCACTAGTTGAGAACTCAGGCAACCTTGAACATGAATAGCTTCCAGTCAGAAATATGCTGCTGAGAGTTTTTGAACTTTCTCTGCCTTAAAACTTAAACAACAGTGTTTGAAACAATAGCCGATTTTGGCATTGACCGTGCAATATGCTACAAATGTACTTTTTCTTTTCTTTAGTTGATGAACACTTGATAACATCACAGTGGATGGTTCCTGTCAGCTTTTTGATACTGACTGAGCAGTGGCAGGGCCACAGTGAAAGACAGATCCAGCAACAAAGAAGTGGGTTCTGATTGGATTTTTGAAGTCGGATCAACTTGTTTTTTGTGTCACATAAATTTTAGTTTTGTGTGAAATTCAGTTCACAGAGGGAAGTGACACAGCAGTCTGTATTTGGACCTATTATTTCTGTTGTGACTTGGTGGTGGCCGAGCTGACCGACCTAGTTCATTCCCCCATTTATAGTCTCCAAACTTTCCTTTAGACTGAAATCATGCAAAAAATCCTCTGCTTTAAAATGTCAGAGTGAACCATTGATAAAATGTTTGATAAAGTTACACCTTTACTCAACTAACGATACTCTTAACATCCATTCTCACTTCTCATCAGCATTTCTCTTTAAGTAGCAGCTTTGAGTTCATGTTTGTTAATGTTAAGTTTAATTCCTAACTTAACTAACCATTTGTGGTACACCCAAAGGATGTGACTATATTTGATATTTTAGAAGTAATTGTTTTATTGGCACTTAATAATTATCCCTTTATAACATATTATAATGAATACTAGATTTATGATAGCATACTTTGCAGAAGTAGACCTGTCTAAGTAATGTAGAAGATCAGAACCTTTGGCACTAAAGGAAAGCTTCTGAATGAGCTTTGTAGGAAGTAGTGAAGCATGTTTTTTTTTGCTGTATGCAAACATACTTAGTCTGCACACACATCCCCACAAAAACTGATGTCAGAAGCAACAGTTTCAGCAAACAAACTCAGGACTGAGGGCAAAGCATGGCTTTAACGCCTACTTTGGATGCACTTTCTAAAACTCCATACTACAGGCCTCAAAGTTATTAATTTCTGCCTATTGGTTGGAGTGAGATGAAGCGGACAGTCATCAGAATGTCCCAAAGCGGCGCTGGTGACAGTGTAATATGCATCTTTTCAAAGCTGTACAACAGTGGTCCAGTTTGCTTTTAATCCTTATCTGTATTCTCAAAGTTCATTGAGAGGTTTGAGCTTTTAAACCCGAACCAAAAACAATGATGAGAGTTTGCATGCTGTGTTTCATGTCTGTTATCAGCCCTGTGAGGTTTTTCCCAGCCTCTGACGTGTGGCCTTGTGGGGGATGTAAACACCAGCCAAAATGAACGAGAGCTCCCTCAGTGAATACTCCAGGTGAGGACTACATGGCTTCTGTTATACCGTGAGATCAGTACACCAACCTGTATGTATGTAAACCTGCCGTCTGTAATTCGCAGTCCGGGCTTTACTCATAGACCCAGGTTTCAGTGGAGTATCGGACGGCACATCTGTGGAAGTCTGAGTTTTTAGAGCTGAGAAGCAGGAGTTCGTCAAGTTTGTCACCCAGGGGGCGGACATGTTTGAATTTTCCTCTATAGTGAAAGTAACCACATAAAGCTAGTGGAGAGCAGAATAAACACACATATAGACAAAACTAAACAAAAAAAACAACACATACAGAACAAGAGAGTGAAGGCTGCCATGCACGATGTAATCTTTGATATATGCAAAATTATTACACAAAAACCAATTGATATAGGCAAAGTAACTGTTTGGTGCCGTGAGAGATTACTGACAATTAAAAAAAAAACACACAACATATTAAATTCCAGATAATCTAATTTCTTTTTCAGTCCTTACCACCCTCATGTGTAATCTTGGAGATTTGGTTTATTGAGAACATAGATGTAGTAATAGAACATAAGAGGAATATTCTCATTATTTTAAATCTGAGTGTGAAATGCACAAATTACAAATAGGAGGACATGTAAGAAACCAGTTAATGAAGAGTTCTGATTAGCATTTGTTAAAACTCAGTGAAGTTCTTACATGGTAAAGGTCAGGCTGCTGTTCTGACATGGTGAGATGAAAACGTTCCAGTTTTGGGGGGGAATGTCATGATTTGAATTAAGATTGTCAGATTGGCTGTAAGCTCGTATCATGGCGCAGGCATCTTGTATGACCTTTTCAAGGAATTGTCATTTTCCGCCCCTGTGATGCCACCATGGCTCGGCAGGGGAGAGACCCCTCTTCTGTCGCCATGTAATTTGTCTGGGGTGTTACCATTCACACTGCACTACTCTCAGCCACTCACCCAAATGCCTATGTATCTACAGACCAGCAGGCTGCGACCGTGGAATAACAAGAATGTTGCTGCTCAGGTTCTACTCTACGCTCTGCGTGAAGCAGGAAAGGCCTCTGCTGTGTGCTGCTGCTGGTCTGAGCATCACACACTCACAGCCCTGCATGGCTCCAGTGGTGGAGCAACCAGTGGTCTACAGCAAATATGATCACAGCTAACGATATTAACTACACTTGCCGCAACAGCTACACTGGTGAGTGATCAAGCACTGAAGTCAGCCAAAGTTTTTTTTTTTTTTTTTTAATGTACTTTGGAGTAAACTACTTTTATACTTACACTGGTGTGTGTTCATGACATAAAAATACTGCCTGCATGATTTAAACGCTACTGCTCATGTTGGGAAAATTAAAAGTTCTCCTCAGTAGTTTTACAAAATTAATAAAAAAAATTGTACCCTTTGAATAGAAGGATTTTTTAAAAGAAGATCATTTATTAGATAATTTATCTTTCCGGTTTAAATGTCATGAAAAGATATTAGGCAAAAGTAGGGGTGTTACAGTTGATCTAACCAGAACTTAAGTTCTTGTTCACTGAAAGGAAAACATAGAACAATACTGAAGACTTATGGCTGTGAAAAATATGTATAGTTCCTCTGCTAATGACCTGTTTTTATTTGTGTGTGCATATGTGTGTACATACACTATACATCCTTTTGTTCATATACTGGGCTCTCTTTGTGCCAGATTTGACTATTGATGATTTAAAGTAGTTCTTCTAATCGTACTCCTTTGTATGGCAATGGTGTTATATGATTCCAGCTAGAAATATCTACTTATTGTGATTTAATCAATGCTCATAATCTCCTACATGTCACAGGAATGAATTGGTCCAAATGGTAATTTGAATCACAATGGAAGTTGAATTTATTAAAATCTTAGGTAAATTAGAATATAATAAGCTGACCGAAAGTCCCCCAATGGCAAACAATAAAGCAGACAAAGTTTCACATTTACTAGAAGACAATGAATGTGGACCCAATGGACCACTGGAATTAATATGGACCGGTGGATTCCAGGAGCAGAAAAGTGGATCTTAATACTTGAATTCAAACATGCTAAATGTTATAGTCTGCAAAATTGTTGTGTTTCTTCTAAGAAAAAAACAAAAAAACAAGTCAAAAACATTAACATTTACTTGAGATAGCATAGCACACAGTGGGAACAAACAATGGAATAAAAACAATTATGCAAACTAATGTCAAAAATTATCTGCCTGAGACTGAAATTTTAGTTTTACTCTGCATATTAAAAAGCCAACACATATTCGGGGAAATATTTTGATCTTGATCATCAGTGAGGGTCAAAACATTCTCAAGGTCTATGTAATTTCACAACCCACCCCCCTACAAGCAGCACAGTATTTCACTCCACCCCATTCAGCCATTTTTGTAGTATGCTTGGGGATGGTGTAATGACTTGTGTAGGTTAATACATCCAACATCTGAACATGTTCATTTATCCACTTGTAGCTTCGACATCTCTTATCTTGGACCTACAAAATTGTGGCAAGGAAAATACAAATGGCGGATTCATTAAAATAGGTAAGCCACAAGTCCATCACTTATTTTAGCAGTTCTGCAACAAATACTGTGACATAATTGTTTAGAAAAACTTAATAGAGAATAGAGAAAACTGAATGGCTTGAAAAATATGAACCAGACAGAGTATAAAGATATTTACAGAGCACCTGGAAAAATACATTTTTCTGCTCTCCCAGAGCCCCCAATTACAAACCAAAAAATGTATTTAAGGGCTAAAAAAGTTAATTTTGGATGATATGTCTCCTTTAAGACTCACAACAGTGACTGAGCGTATGCTGAGCTTTAACAAAAATGTAATCAATGAAATCAACACCGTGATCCAACAAGATGCAAACATTTTGGTGGTTGGTGGCTGAAGAGAGAAAAAAGGGGGAACAACCTAAAAAGAAAAAGTATTCAAAGAGGTGTCTAATCTGCACCTCTTTGCAGTGCGGAAAGAAGCTAAAAGGTTTAAAAGCGATTACTCTGCCACTTCCACCTTGTCCTGCTACTGAAAACTAGCTAGTAGATCACTTCCAATCTATAATTTCAGAAATCATTGGTTCCAATGCTCCCATTAAGGTGAAGCCTGCCTGTGGTAAGAATAAATATCTGTGGAGAAATGCTCCATTGGTAAGAAGTACAAAAAGGGAGTGTCAAAAAGCCAAACGGAGGAGGCGAAAGACTGGACTCAATGTTCACTGTGACATGTATAAAGAGAGGTTTCACAGCTATAACTTACAAAAAAGTAGTGCAAGGGAATCCTTTTCTGAAATTGTCAACAAAAACATTAAAAATGCCCCCGCATTGACAGGTTATCAAACCCTCCTGTGTCTGTGGCATCTGAACTCCACTCCACCAGGACATGCAATGAATCTGATAATTTATTCACTGAGAAAATTCACATAATTAAAAGGGTAGTTTGTACATCAGTATCAATTCAACAGTACCAATGTTGTGTCCAGGTGAAACAAATTTACACAAAATCACACAATTCTACCAAATCAACAACAAAAGCTTGGGAGAAATTAAAGCTCCGTCTCCTGCTGTCTTAATATTCTACCCACAGCTTTTTTAAAAGAAACTTTTGCCTGTCATAGTATTTAATTTGATTCAAATAATAAACTCATCCCTATTGTCACAAGTTTTCCCCAAGGCCTTAAAACATCAATCATCAAATCTCTGTTTTAAAAAGAACAATATGCTATTGGAAAGTTAAAGGCCCATTCAAATCTTCCTTTCATCAGTACAGTTATTGAAAAAGCTGTGCTTCAACAATCAAATACCTTCTTAACAATGACCAGCTGCTTTGACGTTTTCAAATCAGGTTTCTGTACTCATCATAGTACAGAGACTGCCCTAGTCAAGGTGTTAAATGACATCCGTATTAATGCAGACTGTGAAAAATACACAGTGCTGGAACCATTGAACCTCCACGCAGCATGTGACACCGTTGACCATGGCATATTACTGGAGCAACTGGGAAAACTGGGTCGTTCTTTCTGGTAGATGGTGGAGAATCTGACTGGTTTGAGTCTTACCTGATGGACAGAAACTTCTGTCTCTCAGGCTTTCCCAAGATTGTACCATGGGGCCCCTTCCATCTATCTACCTGCTCCAACTGGCACGGATTATAACAAATAAGTTACCACAACAGCACAAATTACACACAGCTCTGCATTACAACATTAACAGGTGACTATGAAGCCCTTCAAGCACTGGGTAAATGCATAGCATAAATTAATACGTGGATTTTCTCAAGCTGAATAACACTAAACAAAAGTAATTATTGTGGACCAAAGGAGGAGAGATCAAGACTCAGCACAGAGCTTCAGTTCGTACAGCTCAAAACTGCTGATCAGGCCAAAGATCCAGGTACTGTGATGGACTCAGACCTGAACCTTCAGAGCAACATAAAACAATTACACATTTGGCCTACTGCCCCCTGAAGAACATTTCCAGAATTGAAGGACTGCCTCAGCAGGATCCTGGAAAACTCATCCATATGTTTATCTTTAGTCGAATTGATTACTGCAATCACGTTTGACTAAAAAGCTAAACAGACAGCTGCATCTGATCCAGAAGGCCGTGTCCTCACTAAAACTAAGAAAGTAGAGCACATCACTCTGGGTTTGAAGTCTCTACACTGGCTTCCTGCATCTCAGAGAAAAGATTTTGAAATGCTTATATATTTATAAATCACTGAATAGCTTAGGCCCAAAACGCATTGAAGCCCTGTGGTCATTGTATCAACTCTCCAGAGCACTCAGGATTTATAGTTCAGGTCTACTCTGCATCCCCAGAACCAGGCATGGAGAAGCCGTATTCAGAAACGCAGGAGATAATTAGACTCCTAGAAAAAGCAAAAATGCTGAAACCTGATTTCCTTTATATCAAGGTCAAAACACCTATTTTTAGTGCTGCCTTTTAGTGTTCTATTTAAACTATTAACTAAAACTTAATTAATTTCAGTTTGTAGTCCAATTTTCCTTCCCTTTATTATGCCACTGCAATGCACTTTTTCATGTTTTCTTTTTTATGCTTTCATCATGCAAAGCCCCTTTTTTAAATGTTACCTGTCCACAGCTTTTCTGTGCAGTACAACAACCGAACGTCAAGAAAAAAAGCCGCGTGGAAAAGAGCAAAAACTTCCTGAACGTGGATGCATAGTATTTTTTCGAACCTGTTACCTCTCAGTTATCTCTGCCTGCTTAGTGTAGCGGGGCCGCACACATCGGTGACGAGATTTTAGCAGAGTGCCTTCTGAGATTTACACCTACAACAAAGATCATGCAGCATAGCAGCGCGGCAGCTGATGTGGCACTGCTGCCCTTTCACAGCTAATTGGTCGCTCTGCGCTCATCATCTGGTTATCAGCGATGATTGGCTGATGGTAAGCTGCGACTGGTCATTCGAGTGTCACCGGCCTGTGTTCCTGTAATTAAAATCTGTCATCCAGAACCACATCCCTTGTCGCTGCAAAACCCTTTCGTGAGATGGCAGCACTCAGATAAACTGCCCTGCAGCTCTTTTTCTCTGATGAGACAGTGGCACATTTAGTAATGCAAGGCTTAAATATTCCCTCAAAGTCTCCCTGAACTTTGGCTCATTATTACAGCCAGAAGCAAAATGTAAATATTTAAAATACCACATTAATAAACTCATAAAAAATGGGATTTCAGCGGAGACAGAACGTTGCCGTCTTTGTACTTAGAGGAACTTTTAACTGCGGCAGTGTTTTCCTTCTGTAGATGCGGTAGCGACACACGGAATAGCAAGGGCACAAAAGATACTTGATATTTTTTAATGATGTGGAACATTTTTTTTTTTCGGGGCTTTAACTGCTGGAGGGCACTCTGTATTGAGTTTCCACCGGGGCTGGCATTCAGAAAAGTGGACGACCAAATTCTTTGGAAATTAATTAGAGACAAATCCCTTCTCGCTGCTGAAGTGTGGCATTTAAGGCTTTGTCCTTGGTGCTCGCGCAGCACCACCTTTCAGTGTCAGCCCTTCTCCTTCCACCGGCTGGATAAAACAGCCTAATCCACATCAGCGATCACTCCCTCCCCCTGTTGTGTAGTGACGGCCCTTCCTAATTGCCTGGCATTATTTGGTACTTTACTTGTAAATTTGAAGGGGAAGAAACATCATTCTTCTGCATCCAAGCGGCAAATGATCCAATTTGCTTAATTTCTAACACACACCAGCAGCAGGATTGGAGTATCACTGCTCCCCCTATTGTACGCTGAGGGGACTGATAAGCTGACAGACACAACAGAGCTGGGTGTTGAGGGTATTGTTTTGCTCTAATTATAACTTGAAAGCAGCTTCAGGTATCAAATATATATCCACATAAAAATAAAAAAAAAGTTGTATACCCACAGACTGGGAGCAAAGAACAGCAAGAGTTGCATCAGACTTGTGTGTGTTGCAGGCCTCAATCAAAAGGAAAATCTTTCTGAATTCTGCTTTTATTCAAATGATCCAGAGCCATTGTTTAGAATTTTTCAAAGGAGGCAGAAGAAGAATATCTTTGATCTAATGCGACGCCCATCCTTCAGCACTGCGGAGTTGTTTACTTAATTAGATTAGGTGGATGCGATAGCTAGTACATCAGCGTGAGGGCAGGGAAGTGACTCACACTCTCCTGATTTAGTATTGCAGAAGAATATTGGCTTTAAATCCCCAATATGTGAATATCTGAGTGACTTAATCCGAAACTCAGAAGCTGGCCTGAGGGGCCGGGGAAGCAAAACAGTGTCATAATCTGTAAACCTGTCATTCTTGATCTCCTTTCTCTCTGAAACTTCACAGCGCTCGGTTTCTCTCAGCCCTTCCTTGATGCTCCTTTTTTAAAGTTTTATACTAACTGTCTTGGCCCTTGCTTTCAAATTTAAAGAGATTTACTTATGAGTTGTTGACTGCTGGTCGGTCTTTATTTCTGTTTGAATTTTGGGGGGGGGGGGGGGGGGGGGCGGGCGGTGAATACGTGGCTCATCTCTCCCTCTGCCTGTCAGTCAGGCAGACGGCCGGCGTCCCTGAACCACGCGTGGAGGATGGGAGGAGGGGCTACGTCGCCCAAGGCGTGCTACTGCACACCAAGATGGGAACAAGGCAAACATGACAGCTCGATGACACTTGCTTTTGTATATCGTATCATTTTACCAATCATCTGAATTTCATTTATCTCAGACTGTTCTACTTCAACGCAGTGTGTCAGGCCCGTTGGCTCAGTTAGGTTGGGAGTGAAGTTGGCTGTGTGAAAAAAAAAAAAAAAAAAAAAGTGAGATGATGAAACCCTCCCGTCCACAGCCCGCCGACAAGCCAGGCGCTCCAAATCAAAGTGGAAAGGCGGCCTTATTACAGTACGTTTCAGGCAGCAAATGGAGAAACAAATGTGACTTGATATCCCAGGATGCCCTTTGTTGTTGTTATTACTGCTGTTGCTGTTGTCAATAATGGTGATGATAATGCCTGGTGTTTTTGTTTCGGTGCTCCCTTTTGTTGTCTTTTTGTTGTTTTTACCCTAACAGGGTTTGCTGGCAGCAGAAGATGCTGCGGCAGGGAAGAAACACATTTCTCACAGTGAGGCTGTTGTGATCCCATAGGTCGAGTTTTAGATGTAAAAAGAAAACTCAAAGCTGATGTTTCTTTAAGAAAACCATGGACTGAGTGTAGATCCACGTCTAAAGCTGAACGTTTTGTCTGCGAGTGTATCAAATGGTAACCTGAAGGGTCTGTTTGTTTTGAATTTTTTATGATTTTATGAACTGATGACCCCTTTCATTAGATTTTTATGGAATATTCATGTCTGTATTGGATGCATCATTAAATAAGTGACAGTTTGTGGCCCATCCTGATAAAACGCAAAGTGCTCTCACGTTGTTTTCTATCTTTCCAGTTATCTTGATGTATTGACAAATGCATCATATTGGTTTAAACGTGAGGAACTGAGGGGAATTGTGTTGAACATACGGTTCCTCTCCATCTGTAATGTAAGACTGTCGCTTCAGATGCACTCCTCTTCTGCATGGGTTGACGGATGAAGAGTTCACAGTGTTATGCTGCATCAGGTCAAGGTATTACATTTGGTGACATCACTGTCTTGTTTTTACCCCCATTTAAAGGAGCAACACAATATCTGAAAATGAAACTTGAAAGAATATAATCTTTTGTTGAAAAACAAAATGGCCGATCAATGTCTTTTTGGATGGTTGTTTCAGGCTTGATTTTAGATTTTATTAGAAATCTAAATATAGACATGTTTTAGCTGAGATTGAGAAGCATGAGAGAAACAGCAGAATGACCAGAATCAAACTCAGGACCTTTAAAAGACCAGCACAGGGCTTTTAACCGATGAGCTACACGCTCCTATATTTTCATGTGCACAAAATTGACTTTTCATGTGTACCGGTGATAGTTTTGTCGTCAGAGCGTTACAATTGACTTCCTTATTTAAGTACAAGTTAAACTCAGATCCTCATATCATATTCTGTCAGGGCGGTATCATCTCTGTGTTACAAGGGAACTCCGTTTCAAAGACGATATTACTGTACGTACTTCAGTTTATATATATTGAACGTTTTACTTTGTCTCTATTGTTATTGTGTCATTGAGAAGCTTAGAGTTTTTTGAAATTGTAAATTTAAGCTTTGCTTTCACTTTAGGTCACAAGCATTCAAGACCCCGACGTGAGTACATCTTCATCCGTGTAGAAAGTGACATTATGTCACATGTTTTGTATCAATCCTGTGGCAGTGGCACACGTGTGCAGTAAATATGGTGACCTCATGCAGTGGAATATTTTTGTGGCTCCTTCATTATTTTAATATTAAATTGTGTCAAATGTATAGAAAGGCAATTTTAACAAGTTGTTATTCCATTACAAGAGTCTTTTCCAGGAACCAAGGTGTTTTTTTAGGGAGCAATTATAGACCCTCAGCTTCCTGCTTTCCACTCCAGGTGTTTCCAGATTGGAACTAACATGCTCCAAAACTGTCCAAGCGCCTCCCTTCCATTGTGGTTGAGCCCATTGGCGATAATGTCACCCAACGGCAGGTGACAGGCCGACCGGTGGAGGGGGTGGACTCTCAGGAGCTAGGGATGGGCGGAGTCTAACATGTCCAGCTTTGGCCCGGTGAAGAGGTGGAGCCAACACACCTGAGAAGACCTTAGGAGAGAGATTCCTAACACAAACAATCAGTAATAACGATTAAATGCATTCATGTTATTTTTATTGGTATTTTTGAGGAAACGTCCTATTTGCTTCTAGTGGTATTTCCACAGGTCAATAAACAGCTTGAATGAAAAACAAACAAACAATCCCCCCCCCTCAAAAAAAACCCAACAACAACAACAACAACAATCACACAAACAAAAACTAACAAAAAAAAAGACCCCACTAGTATGACTCTGTGTGTACAGTGTATTTATGTGTGGTTAATGCTTCACTGGGATTCATCTCTGAGGGATTCATTTATTAAATATCTGTCAATGTTACAACGATCTTGAGTTTTAAGGGATTATAACACAGTTTTAAAGAGTAAATGCTGTGAATTGATCACTGAATTGTGACTGCAACAGCAGAATTTAATCCTGTCTGCTCTTCTTTCGATGCAACAGAGAATGGAAATGAGCAAATTCAAGTTGTTACTTGATTGCCACTTTAGCTGCTATATGGAGCTTGCAGTGACTCTGTAAATTGTAGAGTGTAGTCGCTGTGACAGAACCATCAGGTTTAGTATTATTCTCATTTTGATACCTGGTTTATATTTGCCGTTTCTATCTACAGATGTGCACGTCTTACGTCTTTAAGAGTCATTTTCTGACTTATCGGGCAGTCATGCAGATCCTCTTTTTTTGTAACAGTATTAGCGTTAGCGCAGCGTGAGTAGCGCTCGCCACCCAGTAAAAGGAAGAGTCCAAAACAAGACATTTTCTCAAGATGTACAGTTAAATATAAACAAAGAGATGATTATTGTAAAATGTAACATGAATTTCTAAAAACAGCTAAAAAGTAGCATCGTTGAGGCTAGATGTTGTAGTTAGAGCCGTATAAGCAATGTGCTTCTTCTAGAGGCTTTTCTTCTATTACCTGTTGGTGACCACAGGCAGATTTAATCTGCAGTGACATCTTTTTAAAATAATGACTGCAGTCAGTGCCTCGTGTACAAAAGGTATACAAGTCAAAGGGAAATCAAAATTTTTTCGAAACATTCATGGCTATGAGACATTGGTGGACGCAGCTGCGATTGCCAATGGCCACGGTAAATTAAGCTTATAAGAAAATAACTTCTTAGGAAAAAATTAATTCTGGGTAACATACCCAAACTCGTCTTTTGGCATTGTGTTTTCCTATGCCAAGCGGATAGAATGCATGTAAACAATAATATGACTTGGTTATAAGTCTCACAAATGCCCCTAGATTTTACCAAGGACCCCTCACACTGTCCAAAACCCTTAAAATCATTACTGTGTCTGTTCGCTGTTCTCACGTATTCCCTGAAGTACACACGGAACTGATTTAACAGTTTTAAGCAATGCGCGCACTCTGGACGTCTTTAAGTGCAAACACAAATACACCTTATATTGTTGTGTCGATGCACTTAGGAGGAGCACAGATTAGCAATTAGGCCCTCTTCCACTCTTGCTGGCACCGCTGTCAGTTTTCCGCAGAGATGGCAACACTCTGAGACAAACATTTAAAAGCTTTTCATGTGAAAACACTCTGCGAACTCTGTCTGAGGAAAAAGTATAAATACAGAAATGAATAAATAAATACAATAAAATGTGGGCACTGTTCTCATTTTGCAGCTTGGATGCAGCCTTGTCAGAAGGCACTTAAAAGCAAAAGGGGCTGGTCTTTGGGGATTTTGAGATGTTTATTCTAATGGATGCCATAATGAATGCTTACAGAGTCAGGCCTTGGCTTCGATAGGGGGCTCTGTGCCAGCGTGATTTTAAAGGAGAGCAGTCACCGCTGCAGCCCTGGGCACTTGGCACGCCGAGCCCTTCCACAATCTTCCCTGCACACACAGAAAAGCCAGCCAGAACCCGAAGATAACCACCCGTAAAATCTCTCATCACATGCCTTTGATTACTTGTCCACTATTTACTGTTTTTAAACCTTGAACTTCAAACAATCCTCGCAGGGCTATGTTTATTGAAGAGGACTGACTATAAATTGTTCCGATGTGTTTCTCAGCAAAACTCTATGGAGGGTCAAAAAACAGATTAGTTTTTCATCAACTCTTCCTGTAATAGCGGTTCTTGGAATCCGTTAAAATATTGAACAAAATTTCGGGATACGCAGATTTCTGCAGAAATCATGTGTGTTTTGCAAAAGCGTGTCAATTATATATTTTTTTAAGCTTAAATAGAGCCTGTACAGTTTTAACAGAGCATGTGTTTCAGAGCACGCATGCGTGCGTGCGTGCCTGCTGGGGGTGAAGACTGAAGCGCTTTATTAAAATGATGAGAGCAAGTTCAATTTGAATCATGCAGTGCCTGTCAGTGGCTTCTCGAATTGCAGGGCTGATGAAATTGCTCTTGCGGTTATTTAAAAGCAGTTGTAATCCATCTGAAAATGCTGTGATATAATCCATTTAATTTCTTATTCCTCGCAGCAATAACAGTGAGTAACAAAAATCTATCAAAGCAATGTAGCCTGGTGATTTAGTAATTATCTTTATTTTACATTACCGCAATTCAGCCTGGATTAATTGGAGTCTTATCTGAACAGAGCGGCAGGTCACTTACCTCAATGCACCACAATGTGTTTTTATCTTAATCATCAACATCCACAGACTCAGTTGTGGCCCACTGTGCCGCGAAATGATTACTTTGCGACGCATAAAATCAGCAGCATGTTCAGACGAGCACATTTACACCAAAACTAATAAAGAATATAGGATTTTCTTTTTATCTGAAAATAAAACATAGAAGTTGTCAAAACACTAAAGTACAATTTGGGTGTAATGGGAGAATATTACACGTAAAGAAAAAAAAATGTAATTGGAAGAACAGTGTGATGGGTTCATGTGGGTGATTCCTTCACAAGGGAAATCACAAAATATCAGGTATTGATCAGCTGTTTAAGTTGAGTTAATGTATGAGTGATGTTCAGTGTATTCCCAAATGGGTACGCTGCCTGTGGGCAGTGCACTGGTAATAAGACCTAAGACAGCCACATAACTCAAGCCGTCTATGAGACCACACTCGTTTTCCTCCACCTGAGCTATCCGACATCTGATATTACCAAAAGAGCCGGTAGAACAACGGAGAAACAAGAATCAACCTCAAATTATATGTCAGAGAAATGTAATTATGACAACATCTTCCAATTAATTTGATTCCTTTAATATCAGAATGGGTAAATTAGAGATTTTTATGTAGAATTATTGTTTTGTATTATTACCATGTTATAACTCTAAAATTAGCAACATTTGTAAAGCTTGCTGAAGGTATGACTTTTCTTTTTTGCCTTGCTTTCAGTGTGGTAGATACAGAAATTTACAGAGGAATGATGGAGCATGAACATATTTAAGTAAGAGAGAGCTGGACTGGTGGGACATGCAACACACCACACGAAGGAAGCTTGTTGCACATGTTTTACATCTGGTTTTGCAAAAAGTACAATCTGAGGTGGTGTTTTTATAATGTGAGGAATTAAAGATGAGCAATGGCTGCAAAATAACAGATTTTATAAGATAAAAATATCAGCTTGGTGTCCATGTGAAAGTTTTAAACGCTGAATATATTTTATTTATAGACGGTCAGTGATTTCTGTTCTGTATATTGTTTAAGGAAAGGCTGAGCCGTGTGAGACGCAAAATGTTTGAATTACCTTGAAACTTCTTTCTCTCAGAATATATTTGTGCAGACTGCTGTCCTGCTCAATCAAATTTCATAATGCAATGTTCTCCTTTTTCAACTGCTCCACCTTTATTTCTCTTATTTTTATTGACATGATTATCACTAAGAAAAAAAGTAGATAATTCTAGTAGTTCAACTGCAATATAAACCTGTTAAATGTGAAATTAGCTTTGGTTCCAATAGTAAGAGTTCAGTAGAGTGCATTCATTGGGAGATTAAGCTCTGTCTGGCTGTTGGTGACATTCATAAAGTCAGTTTGGTAAAGGGTTACATTTTATCATATAATGTGAAGTTTCCTTTGGAGTCGCCTAAATATGTTTTTGGAAACAAATGCAGCAGAATCTACAAGCCTTTACTCATATCACATAATTGTTGCTCTTAAATACCAAAGACAAAAATGCACATTTTACTAATACTACAGCTGAAATAGTGGTGTCATAGTGCCAAAAAAGTTAGTTATTTTACAAAATGGCTGATTAAATAGATTTCAAACACGTTCATTTAAACGTCTGTAATTCTATGACCTACTGCCGTCATCAAAATTAAAGAAATGTCAAAATGTTCTTTAAAGTTTTAAAGTGCCGAGGTCAGTCTGTAATGTTTTCTTTTTTACCCACTAAACTTTAATGCATAATAAAAAAGATCAAAATAAAGCAGATTAGATTTGTATTTGTCTGAAATCATATTGTAGTTGTTAGTCATAGTAGTGTCTTTCTTATTTCAAATCATGCTGATACAAGGATTGCTGCAAGGGCGCTGTAGGCATTCAACCATAATTCATCACACAGACCTGAACTGTAAAACCAGCACCTAGGTATTTAATATGGCTTAACCTGCATTCCTATCATTCTGGATTTTAATAATTGATTTTTAAAAGAAATCTGGTATTGTAAGTTTACAAAATGTACTACCCCGATTAAAAGTTCTGCATACACCCTTGAAAAATAGACGTATTGATGCAGATGGACCTTAGCAAACATAGTGCTGAGAAATTCCCACTTTGAAATGCTTCAGACTGAATAATTGTCAATATTCAAATTGAATGACATACTTGGTACCTTTCTCTCTTTTACCTTACATGTGTTTGCGTGTTTGTTGTGCTCTGCCACATTCTGAGGTAACTTTGGCTAGAGAGGAACTCTTTAAAAT
Source organism: Fundulus heteroclitus (assembly GCF_011125445.2). Classification (NCBI taxonomy): domain Eukaryota; kingdom Metazoa; phylum Chordata; class Actinopteri; order Cyprinodontiformes; family Fundulidae; genus Fundulus; species Fundulus heteroclitus. The sequence continues at coordinate 2,458,925 of NW_023396792.1, read as the reverse complement.
CAGAAAGTCCTCTCTAGACATTTTTTCTCCATCTTTCATTGACCATAACTTCCCTGAGATCTTGGTTCAGGGTCCGAAATTAACACTCGCCAGTCGCCAAATGCGAGTAAATTTCCCGTTTGGCGAGTGAATTTCAGAGGGCTAGCTGCCACATGGCGAGTAAATGTTTGTACCAAATAAAATAAAAGTAACATAAAAATGACAAAACCCATACGATCCGTTCACAGCTCTGTCCATCCAGAGCTCAGTCTAGACCCGCCTTCTGCGGTGCTGGTTCAGCTTCTTTCACATTCAGAACCAGTCATGGCTGAACGCTGGATCAGAAAACAGATCTGCTAACCAGATACAGTCTAAAACGCCTATTAGTCTGTTTATAAGTTTCGTTCTTTTTTATTCTGATTTTTTTTAACTACCTGCGCTGCGGCTCTGTGCTTCACCGCTCTTACTGCGCCTCCCCCGCCCCCTCTCGGAGCAAGGTGCTTTTATCAGCGGCCAGCCTTCAAAACGTGAATCGCTACGTTTAATGTCCTTCCACTCGTACCAAAATGTCCCAATTAAAGTCAGTAGGAGAGTCGGTAACTGTTTTTCATGCTCTTTTGTTTTTAACGACACAGAACCAGCAGTGCTTCGGTGGGCGTGGTGCGTTGCGCTTGAATTCAGGTGCGCAAAATTACGTTACATGTAACCTGTAACATCGGGGGCGCAGCGCACGAGGGTAAAATCCAGCAGCGAGATCAGCGTAAAGACGCAGCGTGAACCCTGAGTGCTTTAAGTGTTGCAGCTGAGGGGAAAATTTTGAACCATACACAGGGGCGGTTCTGAACAGGGGCCAACAGGGGCCTATGCCCATGTAGAACTGTTCCTGGCCCCTGTTATGGCCCCTGTACTAAAAACATGATGTTAAATTTCTTAGGATGATAAATGCTGACAAAGATAACGTGACTGACTGGTCATTTGGATCAGTTGCATTTTTTTCGTTTATGGTTTTACCCAATAATAAAATAACAAAATAATTAAAAAAATAAATATAAAAAAATAACAATAATTAAAATCAAGCTGTTTCACGTTAAGCTCCCGCTGTATTGAGAAAAGATCAGGGGTCTGCAACCTGCAGTTCCAGAGCCACAATTGGCTCTTTGGCTTACTTAATATTTTAAACGATGAAATGTTGACCTGTTAAGTTCCCCTCCCCCCCGCCAACATGGATAGAATAATGATAATCTGTAGTGTTTTTTATCGGCTGGATGTGAATCTGATAATTCATATTGTGTCTTTTATAATCAACTACAATATATATATTTTTTTAATTCAGGAAACAAAGATTTCTCTTCCAGGTTCCAGTCAGCCACGCCCCCAACCATGCCCCCCATAATTAACATAATTTCACTCTTAATTTTTTATAAAAGTTGAGGTCTGGTCAAAATTAATATTTTGGCCGGTAAAAAATATGCCTGGCCGGTTGATTTTTACATCTACCGGCCAACTTGGCCGGTGAATAACAAAGTTAATTTCGGACACTGTCTTGGTTGCCAGCGAAGCAGCACTCTGAAGCATTTTTTCAGAGACTCAACTAGAAACAAATCTACCAACTTTTTATGTGTTATTGGCAAATTTACATGAAAGGAACCAATTTTTCTGACGTTAGTGTCTTGAGGCAGCCGGGAAGGGGCTGGTGTGAGACCGCTATGAAGTTAGTATCAGGTTGGACATTGGATATTCGCGCTCCGCGGCTTCAAAAGCCAGCCAGCAGATAGAGAGCGGCAGCCCCAGATCAGCCGCCCTGTATCGGCTCGAACAGGAGACAAATTCATCTGAAGCCGCAGAGCGCGAATGTCCACTGTCCAACTTAGAACTAACTTCACGCTGTTGCTCTCTGCCTTGCCTTATAGGCAGAGAGCTGCTGCCTAGTATTGAACCCCGCCTGCAGTCAGACCCTAACCTAGCCATGGGGGGGTGAAAACTTCTCTACCTCAAAAGACTGACCCGACTACCAGCATAACTCTGCTCACTCTTCATGATTCAATATGGCAAATCAAGCTTGCTGCTGCTTCCCCCCCATGCTAAACACAGCCCCTGCCCCTCCCGTTCCAGCATATTCCCACCCCCTTTGATGGAGTTTTTCAAATTTGTCTGGGGGTGGAAATATGCTTTTGCATGGGGTGAGTTACACTTTAATTGTTAAAATATTATTTAGCATGTTTACATGATCATAGTTCCAAGTTCCAATCCATGATGGCAGCATGTCCCTCTGCGAGTCTATATGCCTGTGACGTTTGAGTGGATTTTTCTTTTTATCTCCTTTATGCTTTTTTACGCTTAAATTTTACCAGCCTTGCATTGTTGAACAATTACCCTGATCTACAAGGAACTAAAAACTCACAACTGTCTTACTCAGTTATTACCGACTCTGGAGTACCTGGATGCCCCGGAACCCCACCTGCTGCTGGGGCCGTATGATGTGCCCTCCTGGAGCTGCTTGCTAAGACGTCATTTGTTGCTGATGCCGGGCTTGACTTCCTCATGATAAAGCATCCATGCACCGCTCCCAGGAACCACTCATCCTGTTTTTTTGTCTGACCTCACCTGTGGCGTCATTCCCGAGTAGCGGTGGAAAAACCAGGACTGGATCTATCCCATACACTGGAGCTGGAGTCTTTCTTGTTGCCTTCCCTGGCAGTTTAAACATATAATGGCGCTGAACTGCTTTGCATTCGTTCTAGCTGCAATTCTCGGACTACTTTTGTGCTGCAGCACTGGATTATATAACGGATCCTGCAACTCCTGTCCATATTTTCCAATGTGTCATACAGCGCCCTCTGCTGTCGTTTTCAGTCATAGTTGAGATGGTCCAACAATCTAGTATTATCCTTCTTCAGGAGAACTTCACTATTCCGGACAATTTTTTTTATCTAAAGTACATAACTCGGCCCACAAGTCATAGAGGAGCTCACGTAAACATAGATTTTTTTTTTATTGTTTTATTGCTGTCAATGTCTGGTAATTTTCAGCCTAATCCAGGCCCTGGCTTTGACACATCTGCAGATTTTAAAGCAAGATCTGGTCTTGGCTTTCTCCATCTTAAAGGAGAAGTCCGGTCAAAATCAGAATTCAAACTGCTGAAAGTACTTTAAATATAAAATTATTACATACTTTTCAATAAATTATAAGCTTTTTTAATTAAGAGTAATTTCCATTTGAATAGGCTTATATGGAGGCATCCATCTTGGTGAAGAACAGTACTGCCACCTCCCAGTTTGTGACGTCAGGTTGCGGGATTGGCTGTCGAGCAAGTCCAAATACCCTATCTGTCCCCTTGAAAATAAATATCCGTTTTCATGCCGAAATATTTTATTAACATCTTAAACAAAGATAGACATGGTATTAAGCATTTAAATTTAAAGTAATACTAATTTTACATTTAGAGACGCAAAAAGACAACAAATAGGCATTAAAGTACGGTTTATGGGTTGGGTTCTGCAATGTTATAAGATGAGTATAAAACTCATCTTTAGAACCAATCTCTGCTCAAAATGGTGATCTGCCTAATCTACTTTCAGCAGTTATCATCAGTTATTGCAGCCGTAAACTGCAGAAAATACGGGCAGAGCGGCTCCTTCTGAGTTTACTCTGCTCCTGTCAGGATGAGCTGCAGCGCGTTATGAGGCGGAGGGATATTTCAGCGTCACTTAGTTTAGAGGCCAAACAAGCGACTTCACTTTCAGAAACAAGCCCAAAAAACTGCAACCCCACAATTCATGAAATTTACTAGCAACCTTAGAAGAAAATAGACCAAAGTCGCATAAAATAAGTGGGCTTTGCAACAGTGAGCAATGTTTCCAAGTGTGTCGAATCACTCTGCCGCTCTGGTCGGGTAAACAAATTCTACATTATAAAAAAGAAAAACCTACCGAAAAGTCTCGCTCTCATGTCATCTTGAAGACACTCTTCTTCGGAACGTTGGCTACAGACGACGTGTTTTTTTCTCTGGCCAGAAGTTCGATGGCAAATCCTCCCTCTTCAATTTGGCAATCCAACGACGAACCCGTGGTGGATCATCAATCGGAAAGGTGAAAAAAAAAAATGTTTTTTCCACTTTTACCCGATATATTGGAACATCCAACTCCTATGCACGTGGGCATTGTTGCTTCAACAATAGCTCTCACGAATTTCAATGGTGAAGTCCTCTGGAAATCTGAAATAATTGTTGTTGATCGCAGCTGTGTAGCACAGTTCCTATTGAATTAGCTTGTAGAGTGCAGTGCCTTACCGCAACATTACAACACAGGATGTGATGTCGGGCGGCCATTATTGCCCATATTTGGGCAATAATGGCCGCCCCCATACACAGTGATCGAGACAACAATTTATGCTTTTATTTTCTTATTGATTAACGCTAAATTCATAAAATCACCACGGACGGATTAGTTTTAGGTATAGCTAATGATCCACTGATTTTTCCTTGTTGACTTCTCCTTTAATGTACGAAGCATAGTTAACAAAATGGACTTCATTCAAATTTGGGCGCATTCTACAGACATGGGTATTATGATTCATTCTGAAACTTGGCTTAATAAATGTACTACAGATAATGACATTCACATTTATGGTTATAACATTTTTAGGGCAGATCGACCCAGGCGGTGTGGAGGTGTTGCAATTTTTTTTAATCAAAAATAGGTTCCCTTTGAATGTACTGGTCTCAAAATCTGTACCTAAGCAGTATTAATTTTTACCACTGGACAATGAGGTATTTAAAAACATGCATCTAACTGTTGTTAGCTGATATAGGATATCATCAGATCACAACAGTGCTCTCACTTCTTTAATTCAGATTCTGTCAGAGCTGAAAAACAATAAAATTGTTGTTTCTGGGGATTTTAATCTGAACTGGTTGCAACCAGTATCTGATGAGCTCAAAGCCCAATGTGAGGCACTAAATCTTTTTCAAATTGTAAACATTCCCACAAGACCAAACCCCCAAAACCCAGGAAAAATCTACCTTAATTGACTTAGTTCTGACCAACGTTACACACAAATATACGCCTGCTTCGATATTCGCAAATGAAGTGAGCGATCACTGTGTCGTTGCAACTGCAAGAGATTCAAAAATACCCAAAACAAAGCCTCACATTAGCTCATTATTTGATTGCTGATGTTGAAAATGCCTGGAAGTATTTTTAGGATGGTTTTAACAGTATTGTCAATAAGCACGATCCTTTTAGAAAATTTAGAGTGAAAGGACGAAACAATCCCTGGTTCGCACCCGATTTATCCACTCTGTTACACGATCGTAATCCGGCTTGGGATAAAGCCAGAAAAACAAACACTGAGAAGGACTGGCTCAGGTGTAGATAACTTTGAAATGTATGTACAGTTGCCGTTATAAATGCTAAAGCAGATCAGTTCCTCACTCAAACCACACAAAATCTTAATAACCCAATAAAGTTTTGAAAGACAATTATATCCATAAATCAAACTAACAAAAGTATTGTGGTCCCACCCTGCAGACACAGACACACAATTTATAAAAAAGCAGAGATGTTGGACCGTTTTAACAAACACTTCAATGTGTCAGGTTCCCTGTTCGATTCACTTCACTGTACTAACACAAACCCAGCAGATTTAAATGTAGATCCCTGTGTTGTTATAAATCAACCTTTTAGTTTCACCCCCCTCACAGTCAGACGTCTGCAAAAATCCTGGAACTTACGGTATGCTCTTTTAGAAAAGACTGCTTTTACGGTAACGCTTTACATATACAAAGGTTTATGTATGACATGGAGCCCTCACCTGGTCCACAAAACAGGCAGGTTCATAATTCCTCAGAGCACATGTCAAGAACTAATCAGGAGGTCCCAAAAACCCAAAGGCAGGGGTCTTTAACCCTGATCCTCAGGACACACTGTCTTGCAAGTTTTAGATGTGCCTCTGCTCCTCCACACCAGAATTGAAGAGTTGCATGATCTCCAGCAGCCATCAAAGGCTGCAGAAGCATGTTAATCACCCTTTTGGAAACTCCAAAAGCACGCAGGACAGTGGGTCCTGAGTATCAGTTGAAGTCCCCTGCCCTAAAATACTGCAGACCACCCACTTTGGTGGCATTTTTCAAAATGTGTCTGGGGACAGGGTTATACTTTTACATTGGGGTTAATTAACTTTAAGGTTAAAATGGCATCTGTGGGGGAGTTCCAATACTGCTGATCAGAAAGAACATGTAGGCTCATTTTCCAATTGACAAATGAGAACTGGATAGCCCCCAACACTACTGGCAAAAATAATATAGTCCTATTACACCTGATTATACATGATTATACATGATAGCAACAGTCAAACATGGTGGTGTTAGTGTGGTGATCTGGAGCTGCATTGTTGCTTTAGGGAAAAATTCCATAATTGATGAGACTATGAAGTTTGCTTTTTACGCGAAAATCCTGAATCAGAATGTCCAGACGTGTGTGACCTTAAACTCAAGTGCACTTGGTTTATACGGTGGGACAATGATCAGATCTAACTGAGAGGTATTAGCATATCCTTAGACAAGCTGTCCATGCCCAAAAACCCTTAATTTTTGACTGAATTAAAACAATTCTGCAAAGAAGAGTGGGGCAAAAACCTTCCACAGTGGCGAAAAAGACTGTCAGTTTTTGTAAAAGCTTTATGACAGTTGTTGCTGCTAGGCGTGGCAGCTACTTTTTCCACATGTGGCTGGGTTGTTTTGAACATATTTTCTCCTTAAATTAATACAATTATTAGAAAAAATAAATTTTTATTCATGTTATCTTTGTGAGCTTTGGGGACTTTTTTTTAACAACCATCTTCACTTTCATCTTCACTGTGAATAGGGGCAAAACAAACCTGAGTCCTGGTCCAGCCTGGCCACATTTATGATTTTTAAACTATGTATTGCTTTACTGCGTTAGATATCGGCAAATTTAATACTTTTTTATCCATGGCATTACTGACAATTAAAACATTTCTGCCTTAAGTGAATCATGTTCTCTGGTCTTTCCTATAGTGAATAGAGACTACTAGAAATGTATATTTTTCTACCATCAGCTTTATACCCCTGGAAAAAAGGAATTTACGTAAGTTCCCAAAATCTTTAATATGGTATAACATTTTTAATGTAATTATAGCATGTTTGTAGTTATATTTATTTTTTGGGTAATATTTCTAACTTTGGATTTTTCCACATTGGATAAAAGCACTCAAATAATAAAAAAAAGTCAGTCTGAGAAAATGCTACTGCAATAAAGGATTAAAGGTATAGTGGACTATCTTCTTTCGCCTTCATCTTCTGGGGGATCATCTTATCTATTGGTTGTCCCACATTCCAATAATTGTGACATGCTCATCTTATGCATGCTCATTCCTTGCTAGTTTACTCTTGCTGGCTGCGCATGCACATTTCTAGTGTTTATGTATCCAGTGAGCTTTGGTTTCAGCTGCTCATTATAGCGTCACTGCTCTCACTGTATACTTTGAAAATGGCTGGGAATCACAAGAAGCAATCTGCCTTACAAGTTTATGAGAAGAAGAGGAGGGTCTTAGAAAAAATAAATAAAACCTGAGTGTACTTGGGCGATTCTTTCACGCAATCTCCTGAGGAGTGGAAGAGCAGGTAGGATGGTCTTGTGAATGTGCAGATATTCAAAAAATGACTTTGGTACTTCTTACCCATCTTAAAAAAACTCGTCCACTATACCTTTAATTTATGATAAGAAGTATACACATCTTTACCAAAGTTGTGAATAACTGCAGAGAATGCTATTGCAAAAAAAAAAAAAAAAAATAGCGTTATGAACCAACATACGGAAAACCCAATATTCAAGCCTAACATGGTATTGCACTTTAAAAGGTTTACTAAAAGGAAAGCACAGAGACTTGGTGGAAGCAGGGAAACCTCTACTGTAGAGTGCTAAGGAGCCTGGCGGAGAAAAACTGGCTTCTGCAGCAACAATGGATGAGCAGAGGCTAGAATCCATTAGACAAGCGCGTTGGACAGCCAGACAGATCCGTAAGGTGTGGTGAGGTTCATGGTCAAGTCATAGTTCAGAATACAGAAGGCCCAGCTAAGAGATCCGTCAAGGGTAATGCAAGGGAGGTGAAATCCATGAAGAGGTGGTCATTGTCAATAACAGAGAATCAGGCAGGAAAAACTGCTTGACATCTACTGGCTAAAGGCTTTCAATAATCTGGCACTGGCTGACTGTACAAGTCTGGTATGTAAAGGCAGATGAACTGGTGCATGAGATCAACTTGAATGTGATGCCACACAGCTCACAATTTCATATGATGATTGTAGATGCTACAGAACAGGAGGAGTGTGGCAGCTAGCAGATGGACATGCCAGGACGTGACAATGAGAGTAAAACTAAAAAAAAATATATAATAATAATAATAATCAAACAAAACTAAATTTGATGTCTAATAACACTTTCACAACTTATTACTTTTTCACCAGTCTTTCTCCTTCATGAGGACCCATGGAAAAAGAGTAAGATGAAGGGGGAGAGCTACTTATATCATTAGAAACACAGTCTGATTTTATTTCACTCTTGGCTGAAAGTACAACAAAAACATGCGGCTCTTACACCAAGGCTTGGCAGGGCAGGGCAAGGCAAGTTTATTTATAAAGCACTTTTCAGTAACAAGAACATTTAAAGCTCATCTTGTGCACAACTCAGTCATGCTATTGGGTTTAACTCTGGTAGTGTTTGACACCTCAATTTTAGAAATCAAAAAACTTATTTAAAGCAATTTAAATTTTATTGTTGCAAAGAATGTCAGGGTTTCAGAGTTAATTGGTTCTTTCACTTTCAAATTCAGTTTAGAAAACCAGACAACTTAGGTGTTTTGACAGTGACATGGATGCTGCTCACACCAACACGCTCATTTTCAAAATGTACACAAATATTGAAAATATTTCTAAAACAACAGTACTTGTTGTTCTTGTAAATCAGGGAAAAGAGTAGGACTCTTCTTTTGGATGAGCTGTGTGTGGCAAGTGCAACAGAAGGACCAGGGGGCGGATGGTCTATGCTCCACACAGCTGGAAAATGTTCCAGCCACTTTGGCACTTTCGTTGGCATCTAAACAAATCAAGGTGTTTAACCTCTTGGAAATATATGATGAGAATCTTAATTCTAAACCATAAAACTGTAAAACCTTGACATACTTAAACATTAGGATGTAATGGTACACATATTGAACAATATCAAAATTAAGAACAAAAGGCTTCTAGTAATTAAAAAAATCAGATGCCCTCCATCTCCAATATGTCCAATACTATTGTAATAATACTAAATTGTGACATGTGCTCTTTATATCACTTAAGCTGTGTTAATGGCAGAGCTGTCTTAGAAAACAATTTCCCATTGCAAGAAATAAATACATCACAGGCAGCAGGTAGAAAAATAAATCATAATTTTTTCATTTGCATTTACCTTGCCTGTAGGTATGAGGGTATTGACTTCCCAGCAGCACTTGCACAACAGGCCAAAATAGAAACATGTAAACCCTCAGCTGTGGTGGGACTTCATGATGGCATTTTCATGTAGTTTGATCATACCCTCCGCTCTCCCAGAAAGCCCCTCACATGTTTTGTGGCATAAGCGCTCATATCTAATACCCTCGGAGGATGTTTTGGTCTGTCTCTATGAGTCTAATTTACGGATATCTGCATGAATTGAGGGGGCCTGGGGCCAACCATCTCATGTCTTTTTAGAGGAGGGGGGTGGGACGTTGTGTTAGTGGGCCCTTTCGGGACAGGAGCAGCATTTCAGATAAGATCGTCGGTGGGAAGTGGTGAGCCAGGCCGTTTGTTCTTGCTGGCCATCTCTCATGTTGCACCACTGATTGGTAGGAAAGCTAAAATTGCTTTCACCGGGGCTCACTCCAGCAGTAGGCAATGATAACTAACAATGCCCCCGGGACCTAGTTAAAGCTGCATCACACGTGCTGGAAAACCACTTTAATGTGGCAGCATTAGGAAGCTGTCAGTTGGGTTGGGGGGGGGGACGCAGAATCCAATTCATCGTGGATTTTGAAAACATTTGTTATCTTCACTGCAAAAAAAGGCATCTAATCAAGCACCCGTTTTCTTTAATTTCAGTCCGCACAGCTTACTGTGGAGGAGAACGGATTCAAAGATCAGAAAAGTGAGAAAAATTGCTTTTCTCTCAAATCCTTGCTGAGTTGTTGGGACTGTCAAGCTCTTCTCAGTAAGAAACATAGCAGTTTACATGTCTTTTTTTTTTTTTTTAGCTTGAACGCAGACTCAGATTAGTTTATTTGTGGTGCTCATTATATTATTGAATGACCCATGCTATTTCCTAAAGCGTAACATAAAAATAGTGAACGTTTCAGATGTTGTACACTAAAGTGAGATCTATCTAATCTATTTTGTTTAAGAAGTTGTGTTTCTACTGGAAAAGTATTATTTAAATGAAAAGTAAATTGGTTTCTGTTTTGTCTAATATGCAATATTCCTACTTCTTAAATTGATTTTAAAAATGTTCCTTGCCAACACACCCTCCCGCATGTTAAGTTAATGGGGAGCTGTGAAGTTTGAGGATGAAAGTACTTGATTGTCACTTCATTAAGAACTTAATAATGTACATAAAAAAAATTAAATCGACCAGTTATGTGGCAGAACCTCAAGATGTGGTGACAATGACCTACTGTAGTGCAAACCAGGCATCACAAGGTGGAAGAAAGAGCATTTAAGTGACTTTGGACATGGCTGGTGTCAGTTTTTTAGAATGAAGAGACAATGTGGAGTTAAGTGGAAAATGGTTTGTTGATGTTAGGAGTAAGAGGAGAATGGGCAGACTGCTCTGGGGTGACAACAAGACAACGGTAGCTTGGAGAACCACTTGTCACAACCAAGGAATGGTCTCTGAATGCACAACCTGTCAAACCTTGAAGCCATGAGCTGCAGCAGTGGAAAACCACACGAGGTGCCATTCCTGCCAGCTAAGCAGAATGAATTGAAGGTACAATTTTAACAGACTCACCAAAATTGAATAATGACAGATGAGTCTCGATTTCAGCAGTGGTATTCAGACAATATAAGCACAAAATTTGGCAGAAACAACAAGGCATTGCAAGGCATCTTTGAGGAATGTTTCTGACATCTTGTTGAATTGCTGCCATGAAGAATATGAGGCAGTCCTGAAGACAAAAGGAGGTTCATCCCAGTGCTAGCAAGGCACACCTAAGAAAGTGGCTGATGGCTGAAAAGGATTCATGCTTTGTTTTACACAGTTGCATGTCACTGGGCGTTCCAACTTGCACGTTAAGAGTGGATTGGAAGATCCTAACCTGTACAGTTAATTTCATAGCATGGGGAATGTTACATCTATTGACAATCAATATAACATAGCTGGCATGACTTTCTAACAAAACTCAAGTTATTTTTGAATATTATGAACATCAACTTGAAAGAAATTGAACGTTTTCTCTCAGATACTCTGCTTTGTTAGTTTCCCTGTATTTTTCTCTTAATGTTAATGAGTTGTGTGCACAATGCTGTCATCAGTCTGTTCTGGCTCTGCTCCAGCCCGTTTGTACGACCTGCTGTTCAAAGCCTATCTCTGCAGTTGATCTATTCTAGATCACCAGCCACTCTCCAACAGATCCTTCTCCCATCATTGTTGTAGTTTCATTCTGGTCTTTAGGATTAATGCACCAAAGTTTACTGATTCTCTTTTTTTAAAATATTATACAGGTTTTAATTTCTGTTGGATCTTCTTTCTCACTGATACGAAAGCCAGTCCAGTTTTTACTCATTTGACCCCCTTTAGCATTGTTTACCTGCTGCCACATCACCCACATCACATTGTGCTCAACTTCAGACCAGTTTCATTGCCAGCACAGACAATTCGCGAGCCACATTTTAGCTCTCATTTACAGACGGGACACAATCAGCATGACATCCACACTTTCAGTGGAACGTTTTATTCTGAAGGGGATAGGTCAGTGTCCTAAAAGCAGTACTCGGTAAAATATATGGCTAAAACACCTGCTGGTCATCACATCAGTCTTAATGCAGTAACTACATATTTTGCAGTAGTTTCTGTGTGTAGCCAATGTGTCACAATTCTTCAAAACATATTGGCTGTTTATAAAGATGAATTTCTTTTCATCTCTGTCACCGTATGTAACTGGAGTTATGATATTTCAACTGCTCAGCTCTCCCACTCATCTCCTCTTTCCTCCTGCTCATTCAGACATCCGTCCAACGTTTTTCCAGCTGCCTTCATGCTGCGAACGCGATTTCTCTCTTACATTTAATTTATGTTTACTAGGCAAGAACAAGTTTGGATCTTATTGCCACCAAGTCTGCATACCAAAACAGATCTGTAAATATTTACACGGGAAAAGATCCTCATGTGCAAAAGACATTTGTAGAAATATTATACTATGAGAATGCTAAATTAAGAGGAACAAGTGGGTGGCGTCATAAGAGGCCTTTGTGTTTGTAGTCAAATAAGTGTGAAGCTAATGAACTAATCTAACTATAGAAGGAGCATGAAAAATTCATTGATGAGCAGAAAATATTTGTATAAACCGTATTTTTTTTTTAAAATGTGATTTTCAGCATCCATAAAACAGGAGTAGGTTTTTAGTGATTTATCTTCAAAAACATGTATCTGCATATTAATAAGCAGTATCTGTAAACAAGGGACAAGAACTTTGATGTCAGAAAGCATTTTGGATTCTGTTTGAAGTTCATTTGTCATCCGAGTAACAATGAGCCACTGCAGGCTGTGGCTGCATGGATGTACTGGTAAGAGGTTTACTTACATCCATCATGGCCATGAGTGCTTTTTGGGCTTCATGCATTGAAACTGTTTTTTTTTTTTCAGGGTTTAATGGTCATGCTAGAAATGTGTATTTTTTTTAAAATAAGAATTTGTTTGGACTATATCTTTAATTGCTCAGGATTCAAGCACATAGATACCAGCTCAAATATTTACATACACCCTGACTAAAAACCTGTTAAATGTCCTTTACAAATACCACCTTTTCTGTTTTAATAACCACCAGCAAGCTTCTAGAATAATTCTGGGTATGTGGAAGAACTTGCTGTTACACTTTTTTTTTTTTTAAATAGCAAAATTTTCAGCATACTTGAGATGTGAGAAGATATGTGTGTGGGGAAGTCAAGGTGAGGCTTTTAAACCTAATAACTATTGTATGTAAGCTTTTCTCAAGAAGACATCTTGGCTGTCCATTTGAACAGCTGTAAATTTCAATGAAGCTTGAAGATGTTTTTGTAAAAAATGTTTATGTCATCTGTATGGGGTGTTATGGGTTAGATGGTGTTTGTGTCCAGGTGTTTGTTTTGATTTTCTTTTGTGCATTTTGACTGGTTCTTTAAGTTTCCTGGATCATGCATCTTTTGGTATTAATCATGATTAATCAACTTTAGGTGTTTATATTTTAGTTATTTTGTGGATTATTTAGTGGCTATTGTTCTTACTTCTTTTTTTGTACATTTTGTTATATTCCTTGTTAGCTTCCTCCTTGTGTTTCTATTCATTGGTCTCCTCAGTACATTTGTTTCATTAGTTTCAGTTGTTTCTCATTCTTCCTGATTGCTCTCCCTTCATTCGGTCCCAGCTGTTCCTCGTTTCTTCTAATTAGCTGTTCTGTTTGCCTATCATTTCTGCCCCCTACCTCTGTATATATTCTCCCTGGTTCTCTTTGCTCTCTGTTTCTCTGTTAACTCTGCATTTCTTTGTCATTATATCTGTTCCCTGTTACTCCATGGATTCTCCCTCAGTCTGCTGTAAATCTGTGCGACATATCATGGTTTTCAGTTCTTCCTTTTCACATTAAAATCATTCAGGTGTGATCTATAAAAAGTGGAACTGCAATGCTTTGGTCTGAATTCCTGCTTAATTTATCCCCACGTTCCCCCTTTTTGCCCCATGTTCTATGGTACATGTTAGAGCAAGTGGTTTTGGTGCTGTCTCTTTAATCCAAAGGAAGCACTTCAGACCCCGCCCCCTTCCTGGTCGCAGAGTGATCTGGTCCTGCTTGGCCATTTGTGTAGTATGCAGGGGGATGGTGTAATGAACAACCGGGACCTTACCGTTGGTTGGGTGACTGTGGCTTGATAGGTTGAGTAGTCATCTTGCAATTGGAAGGTTGTGGGTTTGATTCCAGCTTCCTTGTCACCTGTCGATGTGCACCTGGACAAGGCACTTAACCCCAAGTTGCCTACCGAGCTGCCTATTGGCGTATGAATGTGTGCGATTGTGTGAATGTGGCTCTAGTGTACGGTGCTTTGAATGGTCAGTATGAGTGGAAAAGCATTATATAAGTGCAGTCCATTTACCATTCATCTCTGTTGTACTACAACATTGGTAAGCCAGAAGCCCATTACCTTGTTTAGCAGTTCTGCAGCAAATACTGTGACATAATTGTTCGAAAAATGTTGTAATGTAAAAAACTGAGCGGCTTGATAAATAAAGAAAATAAAGATATCTATGCAGCTCCTGTACATACTATATTCAACTATTCCACATTCCTAAAGACTCCAAGTGCTCAACAAAATATAGTTAAGGGACTGAAAAAAATTAGATTTTGAAGTGATATATCCCCTTTCATTTAATCATGCGGCTTATCTGCATTTTGGTTCTCTAACAACCTCACATTTAATGAGAACAATTGAACAGCCCAACAAGACAATGATCCCAAATCAGTATTAAAAAGGTATTTGAAAAACATCAAGTGGGCTAACAGTAAGCCTTTAGAAAGCCCTGGCATCAGCTGTACCATTCAAAAGTACCTGACTCACTAAACACAAAAGTCTGAATGCTTTTCTGTGGCGATGGCAAGTAGATTCAAATTTACTGAAACAACTATGTGCATGTTTACACTTTAAAGAGGTTCCTCTTAGAACATTAGTCTGTTTTGTTTTGATCGTACTGAATAAGTACATTGTTTATGTTTAGTACTTTTTCCAATGCATTCCCTCCTCTCAGACTATGGATAAAAGCAGGTCTCACCTCTAAAGGTTAGCGCTCTATATTAAATTCCCCCCAAAAAGATGGATTATAACCTCTCGCTTCTTTCTTTTTGCAACTACATCTGTGAGCCTGCCACATAAATAAAACTTTATTAATAGATTTGTAATTGACAGAGAACAAAAGGAACTGGCTTTGGATTATGTACAGATAACTTGTGTAATTTGGTTTTTGACATTCTTTTTCATATAAGAATTTCATATAAGAATGGGGGGGAGTGGTGGCCTAGTGGTTAGAGGACAGAGTTCCGGTCCCAGAGGTTCTGAGTTCAACTCCCACAAGCTGCCATTCTGGGTCCCTGAGCAAGACCCTAAACCCCCAATTGCTCCCCAGGCGCCGCACAGTGGCAGCCCACTGCTCCCCAAGGGGATGGGTTAAGATGCAGAAGTGAATTTCTCCATTGTGAGAGAATAAATAAAGTTCAATTATTATTATTTTTTTCATATAACAACATGTAACCTCTTAGTTTAAAGCAAAAAACATGCTGAAATTAACACACTTTCCGAAATAGTAGCTATTGATAACACCCAACTCTAAAACATCTGCATTAAAAACAGCATACGCTCTATATAAAGCCTCAATCATACATATGCTCCACACGGACAGAACATCGCTCACTCACTCAACAAAAGGCACTGTATGTTTGTTTAAATGCCTCATTTTCCATTTGCCAAAGCTCTCCGAATGTCCAAGAGGTGTTCTTATCCATTTAATACATGCTCACAGTGTATCCTGTCAAATATAGATTTGAATCAATAGCACTCTAGAGTGGCTCGTTAAACTTAAATCAGCTTGGAAGTGGTGCATGCCTGCCTCACAGCTGCTGTCATTAACCACCGCCTCGCAGATTATTGGACAAACGTCCTTGTGTGAGGAGCTTCACCAGTTTACCTCAGGACTGTGGGCTGAAACTTCGATGGGTGATGAACCAGCACTGAGGCGCAAACAAGACATACGGACACTGTAGTCAGAAAGCAAACAAAACACCATACACTTTACCACCTAATGCTGGCTACCTAGCATCCAAGTGTCATGTGGAAAATAATTAGTATTTACATTTACAGTTTAAGGAGTATGGTTGATTCTTACTGATTTTAAAGTAAGGATGCATTTTTTTTTGTCAAAACATACAAATTAAACAGCCTTTATTTCTTTACTCATGTGAAAACCTTCAGCTTCCAATCTTTCTTGCCTGTTATAAAGTTTGTGCTTCTTGATTGGTTAATAATGCTAGTTTTCAACCTGGTTTTCGTTTACAGACACCAAAGGCAAACACTACAACCTTCTCTGCTAGAGCTTGGGAACAGCCACACAATTAAATATGCTAAATTGATATCACACACCTGCAGCCAAGTTATCAAACGTTAGTGCAAACTGTTTCAAATTTGGCCTTGTTTAATCCTTCTCTTTCTATGAATGTAGATACTTGTAAATGTAGCTTAACTGGAATCTAATGTCACCCTAATGCCACTTCGAGGAAGCCAAAGTAAGATGAAAAACAATCTTTGGCTGGTACTAATGGGATCCAAAACAAAGATCTGAATCAATCCAAGTCATTAGAACAAATTCCAAATCTTAGATGGGATTTGTTGGAGGATTGTTGTATTACACCATTTGGTTCTGGTTCAGCCGCTTTGACAATTTCTACAAAAATGTTATATACATGCATTCCCATTACCCTCTATCCTGCAATTTCACACATGTAACACGTTTTCATACCCGGTGAACCTTGGTGTATCAATAAATTACTTTTCTTGTATCTTGTATTTTCTTGTATCTTTATGAATTGTTAAGATGACTTGACATAAAGATGCTTAAATCTTATGAGTAATTTAATTTTAATTGTTCATACTTAGCTGAACAATTTGTTTTACAAATTATTTTCTTTTGTTTTGGACCTGATGCCCATTAGGGCCGTTGGGCTCATTAAATGGCAGATTATGACCCTTAAGTAACTCCCTGCTTGTAGATATTTTTTTACCAGAGTCATATAACAACAAATTAACGTGGGTACCAATGAACATAGATGGTAGTCAGGGTGGGGAACAAAACAACCAAAACTGCAAAGCTAGGACACAGATAAGGGCGAAATGACCAACACCCCACCATTTTCATGTTGCTTTGCCTTGTAAGTCAGTATAAGAAGAGAGATAAATGATTAGTGCTTTTTATTTAATGACTATTTCTACAAATAAGCAAGACAAGCATTTTCCAGAAGATAAACAATGTGAAAGGAGTATCATCCATCCATCCATCCATCCATCCATCCATCCATCCATCCATCCATCCATCCATCCATCCATCCATCCATCCATCCATCCATCCATCCATCCATCCATCCATCCATCCATCCATCCATCCATCCATCCATCCATCCATCCATCCATCCATCCATCCATCCATCCATCTTATCCTTGCATGGTTGCTAGTGGGGGTTATTGGCTAAGAGGTGGGGTACACCCTTTTAGATTACCAGTCCATCACAAAAAAGTAATATAATTTAAAATCAGTTTATAATTATACTCTAAAAAATTATGTTTAAAATTATTGACAACTGTCTTAAAAATCAATGGACAAATCTTTCTTGGTATCATTGCTGACCAACTTTTTGCACATTTCTACTCGTATTTGTAGTTTCTATTTATCTAATGCTCAGCTCTCTCAGTAGATTCTCTCTCAGATCCAACTTGGGATTCTGGCTGGGCCTCTTCAGTTATAAGAAATATGCTGCTAAAATTAAAAGATTACGTTAAGTCTAAATATACCTGACGTATGAATAATTCTGTCCTTAGAAGATCCTGTGCTCTTGTCTTAACTTAAAGCCCCTCTTTGCAGCTATATTTCATTTATTCATTTGAGTTCCCGGCGAACTGAATTCCAACAGAAAATAATTTCCTTCATCCACCTCTCTGTTTTTAGGTGCATAAATAAATGAAAAAAAATAGTGGGTGTAAGTGATTCATCCACTTTCTGGTCTCAGTTTAGGCCATCGCATAGCTCCACCTTGTAGGAAAGGGTTAACTCCGACAGCAACAATAATGAGAGCGCAGTGAGACGTGTGAAGTAATTAGTCAGTCTCCTATCCAATATTTACCCAGTTAATTATTTGTGAGTATTACTCTTGTCTTCCCTTCAGATGGCTGCCTGTGTTGTTTTTTCCACACCATTTGTCACTGTCCACCTCTTGTGGGTTCTCATCTCGCTTCCTGACGTCTTTTTTTTCTCCCTTTTTCTTTTCCTGCTGTGGTAGAGGATAGCGTTATGGTGAACATTTGCCAATGGACAGGTTAGACCGTCGTCCCTAGTAGTGTAAGTTCAGCTGGGACTATTTATTCAATCTGTGTATTTGTCTAATGTTGGTAGCCAGAGGTGAAAATGGTTGCTAACCTCCTGGAGTGATGCACAACAATAAAAGGTCAGAGTGAAGACAGATGGGTTCAAAGTCAAGTGGATAAGGGGTCGTTTAGCTAAAGGATAGGTGATCTAGAAAGGTCTAAAGGGTATACTTGGCAAAAGTAATAATTTGGTGTGAAACATGGAAACGTTAAGTATCCCATTTTCAAATTAACCCTTCATCAACATCCTACTATAGATGGTATGGACGGTGTAATGGAGCGTAACATACACAAATGGCCTCAAAACAAGAGCCTTAAAAAGGGTCGCAATTTTCTTTTTTTTCCATCTTTTTAAAAAAAAATTATATGTACTTTATGGCTTTAAAAGAATGTAGTTTTCTTCTTGTCTAGTGAAGATTTGAGTAACAAATCAATAAATGGCGTACCTAAGTCTAAACACACTCCTTGTAAAAGTATTTGTTTCTGTAAATATAGTTTTGTTTGCATAGTCCATGGTAAACAAATGTTTGAATCAAATTGCACTAAAAGAACAATCGTTCTTGTATAAGTGTTTATGCAATTGTCATTGTGTCCATTTACAGCCAAGAACTACTGGTATTTCTGTTCAGCAATAAAATTAGGAGTTGCGACACTCAAGAGACTTGTGAAAAAAGTTAGTTTGACTCCCCAGATAGCTGGCAATAATGGTATAATTAGTCTTGGAATGGACCAGTGTTTAAAAAGATTTGAACACACTAGGTTTCTAGTTATACATAAAAGCAAACAAGAGCCTAAGTTCTGGTGGGGGTGTGTCCCGTTAGAAACCAATATGCACTTTACTACATATTTTAAGACAATTTTACGTTTCTATTCAAGAAACATGCCTGTGTAAATTCTCAGTTATCCAGGTCATCACAACAGCAAACAGGCTTAAATCAAAGGCAACTGGACTGTCGCTCAGATCTTTCTGAAAATGTTTCTCAAGCTCGAGCGCGAGCCACCAGAATTGACAAAGACTCGTGGATGGTTGTTGAAATGTATTCATGAAGAACTGAGCCAAAGTCAGATTGCCTCCAATCTAAGCTTGTTTGCCATTCAAGAAACATTTCTAAAATACGCGAGGCATAGTCTCCAAGCAGATTTAGAGAATATTATTCATGCATTCGTGTCGTAGTGGTGAAACTACTGTAATGTTCTTTTTACTGGTCTTGACAAATACTGGTGCTCAATTTATCTCCTGCAAGCTATTCAGATCACAGCAGCCAGACTTCTCATGGAATTTAGTAAATACTCTCATACCACCCCAGTCCTGTACTCCCTACACTGGCTCCCAGTAGATTTTAGAGTCCAGTTTAAAATACTTGTTCTCATCTACAGGGCTCTTAATGGCGAGGCCTCTGATTATATTTGTGTCGGCTTTTAACCAAAAACTCTGCTGCTGGTGGCCTACGATCCCAAGCACAGAATGTGGAACGGTTCACCATCCCAATTTTGCTTTGCTGACTCTGAATGCTTTTAAACACAAACTGAAACCCGTCTTTTTTTTTTACCAGACTTTTATGATTTTATTGTGCTGTTTTATCCTTGTTTTTATGCTATGTAGATTCTCAATGTAACATATGGTGTTACAGATAGTGCTCTGTGCCTTTGTGCCTATGAAAGATGCTATATAAATAAACGTTACTCACTTACAATAGTAGGGACAAGCCAAGGCTCGAAGGACCTTTTTTCTCTAGGAATTTCTCTCTATTATGTTTCCTATCAGTTCAAACAGGAAATCCATCAACCGTTGGTACTACTGGTCTAAGTCACGGATCGTCAACTCTGACCAGTAAGAAGCAACGTATACTTCCCATGTTTGCCTATGCTACAGCATTTACGCAACTGCAAATCAAATATTATAGAAGTAATCCAATAATATATCTCACACTATGATATGCAGAAGCCTCACCTCAGCTTGCGGAATGTTTTCTTTTTTTTTTTTTCTAAATCTGATTAATTCAGCTAATTATCTGAACAGCTGAGGACATTCATAGAACATTAATATTTAATCCCCAGATAGGTTAGTTGATCCTTAAAAATGAAGCAAAAATATATCATAAAACCACAGCAAAAGTAACCTACCTGCTCCTGACACAGTTGAACACCATGAATACCAAACTATTGATCTCAGAACTCAGAATAGGAAAGCATAAAAAGCAACACACATTTTAAAGACGAAATAGGACTTGTTGTTTTACAAACTTTGATCCACTTTCTTATGACCAGACAAAACTATCAGGTGTTTTTCAATACACCAGTTTACATTTCAAGATAGAAAACAACTTGGAAAAACTTCTTGGAACTTCAATTTTCAAACATTTTATTTTGTTCTTGCTTTGAGATGCTGACTGAATACGGGCTATGGTGACAAAAAGCTTGTACCGTTTATCCAATTGGAAAATTCAACTGCAATAGCCACGTTAAACCCTAAGAGGGCAGCACTAAGAAAAATGAGGCAGAACCAAACACGTTCACATTTTGGGGTGCGTTGCACTTAAAAAAATGCAAATGTAAATGAATCTGAAATATGTACGTAGACTTATGGTGAATGTTATGATAAAAAATTCGAAACATAGACCTGTCTGCAACAAAACACTGCTGTGAAAGACATGATGCAGCACATAGCACAGTGAAGCTTGAATATCCAGTTGGGCTTAGGCTCACATCTGCAGAATTAATAAACGTTGTTTGAGCACATGTGGGTCAAGGTGTGAAGCTGTTTGAAGAGTAGAGTGGCCAGGTAAATTCTGCCGGAGTAAACTCAAGCTCTTAGGGCCTCAAGGCTCCACAAAGACTAAAAACATGGAAAATTAACTGCAAAATTATCCAGTCAAAGCAACCTTACCAACCCAGATGCAACACTGTATTCTTTCAGTTAACAGACATAAGCAGGGTTTATGTACATGTACTGAAATCATTTCATACAGTAAATGAACAATGTTAAATTCCCAAAAATGTATCACTATTCCTTTAAATTCATAGAGGCATAACTCTCCATCAGCTGCTATAAATGACACAAAAGAAACATGGCTGACAGAAATGTGTCATATCTGTCATTATTTAATTAATGTTTCGCATATGGAGGAAATATGTCTTCAACTGATGCAGGGAGGGGGGGTCAAAGGAAAAGAAAGGTGGGCCCGGATTTTTGAAAGGAAGACAAAACAGTAATTATTTCATTATGGAATGGCATGACAGCAGTAATATTAAAGTTGTGCTGTGTGCAGTGTGCTTATCTGTGGAACAAATGAGCTCTCCCAGAGGAGAGCAGACTGCAACACTGAGCCCGAGGTTGGGTTGCATTGCTGTCTTTCTCTCCTTCTCAGACATAGTTCCTCTCTCCTCTCTCTTCCACCTTTTTAATATTCTCATTCATAGCACATGCAATTATTTTAAAAATAAATTTAGCACAGATAAAAAAAAAATTGGGCCTCTTGGGTGACGCAAATGACTTCCTTGTTTTTATTAGAAGACAAGGTGTTTATTAGGAGCCTTGTTGGCTTATTGCATGAGGTTTCTGAGTTTGAGTAATTGTCCAATTAGGTGTAATTTCAGCATTGGTGCTAACCCAGGCGATTGTGCTGTAAGAGGAAGACTACCACCGGGACACACATTAATGAATCCCACTGAGACCTGTCTACCTTTAAGAAAGAGAGAGAGTGTCTGCTTCTGTTTCGCCTTCCCAAATCTTTTTAACGAGGCATTATAACTGGGATTTACAATTGAGACAAGGCACCACTTCTCCCTCCCCCACTTCATTGTTCGTTATTCTTCACCGTCTGTGCACTGGGTTACAAAAATAATTTATCATTCATGTTATTTCAGTTCTCTGAGCAATTGCCTCTTATTCAGACAGAAAGGTTACCTTAATTGTTATGTAGCTCAGCTATTTATGCCCTGGCATAAAAATGCATGTTTGCTGCTTCATGGAAAGGTCACTCGTTACAACCCAAATAACTTTTTCTTTGTCAGAGTTTGCTGGCTACTTTATACTGCTAGATGGTGCAAGGTTCTCAGAAAAAAAAAGCTCCAGAGGCCTGCAAAATATGCTGTCTATCTGATGTGAAGAACTTGTTCTCTCTTTGGCCCACTTCTAGCCTCCATTCATTTGATCATTCACCAAAAGTTTCACAGACTGAATTTACGTCACTGCTTTGCTGCCTGGAAGTGTGAAAGCCAGTTGTCAGAGTAATAGGTTGGCATTTTATATCACTAGACAAAACATACAGATATGAACTAGTCATTTTACATTGCTGTTACTGACGGATTGAACATAGTGACACTTTTCTTGCCACACAATGGAAAGATGATAGATTTCTTTGTCAGCACCCAGTTTGATCTTTTGTTTTTTGTTGTTGTTTTAGTGTGTAACTTATTTGCTGATCCTTTTTCTGGATCAGTGATTTTTTTCCATCAGTCGAAGACAATCAAGATATTTGTAAACTTAAAAAGTTGCATAAAGTGTAACTATTTGTTTTTTTATATCATATTGCAGTGTCAAGGTCTATAATTGCAGAGATGATTGTGTACTTTGTTAAAATGTTTTTCTTTCAACAGTAATAATAATAATAAAAGCTTTTAACTCTTTTAAGAAGAGACTTTTTTGTGCTGGTCAAAAAGTGCTTTCTCCGCATCTGATACTGTAGCATGTGTATTTTGATCTCCAGCTAAGCCAGAGTGCCTCTGATGGTTTTCTGCATGACATAAGATTTTTTGGCCTGAACGTTGCAACTCTGAGATGTCATGTCTGGTGGGCGTATTTTCCACTACAGTGAAAGTGACACAACTGCTATAGCTATGACCCACTAATGATATTTCTTAATCCCTTACTGCTTGAATTTATATACAATTTCATAAGAAGTAATTTTCTCTGTTTTATTTGGTAAACAGCTTCTATATTAAGTACAAAATGCAAAGAGATTTTATTATGAACTTTAGTTTGTGTTTAATATGCATCAACAGACATAAGTGGGACACATTTGCCACTTAGGCTGTGAAGTGGTTTTAGGCAAAATGGTGGTAATAGTTTACAAGCAGTCTAATCTCCTGCTTTTCATGGAGATACTCTGTTTGCACTGATAATAATTTATTTGTCACTCATAACAAATACTTATTTAAACATAATTCAGCTAATAAACATATGGCCACTTGGTAGCATGCACTAACTGGTTTATAGATTATTGGACTTAACGGCCAAATAACTTGGTATTTAAGCATGAACAAAAACTAAAGTAGGGTGACCATCTTGAATTCCACTCCCCTCACCAAGTAAACACTGTTTGAGTTAAAGGATACAACTGAAACATGGCGGACAGAGATGATTTGGTTCACCTCAGTCCCACCGACTGCACACATCGACAGTGACAACCCTCAGTCAAAGGGCGGCACCATGAACACAGCAGATAAAGAAAACCACCACCACCAATCATGTTAGGTGTAGAAGAAGAAAATATCAACAATGTTTTTGTTTTCTTAGGAACACAGTTTGGGGAGATGGGCTGTTTTTTCATCTAAGTAATTTCATCAAAAGCAAAACTGCACTGTTTCACTGGTAAGAAATCACTTTATTCTCTTAGTTATTTTATTTCCCTTCTCTATAGATTAGGAAGCATTATCATACCCCTGAGTTTCTTCTGGTGATTCAAGTGAACCGGTTCCCTTTAGTGAATGACTCACAATAACCTGAAACCATAAAATAAACCTAGAATATCACTTTTAATACATACATTATAAAAAACAAGACCATCAAAGGGGATACATACTTCATAGAAGCGACTTGACCTTCAATAAAATGGACTTTGTTTACTCACGGTTAGACCCACATAAAACACGTTTTTATGTACAGCATCCATGTCCAATGCAAGATTACTTTTGCAGTTTCACTGCATCCTAACTTCTGACTCTGATACATAAAAACAGAATAATTTTAACTTGCATCTCAGGCCATATCTTGTCACAATGCTTTATGATTTGAATGCTTTCAATTTCACTAGGTTTTTGCATTGTGGATGTTTATAAATGTGGAAACTTAATCTGAAACACAACCCCAAATCCATGTAAAGCTGGAAATGAGAAGTACAGTAGGTTAATAATACCAGGCATCAATGAATTAAAAAAGGTATTGCAACTGAGACATTATGTAAAGTTTAGTCTGAGTCCAGCCTTGACAAGGACAGTCCAAGGCCATTCAAAGGCAACTGATGTGTTTACATGTTCCTTGAGGTTTTTTCTTTGGCAAAAAGGAGAAGTCATTATCTGGTTAAATACTCTAAGTGATCTAGGAGCATATTGCTTGGCTGGTTTGGATATTTTTTTCCCTTAACACATGTAATCCTCATTCAAAAACTCTATTTTATATTTACTCAGATTATATTTGTCTGATATTAAAATCTGTGTGCTGATCTGAAACATGAAGGGTTGACCAAAATAAAAAATAAAAATCTGTGGCCAAATACTTATGATGATTTGGTCAGGGGCAAACACTTTTTCATAGCCCAAATTATACTAACATAAACACTTAATAAATTGGATGAAAATGTGCACACAAAAACAATACATTAAAACTGTGATGGTTTTTCCGTTTCTGTTAACACATCTAAATGACAACGTTTTAACTGCAATTTCTGCCCACTCACACCCTAGTAGAGATGCATTGCTAACAGGGTGTAATTTTGCAGCAACGCCACAAGTACAAAGTATTTTCTTTCAAACTCAACAACATGCGCCTGCATACAAACGCTCTCTGCTTAAATAGGCGCCACCACCGTGATAGTGGTTTGAAAGGGGTGTGAAGGAAGCCATCTACGTTAAGAGATAAAAAACAACCTTAAACAGAGGAGGGGGTCTTAGGTTCCAACTCTCAAAAATGTACAATACAGCTATAGAATTAATTTCGGCCACTCATCACCTTAACTCTCACCATCGTGAGATGGTGATCAAAACATCGTTGCTTTAAGCCAGGCCAATAACGACCCTAACAACTCCTCGTTACAGAGGAGTGGACCAGTTTCGGTCCAATCTGCTGGCTTAATGGCTTTAACGACCGCCCATTACTAAGGGGTGGACCTGTTTCTGTTGTATTTGCATGTTATCTAAGCCATTACAGGCCTTTGTTAGGCAGCAGTATAAAGCTTGTTACTCCACATTACTCCAGACTTTTAGAATTGAGAAAGCTTCCTGGAGAGGAAGCGAAACGTCTTCAACTACGGAAAACAAGTCCAGTTGCTTTGTTTTTTACTTTTTTTGGAGTCTGTGTGCGTGTGTGTGTGTGTGGGGGAGGGGGGGGGTCGACACCCGGAATTTATAAGAGTTTCACTGGATGACGTTTTAGGTGGAACTAATTTGTGCTACTGCTACCTTTTGTGGCAATGGTGTTACGGCACGTTTTGCAAATTACCGCATTTGGTTCATTACCTCCTTCTTGTGAAATCCAAACCACGGCCTGAAACTCCCGCTGTCACCATGGTTCTCGCTGTCTAGTCAACGTAAGTAAGCGCACGGGTTCGTTGTTGTGTGTGTGCGCCTGCGCCAGAGCGCTTTCTGGTTTAGAGGGGGAGCGAGTGATGCGTTCACAGCATGTGGGAAAAACTAAACTCACAGTGAATTAAATACAGCGGCTCAATCTTGCCTTGAAAATTTACACTCCATGGTCACGATAAAGTCATTTTAACTATCGCGCGGAGGAAAACTTGAGGTACATCGAGTATACTCGATATATCGGCCACCCTTAACTGGAAGTAACGTTAATGTTTTGGAGACTGGACAGAGTGAGAAAATAAAGCGGTGAGAAATTTTGATAGTGTTATATTGACAAATTGTAAGGTTACCCAATGGACATAAGAAGGATTGAAATGAATTGGTTTATAAGTGCTATGATGTCATTAGTTCAACGAGTTGCTATTTGTACAATAGGTGTTGGAGCTGTCAAATAAATAAAATCACTCTACCTAATGTAGAGAAGTAAAAGAAATAGGTAAGTGGCTCTATTCACTCTGACTCCCCACTCTGGCACTGTGTCATTACATCTGTATGGTCTCAATATTCCAGCAGTGTGGAGGTGAAATAGAACTATACAAGATGTACTCTCCGTCTGCGAGACTCTTCATTAACTCAGAAATTGGTGCAACAGACATGGCCTCCACAGCCACCACCTGACCAAAAGGCTTTTAGTGTGCACTGCCACAGGATGGACATCATGCAGGCCCACTTGCTTCTAACCAGCAGGGAGATAAATCACTAAGCTGCTCATATGAATGCCAGCAGCATCAGGAGAAATGTGCCTGAAGCTCACATCTAGCTCAGGTTCACATCGAGGTTGCATTACACCCACCCACCCAGCCAGCAACAGCACCCTCTTCTTCCCTGCTTCATCCCCTTCTCACATTAGAGCCTCTCACAGTCTCACCACAACCACTGACACCACCAGCAGCACATCACATCCTCGCAGCAGCTACCCACTGCTCATCTTCACACTAAACCTTGTCCTTCTTTCAGGCTTATGTCTCGACACCCCCTCAGAAATAAGCCATTTTTAAAAAAAAAAGAGACTCATGAGCAGCTGGAGCCGGCATGCTGTATAACTGCAGCCGTCACAGGCTCCTTCCCTGATGCGGCCTGACGTCTCAAAAGGCTGTGGGATTCAAAACAAAATCAGGTTTCCTCATCCAACGACAAACTGAGCAATTGGGAAAGCGCTTTTGCTAAGACTCTTTGTGACATGATGATTGGGAGACAGGCTCAAATTCCCTATGAATATGGATGCAACTGTTTATGCCTCTGGGAGTAAAAAAAATAAATATAAATCAAGCACATACTTGACAAATATTTGTAATAATAAAAAAAAAATCTTGGAATGCTTTTGGCAAGGTAGGCTATATATCGGTTTTGTTAGGGGTAGATTATTTCTTTCCAATGTGTGGGATGGGGCTGTCAGTTCATACTATCTTAAAAAGGATTATCTGATGCACCTAGGTCTGATTTCAATTTGAATAGGTGTGAATTTATTTTGCGCTGCTCAATATCACATACAAATAAGTCCTCTATAATCCAATTCTACCCCCACCAGGAAAGAAAAGGATGAAATAAGAATCTCATTATGCTTTCCTGCTTTATGTTAGCTTGTTTTCTCCCAAACAAGCTTTTGAATTTAATATCTGTGTATTTACGCACAGCTCTTGAGAAGCATGTGAACGACAGGTGATGTATTTTTTTCTGTCTAATTTCATAAGATTCGGGGACAGAGATTCCTCTCAGAGTATTCATTTATTTTGAAATACCTGCACCCCATGTCTTATTTACTGCCCCTGTGAAACTGAATTCACAGTGATTGAATGTGGTGCTATGAAATTAGATTGCATTGTGTGTCTCTGGCTAATAACTCCGGATGGAATATCTCCTCAGTCTGCTTGACATCATGCACCCCGGGAGAAATATGCGAGCGGAGAGGGGAAGTTAAGGCTGCTTAGGTTCAGTTGGAGACCTAAGAAGCACAATGAATCAAGCTTTAGTAAACCTTGAGAGTGGTGAGAACCTGTGTAATTTGCAATGAGAAGTGTTCTCTGAGGAGGTGCCTCTGGCCTGAGGAGCGGGCCTGCCCTCTTCAGTGAGGACAGTGTGATGCGATGATAAGATGAGATGTCCTGTTTAAGAGCCTGATTAATGGCAGAGTATGAGATGGCTTCTGAGCACAGACGCTGTTTGCTTTCGCTGAAGCACACTCACGTTCAGGCGGTGCAGAAGCACCCAGGGCGCTCCACTACATCTGTGTCCAAACCTCAAATTACCAACACCACTGTCAACACACCTCATCTTTACTTAAGGCATAATGGCAAAGATCACAATCAATTCTCGCAGGTCTAGTGGAGCAGGCTCCTTCATTATGTTTAAAAACCATTCACACTGATTGATCTGCGATGAGTGCATGGTATTGATAAATAATTAAAAAGCTCTCAGTGTAATTTGGGGCTAAGTAGAGGATGGAGAGTGTGGTGTGGGGGCCAGGCTAGGGTTGTGTTAGGCCAGTGGGCTCTTATTTGGTGTAATGAAGCCTGCCCCCCTGCTGTTAGACGCCCAGCCTTAGCTCCCTGTCTGCCTCCTTGCAACGTCCCAGTGGACGCACAACCAGATGGATTTGTCTGCCATATTCACAGCAATCAATGCAATCCGGCTTGAAAGAAAATCAATAAGATGTGTCCACTTATGCTTCAAAGTCTAGGAGGAGATCCTTTGCTGGGGTATATCTAAAAAAACAAACAAAAAAAAAAAGCAACTAAAATGTACTTTTTGAAAGGCTGTACTTATATCCAAAAAAGTCGTTTTTGGATATACCCTACTTGAACCTTGATGTGATCTATACAAATAGGACAATGCTGAGATGAAGAGCCATGGTTATATAATAGAAATAATTTTTGCTGGAAAAAAAAAACATAACTGCTCTTGTTTAGATTAATCACTGAAAGTTGAAGGGATATTTTGGGGTTTAATTTCAAAACTTATTTTTGTTGTCTATGGCAAAAAAAAAAAAAAAAAAAAACTATGATAAAAAAGCTGAAACTTTAAAAACAGCTTAAAGTCAGACAGAAGTAATGTTTTACCACATCATCTGTTCTACAAAGGCTGAAGGAGGCTGAAACTAAATTAGTTATTTCATGTGAGATAAACACCTTGCAAGCAGGAATAAGGAAATAGGTGTACAGTGACATTTGGGTAAGAGGTTGAACAGGATTTCAGCTTTAAAGAATACAAGTTTGGAACTACATTAACCACTATGAATAAACTCTTATGGTGTTGGTGAGGGCAATAGGCTGAATCTGCACAAAACGTAAACGTCTATTATCGTTGCAGCACATATGCTGGATGCTCCAATCAATTCCAGTAGCCAAAGTGATTATAGCTTTCCTCAGCAGATGAAGGGGCATCATACAGTATGCTGCAATTTGCCAGGACAATACACTGTGCGAATGTTACAAATCATAAAAAGATTATACATATAGACATATATACATACATATATATATATATATATATATATATATATATATATATATATATATATATATATATATATATATATATATATATATATATATATATATATATATATATATATATATATATACACACACACACATACCCACACTGTATTTTTCAGCCTATAAGGCGCTCTTAAAACACTTACATTTTCAAAAGAAATTATGATCCTGGTCGGTTTTATGCGGTACAATGGGCTCAAAAATCTGTTAAAATGTACAACTTAGCAACGAAGCCGCTCTGCTCAATGGATATTCTGAGCATTACGGTACAGTGTGTCACTAACTGATCGGACCCCTGATCTGTCTACAAGACTGCCTGACTGTAATGTCGAAACTAGAAGTGTATTCATGTAAGGCAGCCCTCGCCTGGAGTACATGCTAGCAACAATAAACCTTGTAAGTTAATTCGATATGAAAGTTCTGTTTATTTTCGCCTTATGTTAGAAACACGGCAGTGTCGTCCAACCACGCTGTCCTCCCGACAGAGAGGGATAGCTCTCCCTCTCAGGAGAAAGCTGTGTTAAGGAGGAAACACACCGTAAGTGTTAGAAAGCGCAGCAAAGCAGCATAGCAGCATAGCAGCATAGCGCATCCTATGCTTAGATTAGCTTTTCATTTTAATCAGGCAATAAATGTACATCAGAAGCATAACGCTACGCGACGGCTAAATTAGATTGAAGTTCTAATTGCAGACGCGTACACGCTCCTGTTTAGCAGAGAATAAGAGGGAAAACATCCTGTTCACTTCAGGAAGTTTACCAAAATAAAGAGTTGTCGAAAATAAAGTGGATGATGTTGTTGTGACAAGCTAACAAGCTAACAAACTAATATATGTGATTTCTAATCAGGTATGGTCAAGTCACGGACTTTTAGGGGATCAAAACATATGAGTATTACTGATAATTTTTCCTTCTTTAATGACTTACTCATGACAAAACTTCTTCTCGCCGCAGAATCACACAGCTGCGTGCTTTGCACCCTACTGACATGTAAGCGTGGCCTGGGGAGACTCCAAGCTTAATGCCAATCTAGTATCTTTGGCAAGATTTTAAAATTGATTCTTCCAGAGATTTTCCATTTATCTGACTAAGCTTTAGCTATTGTGCAAAGATTAAAGGACCTGCAAAGCTGGAAGGGCCATACTCCTCAATACTTCTAGCTGTATTGCAGCAATCAGTGGTTATAAGTTACTAAATTAAGAAAAATGCTAGCGAACGTTTCTCTAATTTTTATTTGTGAAAACAATTTTCCTTCCAGTAAACATTTTTGTTCTGCTTTATGTTGCTCTAACACATAAACTCAAAATGAAATAAGCGGAGGTTTGCGGTTACAATGTATGTAATGATCAGTAGGTGTTTAAATTATTGTTAATTATAGATTCCTGGGGATCGTGCATCATTCATCTTTTTAGTTTTTATTTAGTCTGTAGATTCTGCTCCTTCTTGTCATTATTTATTATTTTGGTTATAATGAATTCAGTTTGTTGATTCTTGCTTCTGTTGGTCCTTTGTTTTCCTGCCGGATTTCAATTCAATCATTGGTGAGTTTATTTTGTCATTGAGTCAGGTTATCTATTATGGTCCTCATATTCTATTTAGATTCAGTTTTCTCCCTGTCTCTGTCATATCATTGCTCTCCCTTTCCTTCTGCTCAGCCTTCACAACTTCCATCTGTGCCTTCATTATCACCTGATTAACTCCACCTGTTCCTCACGGCTTCACTCTCTCTCTCTCCTCCCAGTATTTAAGCAGTTTTGGTTTCATGTTCAGGCCACTGGTTCCTTGCTCCATGCGTCACCTGCTTTCTGTGTATTCTCTCATCTGGTTATGGAACCATGCTGTAAGATTAAACTATTTTCATTAGAGATCCTTCTCTGAACTCTGCTCTGCTTTTGAGTCTTTAAAATACCCCAGTATGACAATGTAATACTGCATATACTGGTTGGGGTGATGGGAGGCAGACATGCAATTACTGATGGGCTGCAGTTGTGATTAAACAGGCAGCTGAGGCATTAGATAAAATAATATGAGGGATTTGCCCTTTATGCTTAGGATTTATGGAATCCAAAATTAAAAATGGCATCAAACCACATTTTCATGTCACAATCATGAGCTGTTTGGGTTTTTCTCTTATGTTCTCTAGTTGTCATTTTAGTTCATTCTTGTATATTGCATATTTTTATATAAGTGTTTCCCTTGAGTTCTGTTCATTCCACTCATCTCCTCGGCTCATCTGTTTCATTGATCTTAGCTGTTCCGCATTTCCTCCTAATTACCTTCACCTATTCTCTGCCTCACTTTGATCCACACCTCCCTCTGTATTTAAACTCCCTGGTTTCATTACTCATTGCTGGTTTCTTCAGTTTACTTCATTTGCAGGCCCGGATTTGACTCGCATCATACATGAGCATTTCCGTCAGGTAATGACAGCAAAAGGCTGTCCGAATTCGCCACAACAGTCCAATGCTCCTATCCTCCACACGATAGAGTTCTTACCGTTGATCCCGTGGGAGGTCACATTCTGTGCTCGGGTCCTCCTTAAACCCCAATCATGACATTTCATGCATTTAAAATGTTTCCATAGAAGCAGTAGATATGCTCATCCAAGTCTAGTTTAAAAACAACAAAAAAAACAAACAAGAAAATAAATCTGTTTTTTCTCATATGGAGGGCAGGTATGGAGCTGCCTCGGTGCTCAAAGTTATACAGATATTCATTAGGTATTAATTTACTACAACGGATAAGGAATTGTTCCGCCCAACATGAAATATTTCACATGGTAAATGTGAAGCTATCAGGACGTTTTAGGCCTTTTTTTCAGGGAGGACTGAATGTGAAAAGCTGGCCAGGAGAAACTGTTGCAGTCTCAGTGTTCATCAGCCCATGGGGGATTTTAATGTTCAATCCTCCAGTCCCCCCCTCCCACTATTGCCACCTGGCCAAACCAGTTAACGCTGCAGGCTTGAGGTCATGGCTCACTGACCCTGTTGCAGACAGCTCCTGGAGGTGTGATATGAGGCCTCTGGTGGTGTCTGCTGAATATCACTACATGGCAGTCATGGACTCACACCTGAACAGGGGAGCATGATGACTGTAAGTCTGAAACAAAGCAAGGTCAACACTGCAACAGGCAGACTGGACACAAAAACCTACACAGCTAACCGGATAAGCAAACACACTGTGTGTCGGGTGCCGTATGAACGAAGACCTGAAGCTGTCATTCCTAGCCTATCTGAATATGGGGGAAAAGCTGAAGAATTAGGGGTATTATGCTGTGTCACAGTTTTTCGAGCTGATTTCTGTCTAATTGATGACTCTGCAGCACATCAATCCATTATGCATAATTTAACATGGATCAAATCCCATATTAACATAATC
This sequence comes from Fundulus heteroclitus, assembly GCF_011125445.2. Classification (NCBI taxonomy): domain Eukaryota; kingdom Metazoa; phylum Chordata; class Actinopteri; order Cyprinodontiformes; family Fundulidae; genus Fundulus; species Fundulus heteroclitus. Next base: position 2,426,100 of record NW_023396792.1, on the reverse strand, counting down.
ACCCATTGGATATTCTGCGTCGTGTGACATGCAGTTGTGAGGAGCAGAACCCCAGTTGAAGAAGGGAGTGACAGGGGAAATGCACCCCCGGATGAGTCGGCAAAAAAAAAAAAACGTCCACGCTTTCCTTGATACTCAAATCAACCCACACTCAAACAGCGTTGCCTGGGACAGAGGATGTTAAGATGTCAGATCCCTATTGGCTTTGAGCAAAAAAGTGGGAGTCCGGCCTGAGCATTTCGTGTTTATGCAGAGCCACATTTGAACAAACAGCCACACGCACACTTGGAGCGAACGGCTCGGAAAGTGAGGGGTGTAGAGCTGCCTGCTTAGACGCTACCGTTTGCAATCACTAAGCAGCTTTAGTGTCTGCTACCACAGTCCTGATTTAAAATTCATAAATGCTAATCCTTCATAATTTACAGTTTAAAAAGCAGCCCTGCTCACAGGCCCTGTGGCCACAGCTCTGTCAGAGTAATTATACCAAGGAGCCGGGAATGGACTACTAACAGAGACTTTCAGCAGTCAAGGAAATCCCCCTCACTGGCACCAGACCCAATTACTCCAAATACCTAAACAGATTAGCAAGTCATTTTCCAGTTCAATCTGGACATAGGTGCCAAATCAGTGTTATACTTTAGTCAGGTGGGTAAACAGTATTAAGATTGGGACATGCCTGTTTCTCATTACAGGGGCCGTATGCTGGGTAATTTTATTACCTATTTCATTAAATTTGGTCCCAGCGATTGTTTTTTTGCAAGGTTACCAGGCTCCCCCTGTTCTTCTGGTGTCACCGGGTGATTCTCTGCTCCCTCTCCGCTCCACGACATTGCATTGGGTTCATGTATGCGCGCTGCACACGTTTGTGTGTGAACATCATCAACGAGAGGGTTTCTCCATTTGGGGAGGTGCCAGTTTCCTAAACCAAACTCTTTGTCCCCGACAAGGACAAAACACATTAGTTTAGATGTAGATTATCTGTGATTCTTTCATCCAAGGTCACTAATAGAAGGCCATTATCAAATTGGTCTGATTTCAGTGTAATGGTTCACGATGACACCAGAAAAAGCATTAAAGCTCCTATGAAAGGGCCCCTGTTCTACACGTGAAAGCTCTTAGTGCAAAATTGCTCACCATCTCTTTTTAATGCATAATTTAGTAGCCGTCTCAGATATTGATTCATCTCTCATCCTGGTGTTATGTTGTGAAGGAGGTATAGAAAAATCTAAGACAAAGTGATGTTTGCTCATTTGTGGGTGCGATGTTCCACAACCCGACAAAAGTGTCTCCATTTCATTTGAGTGGGGGGAAAAAAAGACTCAGATTTTAGACAAAAGCAGAATGAATTCTCATTTCTGTCTTTCTTTTTTCAACAAGGCCAAAAATTAAACCAAACTGCCAGTGGCGATTTTTGATATTAGCAATATGGCTCATTGCCCAGGGCTCCGTTATGCCAGGGGGCTAGCACAAGTAATCCTAAAAAAAATTTGTTCTAATTCTTGTTTTTATACCAAATACATTTAAAGCTCTGTGAGAAGTTATCGCAGTACTCCAGAGTTGGCTAATGATGCAGGAGGTTGTGTCCGATTTACATATTTCCATTTGATGCTGAGTATTTTATTGATCCTTAATCACTGATCTTCTCTAGGTCAAAACCTGCTCAAATCCGAACTGTATTAATCACACATGTGCTGCCGGTTGCTTTCTTTTAGGGTTAACACAGTAAAGGGTGTGAAAACAAATACAAGACATAATTCAGTATTATTTGTCTAACATGTATTAATTTTCTTCCACTTCACAATTATGCACTATTTTCTTTTGAGTTTATCCATAAACATCCCAATAAAACTCAACTTTCTGAGTTGCAGGGGAAACGGCTGATATGTGTTGACGCCCCTAGGAAATGTAATTAGTGAATGCGTAAATTTGCTAAGGATTATTTTTTCTTTTACAAATTTTATGATTATTAGGTTGGCTCAATACAGTTGTATTCAATTGAATTCAACAGGCAGACCATTAAAACAAAGTATTTATGTACAGGTCTTATTTTAATTCAGCACTCACAGCTGAAAGCTACATCAGTACTTTTTTTTTTTAAATCTCTCAAAACATATACAGATAAATATAAACAAAAGTTAGTTGATAGCTTCCATCATCACAGTGCAAAAGTTTGAAGGAAACACACTGACCTTTTGGTTTAACCTGGATATTTCCCACTGGGTATTTATCCGCCTCGTCACGGGTGCCAAAACTCTGGATGAAGCCAGAGCTCTGCTGAATATCACAGCGACTCTCATCTCCAAGTGAAAGAAATCAGGATTCTATTAGAGCAGATTAGGACCACCAGACTGGACATCATGTCACAAATCCAGAGCTTTGAAAGTTTCTCTGTAATCGTCAGCCCCGAGGACTGACTCATCCATACACTCAGACATCTCTCTTCTCCTTTCTTTCCTCCAGCAGTAAATCTGCAAGACTATTCCTACTGCACATTGATTGCTATGCTATGTTACTTAGCTTTGATTTAATTAAAATATAACACTAGTAACAAGAAAACATTTTACATATACACCACTGAATTTATATACAAATAATTTACCACAAGTATTTTGACGGTACCCTAAGAATAAATGCTGTTAGACTGTGAGAAAGTCAACAGAAATCAGATGAAGAATCAGAAGCAAAACTTGTGAAATGTTAAAGTACGTTTACCTGCCACTTTATTAGGTGCACCAGTTCAATTGCTTGAATAGAAAAACAATTATATGAAAGCAACTCAATGCATTTAGACATCCACATCAGGTGAAGATAACTTTCAGAAGCTCTAACCATGAATAAGAATGGGGGGAAAAAAAAGCGTTTAATGTGACATGGTTGCGGGTACCAGGCGGGCTGTACTAAATATTTCCATAAGTGCTGAAAAATGGTAATTCACAGGTACTACCAACTCTTGGGTTTAAAATTAATAGTTCAAAACAGATACAATTTGCACAGAGTGGCTGTTCTGTGGACCAATATGCGTTGTTCAAGTCAAAGAAGAATAGATAGACTGGTTTGACAGGATAGAAAGGCAACAAAGGTAAATAAACACTTGTTACAATTGATATATATATATATATATATATATATATATATATATATATATATATATATATATATATATATATATATATATATATATATATATATGATACAGGCGCATTGTTGTGGATCGAGTCTTGTCAACAAAACCATGCTGTTCTAATGCAAAACAAGCTCACATTGTCAAAAAACAGTTTTAGCACTTTTAATTCTTATCTGATTTTTATAAAGTATGGCACAAATCAAATAAAAAATTCTAATTAAAGAAAGTTGCCACTGTTATGATAGGTATGAATATGAACCCACCCTAAACGCAAATCCATAAGCAGTGTGGGAGCTGTGCAATTATAGTGTTGACAGGTATACCTACTGTGCTATAAAGATCTTAAGCTGCATTATTGTCTCACAATGTGTTGTGTTCTGGTCTTGAACTTGAAATGTCTGAAATAGGCTTATTAAAGAGTGTTTCAGAAGCGGACTGGTCATCGGGACATTTCCCGATGCGCCTCAGTGCTCCCAATGACCTGGCTGGCTCAACTATCGCAGAGGAGCGAAACCAAAACGCTTTGGTCTGGGTCCCGCTTGTTATTTTGTTTGTGTGTTTGCTTTTTTTTAATAAACAATCCACGCAGTCCATGTGGCTCAGTCAGGTTGGGTATATCTGCCTCACTGAAGCTCACAGAGGACAGACACCCTCAGCAGAGACAGACAGCCGAAGGGGAAAGGAGGAGCGGAGAGGATAAAAAATATAAAAGCCCTAGTCATCTGTTAATGTATATTTGTTCGTAATGGTCGATGTAAGCCAAACAATAGCATCCTTAAGTCAAATTGCTAGCATAGCCTATCCAGCACAACTATTTTAAAACCAATTGTTTTGAAATTCAGCTTCTGCGTACCCTTCATAAACTCCACCAATAAATTATTATAAATGAATATTGACATCCTTGTAGTGTATTGTTTTATTTAACTTTTATTTAACCAAGTTAAAAAAATTATGCTACATGGGAAAGTTTGAAAAACATTGCTAACAATACCGAAAAAGGTCAATCAATAAAAAAAAACAAACAAACAAAGGCACAACTGTAGACTTTCCCCAGTAGTCCTTTAGGTATTTTGAACACTGTACAACACGGTAGACCTGTATACATTGCTTATTTTTCCTAGAGTTTCTTGAAAATTAAATTTTATGTCGATTATATTTCAATTACATTCAAGTCAAACTGTCAAAGCAATATTCTATTTATAAAAGTATAAGCCATTAAAAAGAAACAGTCTTGAGTATTTCTGACACTACTTCTGCTTCTGCAGCAGCCCTGAGTCAATGCAGAGCAACGGCACTGGTGTGTCATTGCCATAGTCATGTGATGTCCTATCCAGTAATATATAAAATATATTACTATCTCAGAATGCACAACATGTTTTATTTGCCCCTTTTTGGCCCCTTTGTACCAACTGAGTATTGTTTAAACACCACAGCTTATCTGAAAACTGTTGCTTACCGTTACTGGTCTATCCTTTTACGTACATCCTGGGAGCGTGTGAAACAGAAGACAAATTACATGCGTGTGCGCACAAACATAGCCAATAATGCTGACTCTGGTTATGATTACAGGGTACCCTTTCTCTGATGGCTACTTCCAGCAGGATAGTGCACCAGGTCACAAAGTTGAAATCATATCAAGCTGGTTTCCTGAACATTACAATGAGTTCATTGTACTGCAATGGCTCTCACCACCAGGTCACCAGATATTAATCCAGCTGTGCACCTTTGGGATGCTCAACCATTAGATTGCTGTCTTGGGCTGGATTCCCTTTCAAAGGCTATTTTGAATCTCAATGTGATTAATCCTAATAAAATAAAGGTTAGCTTGGAAAAGAAAAATTAAAAATGTTCTGGATTCACATAGTATAGCAAATAAATAAAACTGTGTGATGCTATCATGTCTCGGAATTAAATGATTATTAGTTTTATTGATTGTACCAAAGTAGCATTTCTGACAGCAGTTTCAGTTTAAATGAAATTACTGTTAACGGGATGTACTAACTGTGATGATAAGAACTCCAATTTGTTTTTATTTTTTTTTACTATTCATCAAACAAAATGGGAATATTGAATTTACATAAGAGCATTTTTTTTTAATGTAGCTGTATTTTCTGTGTTTTTCCTGCTAGCTTGCATCTACGGGTTTTAACATTGTCTGTTACCGAGACGAGTTGTATGAAGTGATTAAAACACTGTGAGTTGAAAGTAACGGTGTGTCAAAGAGGACACATGGCCCATTACCAGTCAGTGGTCATACTTTGGCTTATCTGGCTGTACAGAGCCAATGAGGATCAGTTCTGGAACCAGCTCAGCAACCTCCTGTCCTGTCCTGCCCACAGCCAAACAGACACCCCACCCTCCTTTGACCCAAAGCTGCCATGTCACCTCTCAGATGTTTTACCTTCCACCTTGGCCACATAGACCCTTCTTCTGCTTCTGTGCATTTGTTCTCAACCAAATCAGAAGATGATGATCCCCCTTTGCATCCCTTCCCTTTTCTGTCTGTTGGAGCCAGATGAAGAGGAATCTGGAGAGACTGAACTGGAAGGCTGCAGGTCCAGATGGTGTCTGCCCCGGCGTCTTAAAGGCCTGTGCAGAGCAGCTCTCTGGGATTGATATTGGTTTGCCTACTGCTAAGCCAATGATCTGGGGGACCAAAACTCCCAGTTGAACACTAAAATTAAATGTGCATCCAAAATCAAGGTATGCTGCAATGATTTGTGCCATCTTTGTTTTAGGTAAAGCTAATGTCAGAATGTACCAGTTAAATAAAAAAAAAAAAATACAGTGACAGTGTCAGCTAATAGCAAGACAATGTGTATTGGGATGTATTCACAACATCGGTGATTGAGTTAAAGGTCATATACAGCCAAGCATCAACTTTTATGGGGAAGCAAATGTATCTGTCACCCTCACACCTGACAGCCAGAAATTATCTGGACTCAATCTCCATATCTAGCAGGACAGATTCTCTAAAAAGTTTTCTGTGCTTGACATTTACGTTTTTGTTCTTGCATGCAGCCCCCCATGAAAATACTTACAGCAGAAAGCTGTGCTGCAACAAACAAATTAAAACCACATCTTAGCAGTTTTACTGTTGTTTTGCTGCTCTACGTTTCCAGTTGAAGCATATTTTAAATATTGGGAAAACTGTTTCTAATACACCATAACTGAACTTGTGGGAAATGTGAACAAAACTCTAATTAGTTTGATCACAAGCATTATCACAGGAGCTAATCTCTGTCTAATCTGCAGCGATCCATTAACCTGTTCTCATTTAGCATTTGAAGATTATTTCTTCTGTACCTCTTTCTCTCGTCACACTATTTAATCGCGGCTTAAGAGACTTGAATCTCTTTCTATTTGAAAACTACATTTTGCATTTTCTCACATGGTCTTTTTCGGGAATTAAACTTTGTTGGATCTGCGTAACAAAATGAGTAAAGCTGAATTATTCTGTAAGAGGGAAATACCTTTTCATGTCACTGTAAATCATGAGTTTACAAGGTCATTTAGGCTATTTATACTCAGAACTGGGTTATCCAAATTAACATTAATAGACGTTGATGACCATATAGTAAACACAAATAAACTGTTGCCAGCTGAAGTGCTGATGATAATGAGTATTTATACTAAAAATATATTTTAACCCATTTTCTTTCGAATGGACCAAGACTTGTTTACAATTTCACAGTAATAACATATTTCTGTCATCTGAAAAGATATGACACGTCTCTGTATGATCAACCTTTAATGGAAAAATACACAAAATGAATCTTATTTTATCATTTTGAATTATTTCTACGGCTTTGTGAAGCCCGTCGCTTTTAAATATTTATATTCTATATCTTTTGCCCTGGTGAATAATGTTGCTTCAGATCCTATTTCAGTTTAAGTCAGTGCTATCATCCTGTCTCACATTACACGTGCTGCTTTTGCTCTGTTGATGCCGCATATGATTGGATGAGAAAGCTGGCATTAACCTACTTAACCATCAAGGCAATTACCTTTTAGCCTTGTCATGTGACAGTGATGAACTCGCCTCATGAAACAGGGCCCGAGTCTATTACTATCAGTCAGAGACGGTCTTAAATTGACAACACAGCCGCACATGATACAATATATCTGCTTCAAAACACATCATGGCTTCTAATGTGTCAGGCTTGTGGCGCGGCAATTTCACAACTAAATAGCTCACAGGAACGATAAGGGTTTCATTATTGCGCGAACAAATCAGAGGCAACAAGCAGCATCATTCATGAAACAGATTTCAATATTTCACCTGCTTTAATTTAGGTGTTCAACAAAGCAACGGAGCAACGGGAGACGGAAGGAAAAATAATGGAGAAGGTGGGTATAGGTACACAATGAAAGCAGCACTCTAAAGGATATTACTTTTAGTCACTCTAGTTATGTGCTCAGTTTTGTGCAAAAAATGAAATCTAATCAAATCAACAACTCTAGAATAAAAGAGCCCTGCCTTAAGGCCCTGTCTTACATTTCATGGAAAAATATGTTTTTTTTTTTTGCTTCAAACACAGAGACGGAGCTGAATTCATGTCTGTTTTGACAGTTTATGAAACTGCAGAGCTCTTGGAATATTTCACCAATCATACGTGTGTGGGTTTTGTGCTTTTCATGTTGTTTACAAACTCATCAGACAATAATCACTCAACGGGACGGACACAATAAAGCTACACCTGCGCTTAAGTGGAAAACACACAACTTCAACAAATGTTTTTAAGCGCGTAAAGCCAAGCTTTTGTCAGATTTGTGTCAGCGTGGAGCAGCGATTCAACTTCAGGATCGTTTGAAAATCTGTAGTGTTGTGGTGCCAAAGTGCCAAATATTGCACAGGCGTGTTACTGCCGTCTGCTCCCACAACGCCCAAATCAATGTCCATGACAACAGCTGCAACGAGTTCCAGTTAACTATTAAAGCCACGGCCTTGGACCCACAAACAGCAGTTAAGTGCATAATCATCTGATGTAACGAGGGCAAAAACATCCAAATTAAACATTTTATTTTCCCTCTGCGCCTGCTCTTTTTCCACTCATTGTTTCGCTTGTACACGCACACACACACACACACACACACACACACACACACACACACACACACACACACACACACACACACACACACACACACACACACACAAAGAAGAGACAGATTTATTGGAGAGGACACATTGAAGTTCAATTGATGAAAATTCTAAATGATCAAGGACCTCTGCCTCTTGTATACTTACAAACAAAAAGCTGTTTTTAGGTCAAGGGCAGACGCAGGGAGTGGCTGAGTGGTTTACTCTGGTAAAATGGTTTAAACACAAGTGCATTACATGCAGTATTTCAAGATGGCTTCTTTTTCGTTGCGATGATGGCTGCAGACCAGCAATGTCTACTTACTGTAAGCCCAGAGATGTTACCTGCATCTGTGTCTGCAACAGCATTTTGGACAGAGGCAAAGCAAACCGTGCTGTATGTACGTATTTATAAAATGTTTACTTTGCGACTGCAAAACGGGAAAGTTTTCTTTGTTTGATGATTAGTTTAGCGGTAAAAAGAAGTAAGATAAGAAAACAACTTGATAATAAGTTTGGTCAACATGTGGGTCCCTTCATCCTTAGACTTGTAGGGATTAATCAGTAGTTTTGCAGTTCTGGTGGCAGCAGTTAAAATGGAAAATATAAACCACAACTTTTCAACAGCTTAAACCCTTTAATGTCTGCGGAGGAAAAATAAAACGATTAGCTAACTTCATTTCAGTCACAAGTGTTGCTGAAGCTGTCAAGCCGTCCATCTAGAATCACTCTTTGAATGTTTGAATAACAGACTGAAAGCTATGAAATGAAACCAAATGTACTTGAAATTGTTGTTTTCTTATCATAATGATCACCTTCAAAGCTGTCATTTGCCTTCTAATGGCCTCATGTAAGGAAAAGTGCTAGCCTTGATTTGTGCTTTTGAAAGACCAGATTTTAAGATCATCAAGGACATCAAGGTGTTCCTTTCAACTGCAGTGAGAAAGCTTTAAAACGTCCAGGACCGTGCCATGAGCACCAGGATAGTCTCATCCTGAGCAGTGGGCTACAGATTTGGGTTGCTACCTGTGCAGAGGTTTGTTTGCTGCCGTGGAGTCACAATTAGAATTAGCTTTATTTGGCTGAAAACAAGAAATTTACACGATCAAGGAATCTGACTTAAGTTGCAGCGCTACAGACATGAGGTATAAATATACAGGATGTATGTATGTATTTTGTTTTATGTAAATAAAGAACAAATGAGAGGTCGTGAGTTGTGATAGTGCAAATGTACGTATTTTGTTTCACAGCAGTGTAGCTGACTACTCAGGCTGTGAGGCTTTCATTGTATTCATGAGAGAGACAGCCTGGGGGAAGAAATTGTCTCTGTGGCGACTTTTTTTTTTTTTTTTTTTTTTTTGCGCTCTGTAGCGCCGACCTGAAGGTAAACGTCTAAACAGTTTGTGTGCAGGATTTGTGCAGACCTAACTGTTTGTTGCAGTTTGGACTTGTTCTGTTTTGTGGATGAGCCAAAACACAGTGATAGACAAGCGACTGTCACTATATGCTCATCCAAGAGTGTATGTTTCAAGCCAATGACTCGGTGCAAACTGCTAGGTTTTCTTAGATATAAGACTTTTAAACAATCTGTTTGTATGATTTGATTACACTGACTTTCTAAATTACCTTGAGATGGCGGGTTGTTAATTAGCAGCATATGAAGAAACTGAATTGATCAAAACTTCTGAAAGAAGCTTCCTCCAGCAGTGCAGACGCAATTTGGTGATCATCTGTATGATATGCACAGTGCCACACTGTAAAGTGATAATCAAGTGACAGAAATATTCTAATAATGACATTTTTAGAACTAAGGTAAGTCAATTTTCTGTCTTTTACCCAACTGAGTTGTCAAACACGGTTAAGGATTGCCGCCTGACGTTTCCAAACAAAATTTTGGAGCAAAAAACACAAAAAGGAGTCCCAACACTAGATATGTTGAGTCTACGCCGCATATATTTAATATTGAAACTTACTTTTCCTGTACAGATAACGTTCACCATTATATTTTTTAAATAAATAAGGCATTCCAAGAAAAACCTGAACAGAATCGCAAGATACTGTCTTCCAGCCAATGGTCATTGTTCATCATTTCTGGTGTTCTTTTCCCATCTTTTATTTTGTTTCATTTTTTCTATGTTTTATTCTAACTTGCTTTTATTCTGTTTTTATTTTCCTATATTTTAATCATGTAAAGCACTTTGCATTGTCTTTATACTGAAATGTGCTATACAAATAAAATGTCCTTGCCTTTGAGACTGTGAAATAAAACAGTTTGAAAAAAGAGAATCTTCTCCCTTTTCCAGAACCATCATTTCCAAAATAAAATTTCAGTTTTTACTTCACACTGTCATGCTTCAGGATCCACATGCAGAATCAAAACTCAGGACTCAGAAAAGGCTGAATTAAAGTTTTATTTTTAACATGGGGAGCAGGAAAGGATGTCGCAGACAGGCAACTGTGCCATTAAGCAGTCGAAGGAGGGTGAACTGTGGAATAAAGCTAAGATCCTGGTCTAAGCTGTCCTTTGTGAGAGGTTTTTCTGGGAAGGTCTGAAGATGTGACTCGGACTGGCATGGAAGCCACTAGAGAGCATAAACCTGAGAGGTACAAGGCACAGAAAAAAATGAACTAGAAAAAAAGGTAAGGAAGTGGCAAAGGTTTTCAAAAAGGTTCTCAGCTATTTGGCTCTTGTAACTCTACCAATAAGGTTGAGCATCAGGCAAAAAAATGTTTTTTCAGCAGCTCCTTAAATCCGCTGCAGTTGAAGAGCAAACTGCAGCCAGGTGTGGATGCTGCAGACAGCAACCATGCCTTCCAGCAAAGATCCTCTACTGGCAAGATGTCACACTCATACTCACAAGCAGACAAGGACCATGACAAATGCAAAAAAATGTTAAACATCTCATCTGTTAATATTAAATTACTACAGGGAGAATAATCTTGCTGGTTTTACAGGCTGTTATTTAGCTCATATATTGGATTTTTGTGCAATGCATGGCTTTGTTTCAACTTTATGGATGCAGTTGTTAATTGTCATCTTTTATGGTGATTTTAATCATACTTCCTTACCTTCAGCTATTAACAATATTATGGAACTAAAACACAGGAATCTTCGCAATTGTACATGCAGAAATGTGTAATTTTGCTAACCCATTTACTGTAGACCGTGGATATATTTTTGTAATTTATAATTTTTTTTGTCTTATCAGAATGTGTAGCATCAGATACTGTTTAATGAGTCTACAGGCAATAATGACACAAAGAGAAGCAAAAGAAAGAAAAAAAAAACAATTCTAGTATTTTTCTACAATAAGGACAGTGGAGAGATAGAGAAGTTCTGTCTACAGTAATTTCCTTTGATTGTGTTAGTCTCCAAAGCACTGGTAATAATCCCATCTCAACTCAAAAAAGGGAAAATCTAACACATTTGAATAAAAGTAATTGGTCCTCATAGAAAAAAAAGACGCATATTTGCCATCACTATGTATATGAATGTCGATGTAATTACCTTGCTTGTGGAGCCCACCTTCCTGTCTCGCTCCTGCACTCTTGAAAATTATGTTTTTTTTTCACCTCTGCCTGTGTTATCTGTTAGAAAAGTGGGCTGCTTTGCTGATTAACAAATAAATGGTGTCTGCTAAAGTTCAGTTAAATATGCTGCATTTGAACAGAAAGTTAAGGACTTTTGGGAGAACGTGAACCCTTAGATGTATGTCAGCAGAAGCAGAAAAAAAAATCCCTGTAGTTTCTTTAGTACTAAAACTAAACAACCAGATCCACCTCATCTTACCATTTCAATCAACCACCACTGGTAGACATGCAGCACGCCATCCAAAGCTGCACAGTGTGACTCTTACAACATAATTAGTCCGTCTCTCTAGGAGGGTTTTGCTGGATTTACCTATATGCCAAAGAAAAGTGGAGTTACTTTGATGATAAAAGGGATAAAAAGGCAGCGATAAGGTGGAACGTTGAGCACAGAGCGGCTGGTGTGAGCCAGCCAGCAGAGGTCTAATTGGATGAAGGAGCCCTGTTGCATGAGGCATTCTTCCCTGAGAGTGCAAAGACATTATTAAAACCTCCCACGCTGCTTCCAGTTGATTCAATTAATTTATTTTTCTGTTAAACTGATTGAAATATGGCCTCTTTTCCAATAAATACCTGACGGCCTCAGCAGTGTGACGCGGCTCGAAGGCCTCAGCCTCGAGGATTTAATTGCGAATGAAATTGTGTTTCAGTCACTTTGTCCAAACAAGATCCCGCACCGATGACCGGAAATCTTGCGGTCTAGCAGCGGTCCAGCCCGATTTTACTTTGTGCTCCGGTTGTTCTTGTTCAGTGTGATAAGTCCCTTTTTCCATGTTTGGTCCTGCGGCTCTGTGCTTTGACCGGGCTGCGAGGGAACCTTAACTGATTGTCATGCCTCATCGCATGAGCTTGGGGGAAAAAAAAAAAAACACACTGCTTCAAACAATAGGCAGAGGATCAGAGAAGTGGGAGAGTGAATGATGTGTCAGGTGCTCCGAATGAATTAAAGTACAGAGCAGGGCAATGGAAAAACCTCTGCATGAGGCCCTAATCAGTTGCAAACAGGGGAGGGAGAGAAGAGCAGGAGGGGGAAAAGCTTTCATTCCTGTAACTAATCATTTGTGGTTTCCCCATGCAGTCAACCAATGCCAAAGGCAGAGACTAATAAACTAGGAGGCTGTGTAGATTTATAAATGATTAATTAAGGGGCCTCTCGTGGGAACTACAGCTGCTATAAGCAAAAATATTAATTAGTTGAGATGAGACTTAAACTAACAGGAAAACATACCAGCCGTGCTGGAAAGTGGGGTGGGGGGGTGTGTGTGTGCTTGTTTGACTCTGTGCTGACAAAGAGGGCCCTCACTGCAGCAGGGAGGGGGCTGTTTTTGAATTTGGCTGGAGGATAATGAAGAGTTACACAGAGAGTTACACAGAGTGTCAGACAGAGAGACACACAGGTCCTTAGTATTGAGTTGTAAGGAGAGATGACTGAGAGGGTTAGGATTGGGTCTGAAATGAGTTCTCAACTGCCTCAAGTACCTCCACCCCCACCCGCCACCACTCACACACATGCAAGCAGACACACACAGCTACATTACCATCTCTGGTTGCCTCTCTTTATGCCTGCCCTTCAGGGAGGTCTCTAAAGCCTCTCTCCTCTACTTCTTTTCATGAATGTCAAGATGCTGAGTTTAAAGTCTGGTAGATTAAATGGGAAGTGTTGAGTTTATTCTGTCTAATGAAAGAACTAGGTAATTTCATGCAGAGGATCTCAGTGTCACAACACTTTCAAACTTTCAGTGAAGAGTCCTTTTACTTCCTGCCACAGCTTGGAAGATGGCAGCTGATTTCCCCATTTCTGATCATCCGGGCTGCGAGAGGAAAAGTCACTTCAGGGGTCTTGTGGTGCTAAACTGTGTACAGCTAATTTAATCCAGGTTGTCTGTCATTTTTTTAAGCGATATAAAATGACACATCATTTTTTACCAAATAAGCAGAGCTGTGTGAGGTGTTTGTAGGTGGGCCAAGTGGTTGCGATGAAGCACGTGACCTGTTTTCCGTCCTTTAAGCAAAGTTATGTATAATTAGTACATAGGGACATGTGAAATTGGACTATCTTCCAGGCTATATTGGACAGCAATTTCTGAAAAACAAGCCTAAAACATTATTAAAGGATGGACCGTGGTAACACGCCTGGTTACTCGGGATAGAACCAACCCAAAAGGTGTTAGTACCATTGGTTTTGTGTGTTCATGTGATCTCATAATTTCTGAGTTTTTCATTATTTGTTCTCTATTACTTATTTGTTTGTTATAGATACCTTTTGTGTGAAAGTTAGATATAAATGGTTAATTTGGAAAAACAGTCATTCACATTTCTCTCCCACACAAAATGACTACCTGCACCCCCCCCTCCTCCAACCAACAACTCTACAACCACCTCCCTTGTGACCCCCTACCTGCACTAAAGATCACTGTGGAAGATGTAATCCCTGAAAGCCTTCACTGACCAACCTGCTCCAATCTTCACTCAAACACTCAAATCTTCAACAATTCCCCTGCTGCAGACACTCCATCGACATCCTAGTACCCAAGAAACGCTCCACCGCAGGGTTAAATGCCTACAGGCCTGTCTCCCTGAGTTCATAAAGTCCTTTGTGGGACTGGTGTGGAAGAATCTGAAGCACATAACAGGACCCACTGCTGGACCCCCTGCTGTTTGCCTGCTGGATAAACAGGTCCGCAGATGACACACTCAACTTGGGACTACACTTCATCCTGCACCACCTCGACCACACAGGGATGTATGCCAGAATCCCTTTTTTGGGGGCCCCCCACAGGCATATTCTCTCCACACTCCAATCAAACACTGTCATCCATTAGTTATACAGGTTCAGGGGCAGGAAAACGGCTGCTAACATCTCGGCAGATCCCACACATCCTGCACACAAACTCTTTGGACTTTTACCCTCAGGTCAGCACTACAGAGAGCTATTTGCAAAAAAAAAAAAATACCGTGACAGAGTTTCTTCCCCCATGCTATCAATCTGATGAACACAATGGACACCCTACAGCCTGATAAATCAGCTACATTGCTGCAAAACAAAACCAATATATTACACTTTCACAATTCGCCACCTCCTCTGTTACTTTTCTGAACATAAAAAACAAAGAAACTGTTTCTATGTTGTATACCAAATGTCTGTACGATGTGAGTGCTGCAACTTAAATCTGATTCCTATATTTTGTACAAAATCTGATGATTCTGATTCTTACCATATCCAGCTCTGGTCTGTGTTCATTATTGTTGTTTGGTCCTATCATTTTAGTTAATTACTTTGTGTTAAGCTTCTTACTTATTTCTGGTTTCCTGTTTGTGAATTTAGGTTATTCTCTTATCTTACTGTTAGTCTTGATGTTCCTTTGTGTCTTAGTTCAACACCCTCTGAGTTTAGTATGTTAATTTATCCCCGTTTCCTCAGAATTTGTCTGCACAGAGACAAACATGGTAAATTATCATCAACAATTAGGAAAAAATTTGCATCCACAGGAGAGGACGCAGCACACTGCCCAGGAAACATGCAAAAAACACCAGGCATGCGCAGACTGTGCAACTAATGTAAAACAAACAAAGCGCCATGGTGCTGGATCAGACCCAAAAATGTATATATGTTCAATGTGGCCTTTATCTGGGTTAGCAGGTAGAGCAGGTATGTTAGAAAGGAAGAGTCCAAGGACACTATTCACAGCCATAAGAAAGCCGCAAAGCACTGGATGGCGCCATCTTTGTGGCCTTTTTTTGAAAATAAGGTGCATGCGAGTAACAGAGAGATGCGAAGCTACAACTTCACCGTTTTATAAAAGATGCGGCTTGTGTGTACACAAGGAAACGGGAAACCTGCATTTTGAAATTTATCCACGCTGCTTCCATGTGGACGCACCGCCTAAATGACAAAATACCTGTGTGGATACACCTACTCTTGTCTCCGTGTGGATGGGACCTCAAGCCAGCTTCTCACTGACTATGTTCTCTGTACGCTCCATCATCTATTACAAAATACTACAGGCCCAAACTCTTAATTTCACCTCCTAGAGCACTTTGTGTCTCGACCACGAAATTGATGCAACTTAAACTTCCCGTCCACTTGGGTCCACTAGGGGTCTCTGCAGATGTTTGGATACAAGTCGGATTTCTGTGTTGCCCGTGTGCGTGGGCAAGGACAATATGCTGGCCAATGAGTCACATAGGCTTATTAAAAAGACTCCAAGCTTTCTTTTTTATCCACTTCTAAATTATTCACTCCTTCTAACTCACTTGCTATCAGGCAATGTCTAATGTTCTGCTTCAGTCACTAATTTGTTGGAATTGTTCTGTGTTTGAAATGCACTTGTATCAGATGTTTTTTTTCTTTTCACTTTGAAGCAAGACGTTCTGTATTAAAATCACTGCTCCGCACCAAAAAAGAAAAAAAAGAAATGTTTTTCTGACAAATGGAACTAAATACCAGACCTAATTACCAGGTAACATATCTCACAGAAGTAACTACACCCCTTACAAGTTTCTCTAAATATTTTTATTATGTGCTTTCATAGGAGAACACTGAAACTACGACTATGATACAATGTAAGGTAGTCAGTGTACAGTTTGTATAACATGTAAATTTGCAGTCCCCTCAAAATAACCACACAGCCATCAACGTCTAAACTGCTGGCAGCAATAGTAAATACACCCCTAATTGAAAATGTCTAGATTGTGCCTAAAGTCTACATATTATGTGTGGCCACCATTGTTTTCCAGCAATGTCTTAATTCTCTTGGGCATGGGGTTCACAAGAGCCCCACAGGGTGCCACTGCAATCCTCTTCCCTTCCTCCAAGACAACATCACTGAGATAGTGGATGTTGGAGACCTTTCCCTCCTACACCATCCGTTTGAGGACTTACCACACGGATGCTTAATAGGGTTTAGGTCTGGAGACAGGGTTGGCCAGTCCAGTGTCTTTACCCTCCATTTATTTACGAAGGCACACATGGTTGCCACCACACTCTTTACACCACCTGAACCAAATAACTTCATCTTGGTCTCCTCACACCACAGAATATGGTTCCAGTAATCCATGTCCTTATTCTGCTTGTCATCAGCAAACCGTTTGCAGGCTTTCTTGTGCATCATCTTTATAGGAGGCCTCCCTCTGGGACGACAGTCATACAGACCAATTTTTTTCGAGCACTGACAGGCTGATCCCCCCCAGCCCTTCAATCTCTGCAGCAATGCTGGCAGTATTCATCTGTCTATTTTCAAAAGACAACCTCTGGATATGAGGCCGAGCACATGCACGCAACTGCTTTGGTCGACCATAGCCAGGCCTGATCTCAGTGGAACTTGTCTTGTTAAACTGCGGTATGGTCTTGGCCACCGTGCTGAAGCTCAATTTCAGGGTGTTGACAATCCTCTTATACCCTAGGCCAAGGGTGGCCAACCAGTTTAGCATCAAGAGCCACAATAAAATCCAGCAGAATTGCAAAGCGCTGCACAACAAAATGCTTTATAACATAAAGCTAAACTTTTTATTTTATTTACAATTTCTTATCAGATTTTCTTATTCTTTGACTAATTACTTGAAAATAAAGACAGCCACAGCAATAAAATGTCCTCAGGAACACATACGGCTTTGCACTCTTTCTCGACTCCCGCCGTGACCTTAACAGTAAATCAATCTGGCTAAATTAGTTTTAAAATGGATAGGCGGATTTCAATAGATAAGTAGTTTAGGCTGCAAATGTTTTTTTCTTCGTTTTCTGTTCCTCGGCGAGGTATGGGAGGAGGCCAAGGAGTGTATGCTGTGGCATGTAGCGAAAAGGACTCGTTGAGGCGATACGACGGTCTGGTTTAATTGTGCTCCCCCTGGTGGATTTGTTGGTGTAACTGCAATAAAGAGAGCTGAGTGGCAGTCAAGTGTCCTAGCTGGATAAGTATATAATTAATATAAATAATAAAAATCAAAGAAAAATACCCTAACAAACTCAACATTAGCATTAACATTAGCAAAGCTTTTAGGTTTATCGTTATGGATAACAGAGACACAATTTAGCATGCTTATAAAGACTATGCAAGCATATTTTATGCCAGTTAGTGGCAGAGGAGATGAATGGAAAACACTAACCAGCAGAAAAAGCTCACGTTGCAGGAGTAAAGTGACCCTTTATCAATCATCATTTTCACAAAACTAATTTGAAGCGAGCAGCTAAGCACCATACAGTAAAACACAGTGGAATAAACAATATTTAAATAGTTTTATCCTAAATCAACTTTCCCTTCCCAGAACTGTTCCGGATTTAAACTGTTCTGATGGACAGGGGGACATCCAGTAGGGACAGTGTGTTGCGTTGCTAGTCCGATGTACAGAAAAGTACATCGCCATGTGGATTCCGCTCCCAGTCGAGCTTCTGAGGAGAACGTCTGGGTTCTCGGACTGGTGGCACGTAGGCAGTTTGCAGAGCCGCGGCTTCAATGGTGTCTTTTCCAGGCCAACTGAAAAATGCCTGATTGACGTAATCAGGGACACCGTCTCTTCTGGGGGAATATTTATTCTGTTCAGATTATTTTCTGCAGGAGCTGCAGACTAGCCAGGTTCAGACGGTTAGTCCTCCTTTCGGCCGGGGTATGATCACCAGATCCACAAACAGCACACCGAATATGCGTTAGATCCAAGTTTTCTTCGAAAATGCAGCCTTGCACTCGGCCAGCAAGATCAAGATTTTTTTGCGTGTGTCTCCCCGATACAGCGCTTGAAGAGTGATGCGGGCAAAGAGGAAGAGCTGCTGCTCGCCAGAGTTTTGCAGCTCAGTTCCCTTTCTCATTATCAATGATCCTGATCACCTGTGAGCAGGGATAACGATAAATGCTTCAAAGACTAAGGAAATACTTATTGATTTTAGGACAACAGGCTCTGTCATCCCACCTGTGGGCATTTCTTGTGAGAATGTTGAAATTATGTACCAGTATAAATACCTGGGAATTGTTCTGAATGACAGGCTGATGCTATAAGCCCAATGTGGACTCACTCTGTAAGAAGAATCATCAGCAACTCTATTTTTATTGGAAGCTTTGTGGTTTTAATGTGTATTCTTTTCTTTTTTTATTGAGTCCTTATTAATTATCTGTTTGGTCTTTTAACTAGCAAAAAATGAAACAAAGTGTTGGGAATTGTCAGGGTGTATAGCAAAACTATTTGTACATCACTTGCTGGTACACTGCAAAAAGGGAACTAAAAGTAAGTAAAAATGTCTTAAAATTAGTATATTTTTCCTTGATTTGAGGACCTAAATAAGACTATTTGCCAATGGAATGAGTATTGTTACCCCTAAAATAAGATAATTAGACATCCTGCACTTGAAATAAGATGATGGAGATGAATTGTTCCTATTTTAAGTGCAAAAATCTTATTCCATTGGCAAAAAGTCTTATTTAGCTCCTCAAATCAGAGAAAAATATACTAATTTCAAGAAAATTCCACTTAATTCTAGTTCCCTTTTTGCAGTGTATATCATCTGGTAAGTGTAGGTTACTCATCGTTTTGCAAAAGGAGAGGTCAGTGAAAAAGGCCAAACTGATCCTGATGGATCCAGGGTGTATGTTGTTTTGTTACATGTCTGTCTCTGTGTTGTACTGGCTCTGCAATCAAACTGCCCCTGGGAATAATAAAGATTCTATGTACTTCAATTTACCAGGGGAAAAACAGCTTTAAAATGTAGTCTTATTTACAGAATTTCAAGTTTTGTAGGTTTGTTGCAGGACTGAAGCGCAGACAAGAGCTTGGAAGCTGCATCATGAATGAAGGGTAATATATTAAATAGAGAATGACTACAAAATGACAACGATGACAGAAACCAGGAACACAGCATAGACGAAACCAGAACAGCACAGTTACACGGATGAAGATGGAAGACCTGAGAAAGTGACTGACAAAGTGGGCTGAACTTAAAGGGGAAGAGACAGAAGGAAACAATTGGTGGATAATTAGGCACAGGTGAGCTGAATGATACAATTAGGCTCAAGGAAAGGAGGGGTAATGAGTTGGCAGGTGCAGGGGATAAACTGAACTCAGCAGGGGACAAGATAATGGGCAGGGCATGAGAAGGATCTAACTAAACTAAGAAGGGACACATATAACAAAACTATAGAAATAATAAAGAGCATAACCAGACATGAACTAATCTAACCAAAACAATAAATGTAAATGCTGAACAGAAACTAAACAGATGACAACACAAGGAATGAACTAGAATGAACATAACAAAAGAGTAAAATAAATACAGACTGCAGGACCCCCAGGGAGCTAACCATAAGAAATCACACCCATGGGGATCCTGACACGACCTCGATGCTGCAGGCTGCAACCACGACCATGATGAGGCTGCAGACTGGAACAACAACCACATGGCTGCTGCAGGCTGGAACCATGACCACAATATTGCAGGCTGGAACCAGGACCCTGATACTGCTTACAGACCAAAGCCAGGTCCCTGATGCCGCTGCAGGCTGAGACCCAAGAGTGAGCTCAGGGGACAGGACCAAGGAAACTGGAGACCGGATCCCCAGAACCCTCGGCGGAACTCAGACTGACGGCGGCCGGTCCGCAGGAACCGACGGCAGAGCTCAGGAGACCTGGCAGAAGACCGGTCCACTGAACTCTGAGCTATAGGGACCTAGGAGTTATGCTGGTGAAGATTCTCAGTCATCCAGGTCATGGTCATTCCAAAAAAAGTAAAAAACCAAACAACTGGACTTGTTTTCTATAGTTTGAAGACGTTTCGCTTCCTATCCAGGAAGCTTTCTCAAATCAAAGAGTCTGGAGTAATGTAGAGTATCACACATTACGGAAAACAAGTCCAGTTGTTTTGTTTTTTACTTTTTTTGGAATGACCTAGGAGCTAGGAACCTCGGAAATAGGAACCTGCTGAGGACCTCAAATCAAATCAAAACAGCTCTAAAAAGACTTTCTAAAATACAGGTTTAAAACATAAATTCATAGAATACAAGCATTAAAAGCAAAAACATAAATAAATAAAATCCAGTTATGCGTCCAATCATCAACATTTTAACAAGAACATTGGCATCATTAGTTTAAAGGTGACCAACCGTCCAATATGATATAGTGAATAAGATAGGGTGGAAAATCAAAATATGAGTTTGTTCAAAAATCACAGCGCTCCATGACAAATTGTATCAATATGTAAGTACTATCATTAAGCAACCCTTCAAATGCATTACATAACCCTACTCAAACAAGGACAGAAAAGGTACAGATATGATTCTATTCTTAAGCTGAAGAGAAACGCAAATGTAATTAAAACCGCAAGCGGTGATGAGCGGCCCTCGCAGCAAAGCGCCGCTCCGGCCTTGGCCACCGCTGGGATTTGCGCACCGCCGGCCGCCCGCCACCGCAGATGCTGTCACGCATTTTGCCCGCCCGTCCACTGGGCGATTTACACGAACGTGTTCGGCAGCGCTCCCCCACGACTCACAAAAAATCTGGTGCAGATTCACCACAACGGACCGGTATAGCGCCCGCTTCACAGCAGACGCCGCACCAATCCGCCTGTCGATCTCCCGCTCCATCTTCCCCTCATTCGTGAACAAGACCCCAAGATACTTGAACTTCTCCACTAGAAGCTGGCCCTTGGGACTTTCCTTTTTTAAAAAGCTTATAGTTAGAGTGGCTCATGTTACCCTGAGCTACCTCTATAGTTATGCTGCTATAGGTTTAGGCTACTGCAGGACATCAGGGTCTATTTTTCTTCAATTTTGAATGACTGTTGTAATTTCAGCTTTTAACTTTTTGATTTTTCTTTTTTCTTCATAGTAGGCACACCTGGTCTGGCGTTCTGTTAGCTGTGGCTTCATCCAGGGAAGACAGATCACCCGCTACTACCATCTAATGTAGAACTTCTGTGCTTTTTTGTCTGTCTTGTTGTGTCTCTGCTCTGTCTTCTGTAACCCCCAGTCTGTCGAGGCAGATGACCGTTCATACTGAGCCCGGTTCTGCTGGAGGTTTTTCCTTCCCGTTAATGGGGAGTTTTTTTTCCTGCTGTCGCTTCATGCTTGCTCAGTAGGTAGGATTGCTGCAAAGCCATGGACAATGCAGACGACTCTCCCTGTGGCTCTACGCTTCTTCAAGAGAGAATGCTACTTGTCAAGACTTTGATGCAATTAACTGGTTCCCTTATATAGGAATTTTTTGACCAATGTGTATAATCTGACCCAATCTGTATAATCTGATTGATTTTGACGTTGTAAAGTGCCTTGAGATGACATATTTCATGAATTGTCGCTATATAAATAACATTGAATTGCATCATCTCTTCAGACCAAATAAACTATCACATTTTTTGAGACAGTTATCTCATTTTAAAGATATAATCATCTAACAGTATTACTCTTAGCAAGTTAAAGCTCCATAATAATTTTAGACCAGGTTTTAGTTCCACTCTTTTATTATGCACATCTAGGCTACCTATAAATATAAAGTATGGCATGCCAAAAAACATTTTCAACAAAAGGCAATTTTAGTAA
Organism: Fundulus heteroclitus; assembly: GCF_011125445.2. Taxonomy (NCBI): domain Eukaryota; kingdom Metazoa; phylum Chordata; class Actinopteri; order Cyprinodontiformes; family Fundulidae; genus Fundulus; species Fundulus heteroclitus. The sequence continues at coordinate 2,403,791 of NW_023396792.1, read as the reverse complement.
TGGCCTTGCGATTTTATATCTAAGCATTAAAAATGATAATATTTCACCAATTTTCACAGCAAGATGGAAATAACGACTATCCAACATTTTAAGATTTTGTAAAAACTTTTTTCCTTTTTTACCTACCTTTTGAAATTAATACTTGTTTCTACTTCTCCAAAATTAAACTTCAAGAAAACTATTGTGCTGTCCTGGGGCCATATGCAGCTAGACAGCTAGGACAAAAGTTCCCCACAAAAGCTTCCTTTTCTTGCATTCTCTGAATAACCTTTGTTCCCATTTCTGGCTTTAAACATTCTTTTTGTAAAAAGACGAATATTTTTCCAAGGCAGAAGCGTGTAGAACAAATTCAACTTCAACATTAGCAGTTTCCCTAGCTTCATCGCTGAAAAGCAGCTTTTAACCGGAGCAAAATACGTCAAAGATCTTTTTTTAAGGTGAGAGCACTCACTATCTCATGTAATTCACATAGAGATCTAACAAAGTTGTGATGTCTCACTCTGATTAAATATGAACCCAAAACTTTTCTAACTGTTTTTGCCTTGGATTTCCTCTGACTAAGAATTATTATCTTATTTATGTAATGTATTCACGACATGAATTCCTTGCTGTCTTAACAAAAGGCAGAAAAACTATAATGTTACTTTCTATAATTATTACAGGCTCTGCTGAGATGTCAAATTCTGGAGAATGCTTAGACACCCTGACACACAAATATGGATTAACTTCATTTCATGTGCATGAAATGCACATGAACTTGTTTTAGTGAACTTGTTTTAGTTGATTTAGTTTTCTTGATGTACTGTAGAGCGTGATGAGGTCTGTTGTGGTATTGTGTGCACTGGATTGAGGGGACAGTTGGTGTTATTTGTCAAACCCAATCTTCTTAAGCTGCAAATTCAGTAAAGTTACCAGATATATATATATATATATAAAAAACGGTTGCAGTTACAGCTCAAACGTCGTAACAACACTTCTAAATCTGAGTCTGACGCACAATTTCAAATACAAACACGAAGCAGTTTGATTTTTGTCCGATGACGAGCGAGCGAGCGAGAGAGAGAGAACTGGTAAAGCAGCACATAGTAACAATAAAGATGAGCGCCATAAAGATGTTATTAATCAGGGAAATCTTTCTGATTGTTTCACAGCGGTTACCTGCAGCGGGTAAACACGCCCACGACAACACACTTAGGCTCCCCGCAGCCCGTTTCTATCGGAATATGCACCAAAACTGCCTCTTTAAAATGAACTGCACGGTTCAGTCTGCGCCTGTCTGAATTGCAATGTGAAGTTTTACACATCTATGCGTGAGCATAATCAAAAATTCCCCCCAGGAGCAGCGTTTTTTTTTTCCCAGGACCCACGGTAACGACAGCGGTGTTCTTACGATGGAGTATTAGGGCCACACATGAAGAGAAAAAATAATTTTGCCATGACGAGATTAAACTGGTGCAGATCAGTTGATGCAGCGATGCATTTGGCCACCGGAGGCAGTGGCGACCCACCAGCTTAAAATCTATGTATTGACATCTTAAAAATGGTCTTATAGCTTAAAAGATCATCCTGTTTTGGTTGGTTTTGTAGCCGAATAGAAGAGATGTTCTCAAAGCATTAATTAAGCCTTTTGACTTTTAAAAATGTTGTCCTTTTAAGGTAATTTTATCAATATCCTATGGAAGTCTGGACATATGGCAGCGGCGTTTCAGGTGACTTTGCCACGCCACTACGCCGCCCTGCTCCATCGAATCCAGTTGATTTTGTAGCCGAATAGAAGAGATGTTCTCAAAGCATCAAATAAGCCTTTTGACTTTTAAAAATGTTGTCCTTTTAAGGTAATTTTAAGTTACTTTTTAATAAATTTGTCAATACCCTATGGAAGTCTGGACATATGGCAGCGGCGTTTCAGGTGACTTCGCCACGCCACCATGCCGCACTGCTACATGGAATCCAGTGGGGCTTGGAATCCACAACACAGCAACATGTCTGTGGACACAGTTTCATGTTGATTAGCTCAGAGGGGTAACATAGCGACTGCTAACAATAAAACATGACACTTCCTGTTGTCAGGGGGCGTGGCCTAAGTGATGTCATCATTTGACCATTGGATATTGTAGAAGACCCAATGATGATCAATCACAGAAAGTTTGGTGCCTCTGTGTGTTTCTGTGTAGGAGATATAGCAGTTTTTCCTGTTGTCAGGGGGCGTGGCCTAAGTGATGTCATCATTTGACCATTGGATATTGTAGAAGACCCGATGATGATCAATCACAGAAAGTTTGGTGCCTCTGTGTGTTTCTGTGTAGGAGATATAGCAGTTTTTCCTGTTGTCAGGGGGCGTGGCCTAAGTGATGTCATCATTTGTCCATTGGATATTGTAGAAGACCCGATGATGATCAATCACAGAAAGTTTGGTGCCTCTGTGTGTTTCTGTGTAGGAGATATAACAGTTTTTCCTGTTGTCAGGGGGCGTGGCCTAAGTGATGTCATCATTTGACTATTGGATATTGTAGAAGACCCGATGATGATCAATCACAGAAAGTTTGGTGCCTCTGTGTGTTTCTGTGTAGGAGATATAACAGTTTTTCCTATTGTCAGGGGGCGTGGCCTAAGTGATGTCATCATTTGACCATTGGATATTGTAGAAGACCCGATGATGATCAATCACAGAAAGTTTGGTGCCTCTGTGTGTTTCTGTGTAGGAGATATAACAGTTTTTCCTGTTGTCAGGGGGCGTGGCCTAAGTGATGTCATCATTTGACCATTGGATATTGTAAAAGACCCGATGATGATCAATTACAGAAAGTTTGGTGCCTCTGTGTGTTTCTGTGTAGGAGATATAACAGTTTTTCCTGTTGTCAGGGGGCGTGGCCTAAGTGATGTCATCATTTGACCATTGGATATAGTAAAAGACCCGATGATGATCAATTACAGAAAGTTTGGTGCCTCTGTGTGTTTCTGTGTAGGAGATATAACAGTTTTCTGTTTTGTGGCGAGTAGGTGAACTTTGACCCCTGCTAACGCCCCTTCAACATGCTCAAAAACTCACCGTTTTGATAACTTTTAATTGGCCATGCCTTATGATCAGACTGACCGAGTTTCAAGCCGCTCGCTCGAAATCCCTAGGACGAGTTCGATCAAATACCAATGCTGTAAACGTCAAAAATGAGGTAAAATTACGACCTTCAATCTAAAATGGCCGACTTCCTGTGATATTTGCACTATGACGTTTGTTGTAAATTCTGAGCGTCTTGCTTAGATCTACAACTGTACAAAATTTCATTAATCTACGATGAAGTAAGTGAATAGCAAAGGGTCCTTTGAAAATTTCTAGGTGGCGCCGTTGAGGCATTTTTCTTTAGATTTTTGTGACGACCTTAAAATACAAAATTTTTAAACAGTCACCATGCATCTGCAAAGTTTGGTGAGTTTTTGAATATGATAAAGCCCCCAAAAAGGCCCCTCTTTAGGGGGGCAGAATAAAAATAATAATAATAAGAAACAACACAGAAACAATAGGCCTTCGCAGCGCTTCGCTGCTCGGGCCTAATTAAAACCGCAAGCGGTGATGAGCGGCCCTCGCAGCAAAGCGCCGCTCCGGCCTTGGCCACCGCTGGGATTTGCGCACCGCCGGCCGCCCGCCACCGCAGATGCTGTCACGCATTTTGCCCGCCCGTCCACTGGGCGATTTACACGAACGTGTTCGGCAGCGCTCCCCCACGACTCACAAAAAATCTGGTGCAGATTCACCACAACGGACCGGTATAGAGCCAGCTTCACAGCAGACGCCGCACCAATCCGCCTGTCGATCTCCCGCTCCATCTTCCCCTCATTCGTGAACAAGACCCCAAGATACTTGAACTTCTCCACTAGAAGCTGGCCCTTGGGACTTTCCTTTTTTAAAAAGCTTATAGTTAGAGTGGCTCATGTTACCCTGAGCTACCTCTATAGTTATGCTGCTATAGGTTTAGGCTACTGCAGGACATCAGGATCTATTGTTCTTCAATTTTGAATGACTGTTGTCATTTCAGCTTTTAACTTTTTGATTTTTTTTTCTTCATAGTAGGTACACCTGGTCTGGCGTTCTGTTAGCTCTGGCATCATCCAGGGAAGACCCGCTACTACCATCTAATGTAGAACTTCTGTGCTTTTTTGTCTCTCTTGTTGTGTCTCTGCTCTGTCTTCTGTAACCCCCAGTCTGTCGAGGCAGATGACCGTTCATACTGAGCCCGGTTCTGCTGGAGGTTTTTCCTTCCCGTTAATGGGGAGTTTTTTTCCCCGCTGTTGCTTCATGCTTGCTCAGTAGGTAGGATTGCTGCAAAGCCATGGACAATGCAGACGACTCTCCCTGTGGCTCTACGCTTCTTCAAGAGAGAATGCTACTTGTCAAGACTTTGATGCAATGAACTGGTTCCCTTATATAGGAATTTTTTTGACCAATGTGTATAATCTGACCCAATCTGTATAATCTGATTGATTTTGACGTTGTAAAGTGCCTTGAGATGACATATTTCATGAATTGTCGCTATATAAATAACATTGAATTGCATCATCTCTTCAGACCAAATAAACGATCACATTTTTTGAGACAGTTATCTCATTTTAAAGATATAATCATCTAACAGTATTACTCTTAGCAAGTTAAAGCTCCATAATAATTTTAGACCAGGTTTTAGTTCCACTCTTTTATTATGCACATCTAGGCTACCTATAAATATAAAGTATGGCATGCCAAAAAACATTTTCAACAAAAGGCAATTTTAGTAATGGCCTTGCGATTTTATATCTAAGCATTAAAAATGATAATATTTCACCAATTTTCACAGCAAGATGGAAATAACGACTATCCAACATTTTAAGATTTTGTAAAAACTTTTTTCCTTTTTTACCTACCTTTTGAAATTAATACTTGTTTCTACTTCTCCAAAATTAAACTTCAAGAAAACTATTGTGCTGTCCTGGGGCCATATGCAGCTAGACAGCTAGGACAAAAGTTCCCCACAAAAGCTTCCTTTTCTTGCATTCTCTGAATAACCTTTGTTCCCAAATCTGGCTTTAAACATTCTTTTTGTAAAAAGACGAATATTTTTCCAAGGCAGAAGCGTGTAGAACAAATTCAACTTCAACATTAGCAGTTTCCCTAGCTTCATCGCTGAAAAGCAGCTTTTAACCGGAGCAAAATACGTCAAAGATCTTTTTTTAAGGTGAGAGCACTCACTATCTCACGTAATTCACATAGAGATCTAACAAAGTTGTGATGTCTCACTCTGATTAAATATGAACCCAAAACTTTTCTAACTGTTTTTGCCTTGGATTTCCTCTGACTAAGAATTATTATCTTATTTATGTAATGTATTCACGACATGAATTCCTTGCTGTCTTAACAAAAGGCAGAACAACTATAATGTTACTTTCTATAATTATTACAGGCTCTGCTGAGATGTCAAATTCTGGAGAATGCTTAGACACCCTGACACACAAATATGGATTAACTTCATTTCATGTGCATGAAATGCACATGAACTTGTTTTAGTGAACTTGTTTTAGTTGATTTAGTTTTCTTGGTGTACTGTAGAGCGTGATGAGGTCTGTCGTGGTATTGTGTGCACTGGATTGAGGGGACAGTTGGTGTTGTTTGTCAAACCCAATCTTCTTAAGCTGCAAATTCAGTAAAGTTACCATATATATATATATATATATATATATATATATATATATATATATATATATAAAAAACGGTTGCAGTTACAGCTCAAACGTCGTAACAACACTTCTAAATCTGAGTCTGACGCACAATTTCAAATACAAACACGAAGCAGTTTGATTTTTGTCCGATGACGAGCGAGCGAGCGAGAGAGAGAGAACTGGTAAAGCAGCACATAGTAACAATAAAGATGAGCGCCATAAAGATGTTATTAATCAGGGAAATCTTTCTGATTGTTTCACAGCGGTTACCTGCAGCGTGTAAACACGCCCACGACAACACACTTAGGCTCCCCGCAGCCCGTTTCTATCGGAATATGCGCCAAAACTGCCTCTTTAAAATGAACTGCACGGTTCAGTCTGCGCCTGTCTGAATTGCAATGTGAAGTTTTACACATCTATGCGTGAGCATAATCAAAAATTCCCCCCAGGAGCAGCGTTTTTTATTTTCCCAGGACCCGCGGTAACGACAGCGGTGTTCTTACGGTGGAGTATTAGGGCCACACATGAAGAGAAAAAATTATTTTGCCATGACGAGATTAAACTGGTGCAGATCAGTTGATGCAGCGATGCATTTGGCCACCGGAGGCAGTGGCGACCCACCAGCTTAAAATCTATGTATTGACGTCTTAAAAATGGTCTTATAGCTTAAAAGATCATCCTGTTTTGGTTGGTTTTGTAGCCGAATAGAAGAGATGTTCTCAAAGCATTAAATAAGCCTTTTGACTTTTAAAAATGTTGTCCTTTTAAGGTAATTTTAAGTTACTTTTTATTAAATTTATCAATATCCTATGGAAGTCTGGACATATGGCAGCGGCGTTTCAGGTGACTTTGCCACGCCACTACGCCGCCCTGCTCCATCGAATCCAGTTGATTTTGTAGCCGAATAGAAGAGATGTTCTCAAAGCATCAAATAAGCCTTTTGACTTTTAAAAATGTTGTCCTTTTAAGGTAATTTTAAGTTACTTTTTAATAAATTTGTCAATACCCTATGGAAGTCTGGACATATGGCAGCGGCGTTTCAGGTGACTTCGCCACGCCACCATGCCGCACTGCTACATGGAATCCAGTTGGGCCTGGAATCCACAACACAGCAACATGTCTGTGGACACAGTTTCATGTTGATTAGCTCAGAGGGGTAACATAGCGACTGCTAACAATAAAACATGACACTTCCTGTTGTCAGGGGGCGTGGCCTAAGTGATGTCATCATTTGACCATTGGATATTGTAGAAGACCCGATGATGATCAATCACAGAAAGTTTGGTGCCTCTGTGTGTTTCTGTGTAGGAGATATAGCAGTTTTTCCTGTTGTCAGGGGGCGTGGCCTAAGTGATGTCATCATTTGACCATTGGATATTGTAGAAGACCCGATGATGATCAATCACAGAAAGTTTGGTGCCTCTGTGTGTTTCTGTGTAGGAGATATAGCAGTTTTTCCTGTTGTCAGGGGGCGTGGCCTAAGTGATGTCATCATTTGTCCATTGGATATTGTAGAAGACCCGATGATGATCAATCACAGAAAGTTTGGTGCCTCTGTGTGTTTCTGTGTAGGAGATATAACAGTTTTTCCTGTTGTCAGGGGGCGTGGCCTAAGTGATGTCATCATTTGACTATTGGATATTGTAGAAGACCCGATGATGATCAATCACAGAAAGTTTGGTGCCTCTGTGTGTTTCTGTGTAGGAGATAAAACAGTTTTTCCTGTTGTCAGGGGGCGTGGCCTAAGTGATGTCATCATTTGACCATTGGATACTGTAGAAGACCCGATGATGATCAATCACAGAAAGTTTGGTGCCTCTGTGTGTTTCTGTGTAGGAGATATAGCAGTTTTTCCTGTTGTCAGGGGGCGTGACCTAAGTGATGTCATCATTTGACTATTGGATATTGTAGAAGACCCGATGATGATCAATCACAGAAAGTTTGGTGCCTCTGTGTGTTTCTGTGTAGGAGATATAACAGTTTTTCCTATTGTCAGGGGGCGTGGCCTAAGTGATGTCATCATTTGACCATTGGATATTGTAGAAGACCCGATGATGATCAATCACAGAAAGTTTGGTGCCTCTGTGTGTTTCTGTGTAGGAGATATAACAGTTTTTCCTGTTGTCAGGGGGCGTGGCCTAAGTGATGTCATCATTTGACCATTGGATATTGTAAAGACCCGATGATGATCAATTACAGAAAGTTTGGTGCCTCTGTGTGTTTCTGTGTAGGAGATATAACAGTTTTCTGTTTTGTGGCGAGTAGGTGAACTTTGACCCCTGCTAACGCCCCTTCAACATGCTCAAAAACTCACCGTTTTGATAACTTTTAATTGGCCATGCCTTATGATCAGACTGACCGAGTTTCAAGCCCCTCGCTCGAAATCCCTAGGACGAGTTCGATCAAATACCAATGCTGTAAACGTCAAAAATGAGGTAAAATTACGACCTTCAATCTAAAATGGCCGACTTCCTGTGATATTTGCACTATGACGTTTATTGTAAATTCTGAGCGTCTTGCTTAGATCTACAACTGTACAAAATTTCATTAATCTACGATGAAGTAAGTGAATAGCAAAGGGTCCTTTGAAAATTTCTAGGTGGCGCCGTTGAGGCATTTTTCTTTAGATTTTTGTGACGACCTTAAAATACAAAATTTTTAAACAGTCACCATGCATCTGCAAAGTTTGGTGAGTTTTTGAATATGATAAAGCCCCCAAAAAGGCCCCTCTTTAGGGGGGCAGAATAAAAATAATAATAATTAAAACCGCAAGCGGTGATGAGCGGCCCTCGCAGCAAAGCGCCGCTCCGGCCTTGGCCACCGCTGGGATTTGCGCACCGCCGGCCGCCCGCCACCGCAGATGCTGTCACGCATTTTGCCCGCCCGTCCACTGGGCGATTTACACGAACGTGTTCGGCAGCGCTCCCCCACGACTCACAAAAAATCTGGTGCAGATTCACCACAACGGACCGGTATAGAGCCAGCTTCACAGCAGACGCCGCACCAATCCGCCTGTCGATCTCCCGCTCCATCTTCCCCTCATTCGTGAACAAGACCCCAAGATACTTGAACTTCTCCACTAGAAGCTGGCCCTTGGGACTTTCCTTTTTTAAAAAGCTTATAGTTAGAGTGGCTCATGTTACCCTGAGCTACCTCTATAGTTATGCTGCTATAGGTTTAGGCTACTGCAGGACATCAGGATCTATTGTTCTTCAATTTTGAATGACTGTTGTCATTTCAGCTTTTAACTTTTTGATTTTTTTTTCTTCATAGTAGGTACACCTGGTCTGGCGTTCTGTTAGCTCTGGCATCATCCAGGGAAGACCCGCTACTACCATCTAATGTAGAACTTCTGTGCTTTTTTGTCTCTCTTGTTGTGTCTCTGCTCTGTCTTCTGTAACCCCCAGTCTGTCGAGGCAGATGACCGTTCATACTGAGCCCGGTTCTGCTGGAGGTTTTTCCTTCCCGTTAATGGGGAGTTTTTTCCCCGCTGTTGCTTCATGCTTGCTCAGTAGGTAGGATTGCTGCAAAGCCATGGACAATGCAGACGACTCTCCCTGTGGCTCTACGCTTCTTCAAGAGAGAATGCTACTTGTCAAGACTTTGATGCAATGAACTGGTTCCCTTATATAGGAATTTTTTTGACCAATGTGTATAATCTGACCCAATCTGTATAATCTGATTGATTTTGACGTTGTAAAGTGCCTTGAGATGACATATTTCATGAATTGTCGCTATATAAATAACATTGAATTGCATCATCTCTTCAGACCAAATAAACGATCACATTTTTTGAGACAGTTATCTCATTTTAAAGATATAATCATCTAACAGTATTACTCTTAGCAAGTTAAAGCTCCATAATAATTTTAGACCAGGTTTTAGTTCCACTCTTTTATTATGCACATCTAGGCTACCTATAAATATAAAGTATGGCATGCCAAAAAACATTTTCAACAAAAGGCAATTTTAGTAATGGCCTTGCGATTTTATATCTAAGCATTAAAAATGATAATATTTCACCAATTTTCACAGCAAGATGGAAATAACGACTATCCAACATTTTAAGATTTTGTAAAAACTTTTTTCCTTTTTTACCTACCTTTTGAAATTAATACTTGTTTCTACTTCTCCAAAATTAAACTTCAAGAAAACTATTGTGCTGTCCTGGGGCCATATGCAGCTAGACAGCTAGGACAAAAGTTCCCCACAAAAGCTTCCTTTTCTTGCATTCTCTGAATAACCTTTGTTCCCAAATCTGGCTTTAAACATTCTTTTTGTAAAAAGACGAATATTTTTCCAAGGCAGAAGCGTGTAGAACAAATTCAACTTCAACATTAGCAGTTTCCCTAGCTTCATCGCTGAAAAGCAGCTTTTAACCGGAGCAAAATACGTCAAAGATCTTTTTTTAAGGTGAGAGCACTCACTATCTCACGTAATTCACATAGAGATCTAACAAAGTTGTGATGTCTCACTCTGATTAAATATGAACCCAAAACTTTTCTAACTGTTTTTGCCTTGGATTTCCTCTGACTAAGAATTATTATCTTATTTATGTAATGTATTCACGACATGAATTCCTTGCTGTCTTAACAAAAGGCAGAACAACTATAATGTTACTTTCTATAATTATTACAGGCTCTGCTGAGATGTCAAATTCTGGAGAATGCTTAGACACCCTGACACACAAATATGGATTAACTTCATTTCATGTGCATGAAATGCACATGAACTTGTTTTAGTGAACTTGTTTTAGTTGATTTAGTTTTCTTGGTGTACTGTAGAGCGTGATGAGGTCTGTCGTGGTATTGTGTGCACTGGATTGAGGGGACAGTTGGTGTTGTTTGTCAAACCCAATCTTCTTAAGCTGCAAATTCAGTAAAGTTACCATATATATATATATATATATATATATATATATATATATATATAAAAAACGGTTGCAGTTACAGCTCAAACGTCGTAACAACACTTCTAAATCTGAGTCTGACGCACAATTTCAAATACAAACACGAAGCAGTTTGATTTTTGTCCGATGACGAGCGAGCGAGCGAGAGAGAGAGAACTGGTAAAGCAGCACATAGTAACAATAAAGATGAGCGCCATAAAGATGTTATTAATCAGGGAAATCTTTCTGATTGTTTCACAGCGGTTACCTGCAGCGTGTAAACACGCCCACGACAACACACTTAGGCTCCCCGCAGCCCGTTTCTATCGGAATATGCGCCAAAACTGCCTCTTTAAAATGAACTGCACGGTTCAGTCTGCGCCTGTCTGAATTGCAATGTGAAGTTTTACACATCTATGCGTGAGCATAATCAAAAATTCCCCCCAGGAGCAGCGTTTTTTATTTTCCCAGGACCCGCGGTAACGACAGCGGTGTTCTTACGGTGGAGTATTAGGGCCACACATGAAGAGAAAAAATTATTTTGCCATGACGAGATTAAACTGGTGCAGATCAGTTGATGCAGCGATGCATTTGGCCACCGGAGGCAGTGGCGACCCACCAGCTTAAAATCTATGTATTGACGTCTTAAAAATGGTCTTATAGCTTAAAAGATCATCCTGTTTTGGTTGGTTTTGTAGCCGAATAGAAGAGATGTTCTCAAAGCATTAAATAAGCCTTTTGACTTTTAAAAATGTTGTCCTTTTAAGGTAATTTTAAGTTACTTTTTATTAAATTTATCAATATCCTATGGAAGTCTGGACATATGGCAGCGGCGTTTCAGGTGACTTTGCCACGCCACTACGCCGCCCTGCTCCATCGAATCCAGTTGATTTTGTAGCCGAATAGAAGAGATGTTCTCAAAGCATCAAATAAGCCTTTTGACTTTTAAAAATGTTGTCCTTTTAAGGTAATTTTAAGTTACTTTTTAATAAATTTGTCAATACCCTATGGAAGTCTGGACATATGGCAGCGGCGTTTCAGGTGACTTCGCCACGCCACCATGCCGCACTGCTACATGGAATCCAGTTGGGCCTGGAATCCACAACACAGCAACATGTCTGTGGACACAGTTTCATGTTGATTAGCTCAGAGGGGTAACATAGCGACTGCTAACAATAAAACATGACACTTCCTGTTGTCAGGGGGCGTGGCCTAAGTGATGTCATCATTTGACCATTGGATATTGTAGAAGACCCGATGATGATCAATCACAGAAAGTTTGGTGCCTCTGTGTGTTTCTGTGTAGGAGATATAGCAGTTTTTCCTGTTGTCAGGGGGCGTGGCCTAAGTGATGTCATCATTTGACCATTGGATATTGTAGAAGACCCGATGATGATCAATCACAGAAAGTTTGGTGCCTCTGTGTGTTTCTGTGTAGGAGATATAGCAGTTTTTCCTGTTGTCAGGGGGCGTGGCCTAAGTGATGTCATCATTTGTCCATTGGATATTGTAGAAGACCCGATGATGATCAATCACAGAAAGTTTGGTGCCTCTGTGTGTTTCTGTGTAGGAGATATAACAGTTTTTCCTGTTGTCAGGGGGCGTGGCCTAAGTGATGTCATCATTTGACTATTGGATATTGTAGAAGACCCGATGATGATCAATCACAGAAAGTTTGGTGCCTCTGTGTGTTTCTGTGTAGGAGATAAAACAGTTTTTCCTGTTGTCAGGGGGCGTGGCCTAAGTGATGTCATCATTTGACCATTGGATACTGTAGAAGACCCGATGATGATCAATCACAGAAAGTTTGGTGCCTCTGTGTGTTTCTGTGTAGGAGATATAGCAGTTTTTCCTGTTGTCAGGGGGCGTGACCTAAGTGATGTCATCATTTGACTATTGGATATTGTAGAAGACCCGATGATGATCAATCACAGAAAGTTTGGTGCCTCTGTGTGTTTCTGTGTAGGAGATATAACAGTTTTTCCTATTGTCAGGGGGCGTGGCCTAAGTGATGTCATCATTTGACCATTGGATATTGTAGAAGACCCGATGATGATCAATCACAGAAAGTTTGGTGCCTCTGTGTGTTTCTGTGTAGGAGATATAACAGTTTTTCCTGTTGTCAGGGGGCGTGGCCTAAGTGATGTCATCATTTGACCATTGGATATTGTAAAAGACCCGATGATGATCAATTACAGAAAGTTTGGTGCCTCTGTGTGTTTCTGTGTAGGAGATATAACAGTTTTCTGTTTTGTGGCGAGTAGGTGAACTTTGACCCCTGCTAACGCCCCTTCAACATGCTCAAAAACTCACCGTTTTGATAACTTTTAATTGGCCATGCCTTATGATCAGACTGACCGAGTTTCAAGCCCCTCGCTCGAAATCCCTAGGACGAGTTCGATCAAATACCAATGCTGTAAACGTCAAAAATGAGGTAAAATTACGACCTTCAATCTAAAATGGCCGACTTCCTGTGATATTTGCACTATGACGTTTATTGTAAATTCTGAGCGTCTTGCTTAGATCTACAACTGTACAAAATTTCATTAATCTACGATGAAGTAAGTGAATAGCAAAGGGTCCTTTGAAAATTTCTAGGTGGCGCCGTTGAGGCATTTTTCTTTAGATTTTTGTGACGACCTTAAAATACAAAATTTTTAAACAGTCACCATGCATCTGCAAAGTTTGGTGAGTTTTTGAATATGATAAAGCCCCCAAAAAGGCCCCTCTTTAGGGGGGCAGAATAAAAATAATAATAATTAAAACCGCAAGCGGTGATGAGCGGCCCTCGCAGCAAAGCGCCGCTCCGGCCTTGGCCACCGCTGGGATTTGCGCACCGCCGGCCGCCCGCCACCGCAGATGCTGTCACGCATTTTGCCCGCCCGTCCACTGGGCGATTTACACGAACGTGTTCGGCAGCGCTCCCCCACGACTCACAAAAAATCTGGTGCAGATTCACCACAACGGACCGGTATAGCGCCCGCTTCACAGCAGACGCCGCACCAATCCGCCTGTCGATCTCCCGCTCCATCTTCCCCTCATTCGTGAACAAGACCCCAAGATACTTGAACTTCTCCACTAGAAGCTGGCCCTTGGGACTTTCCTTTTTTAAAAAGCTTATAGTTAGAGTGGCTCATGTTACCCTGAGCTACCTCTATAGTTATGCTGCTATAGGTTTAGGCTACTGCAGGACATCGGGGTCTATTGTTCTTCAATTTTGAATGACTGTTGTAATTTCAGCTTTTAACTTTTTGATTTTTCTTTTTTCTTCATAGTAGGCACACCTGGTCTGGCGTTCTGTTAGCTGTGGCTTCATCCAGGGAAGACAGATCACCCGCTACTACCATCTAATGTAGAACAGATTACTAGATCAATGTGTGCTTCTGTGCTTTTTTTGTCTCTCTTGTTGTGTCTCTGCTCTGTCTTCTGTAACCCCCAGTCTGTCGAGGCAGATGACCGTTCATACTGAGCCCGGTTTTGCTGGAGGTTTTTCCTTCCCGTTAATGGGGAGTTTTTTTTCCTGCTGTCGCTTCATGCTTGCTCAGTAGGTAGGATTGCTGCAAAGCCATGGACAATGCAGACGACTCTCCCTGTGGCTCTACGCTTCTTCAAGAGAGAATGCTACTTGTCAAGACTTTGATGCAATGAACTGGTTCCCTTATATAGGAATTGTTGTGTATAATCTGACCCAATCTGTATAATCTGATTGATTTTGACGTTGTAAAGTGCCTTGAGATGACATATTTCATGAATTGTCGCTATATAAATAACATTGAATTGCATCATCTCTTCAGACCAAATAAACTATCACATTTTTTGAGACAGTTATCTCATTTTAAAGATATAATCATCTAACAGTATTACTCTTAGCAAGTTAAAGCTCCATAATAATTTTAGACCAGGTTTTAGTTCCACTCTTTTATTATGCACATCTAGGCTACCTATAAATATAAAGTATGGTATGCCAAAAAACATTTTCAACAAAAGGCAATTTTAGTAATGGCCTTGCGATTTTATATCTAAGCATTAAAAATGATAATATTTCACCAATTTTCACAGCAAGATGGAAATAACAACTATCCAACATTTTAAGATTTTGTAAAAACTTTTTTCCTTTTTTACCTACCTTTTGAAATTAATACTTGTTTCTACTTCTCCAAAATTAAACTTCAAGAAAACTATTGTGCTGTCCTGGGGCCATATGCAGCTAGACAGCTAGGACAAAAGTTCCCCACAAAAGCTTCCTTTTCTTGCATTCTCTGAATAACCTTTGTTCCCAAATCTGGCTTTAAACATTCTTTTTGTAAAAAGACGAATATTTTTCCAAGGCAGAAGCGTGTAGAACAAATTCAACTTCAACATTAGCAGTTTCCCTAGCTTCATCGCTGAAAAGCAGCTTTTAACCGGAGCAAAATACGTCAAAGATCTTTTTTTAAGGTGAGAGCACTCACTATCTCACGTAATTCACATAGAGATCTAACAAAGTTGTGATATCTCACTCTGATTAAATATGAACCCAAAACTTTTCTAACTGTTTTTGCCTTGGATTTCCTCTGACTAAGAATTATTATCTTATTTATGTAATGTATTCACGACATGAATTGCCTGTAAAAGCCATGGACAATAAAACATGACACTTCCTGTTGTCAGGGGGCGTGGCCTAAGTGATGTCATCATTTGACCATTGGATATTGTAGAAGACCCGATGATGATCAATCACAGAAAGTTTGGTGCCTCTGTGTGTTTCTGTGTAGGAGATATAGCAGTTTTTCCTTTTGTCAGGGGGCGTGGCCTAAGTGATGTCATCATTTGACCATTGGATATTGTAGAAGACCCGATGATGATCAATCACAGAAAGTTTGGTGCCTCTGTGTGTTTCTGTGTAGGAGATATAGCAGTTTTTCCTGTTGTCAGGGGGCGTGGCCTAAGTGATGTCATCATTTGTCCATTGGATATTGTAGAAGACCCGATGATGATCAATCACAGAAAGTTTGGTGCCTCTGTGTGTTTCTGTGTAGGAGATATAACAGTTTTTCCTGTTGTCAGGGGGCGTGGCCTAAGTGATGTCATCATTTGACTATTGGATATTGTAGAAGACCCGATGATGATCAATCACAGAAAGTTTGGTGCCTCTGTGTGTTTCTGTGTAGGAGATAAAACAGTTTTTCCTGTTGTCAGGGGGCGTGGCCTAAGTGATGTCATCATTTGACCATTGGATACTGTAGAAGACCCGATGATGATCAATCACAGAAAGTTTGGTGCCTCTGTGTGTTTCTGTGTAGGAGATATAGCAGTTTTTCCTGTTGTCAGGGGGCGTGGCCTAAGTGATGTCATCATTTGACTATTGGATATTGTAGAAGACCCGATGATGATCAATCACAGAAAGTTTGGTGCCTCTGTGTGTTTCTGTGTAGGAGATATAACAGTTTTTCCTATTGTCAGGGGGCGTGGCCAAAGTGATGTCATCATTTGACCATTGGATATTGTAGAAGACCCGATGATGATCAATCACAGAAAGTTTGGTGCCTCTGTGTGTTTCTGTGTAGGAGATATAACAGTTTTCTGTTTTGTGGCGAGTAGGTGAACTTTGACCCCTGCTAACGCCCCTTCAACATGCTCAAAAACTCACCGTTTTGATAACTTTTAATTGGCCATGCCTTATGATCAGACTGACCGAGTTTCAAGCCGCTCGCTCGAAATCCCTAGGACGAGTTCGATCAAGTACCAATGCTGTAAACGTCAAAAATGAGGTAAAATTACGACCTTCAATCTAAAATGGCCGACTTCCTGTGATATTTGCACTATGACGTTTATTGTAAATTCTGAGCGTCTTGCTTAGATCTACAACTGTACAAAATTTCATTAATCTACGATGAAGTAAGTGAATAGCAAAGGGTCCTTTGAAAATTTCTAGGTGGCGCCGTTGAGGCATTTTTCTTTAGATTTTTGTGACGACCTTAAAATACAAAATTTTTAAACAGTCACCATGCATCTGCAAAGTTTGGTGAGTTTTTGAATATGATAAAGCCCCCAAAAAGGCCCCTCTTTAGGGGGGCAGAATAAAAATAATAATAATTAAAGCCGCAAGCGGCATCGAGCGGCCCTCGCAGCCAAGCGCCGCTCCGGCCTTGGCCACCGCTGGGATTTGCGCACCGCTGGCCGCCCGCCAGGATCTCGTTCATGTTGATTAGCTCAGAGGGGTAACATAGCGACTGCTAACAATAAAACATGACACTTCCTGTTGTCAGGGGGCGTGGTCTAAGTGATGTCATCATTTGACCATTGGATATTGTAGAAGACCCGATGATGATCAATCAGAAAGTTTGGTGCCTCTGTGTGTTTCTGTGTAGGAGATATAGCAGTTTTTCCTGTTGTCAGGGGGCGTGGCCTAAGTGATGTCATCATTTGACCATTGGATATTGTAGAAGACCTGATGATGATCAATCACAGAAAGTTTGGTGCCTCTGTGTGTTTCTGTGTAGGAGATATAGCAGTTTTTCCTGTTGTCAGGGGGCGTGGCCTAAGTGATGTCATCATTTGACCATTGGATATTGTAGAAGACCCGATGATGAACAATCACAGAAAGTTTGGTGCCTCTGTGTGTTTCTGTGTGGGAGATATAACAGTTTTATGTTTTGTGGCGAGTAGGTGAACTTTGACCCCTGCTAACGCCCCTTCAAAATGCTCAAAAACTCACCGTTTTGATAACTTTTAATTGGCCATGCCTTATGATCAGACTGACGGAGTTTTAAGCCGCTCGCTCGAAATCCCTAGGACGAGTTCGATCAAATACCAATGCTGTAAACGTCAAAAATGAGGTCAAATTACGACTTTCAATCTAAAATGGCCGACTTCCTGTGATATTTGCACTATGACGTTAATTGTAAATTCTGAGTGTCTTGCTTAGATCTACAACTGTACAAAATTTCATTACTCTACGATGAAGTAAGTGAATAGCAAAGGGTCCTTTGAAAATTTCTAGGTGGCGCCGTTGAGGCATTTTTCTTTTGATTTTTGTGACGACCTTAAAATCCAAAATTTTTAAACAGTCTTCTTGCATCCGCCAAGTTTGGTGAGTTTTTGAAAATGGTAAGGCCCCCAAAAAGGCCCCTCTTTAGGGGGGCAGAATAATAATAATAAGAAACAACACAGATACAATAGGCCTTCGCAGCGCTTAGCTGCTCGGGCCTAATAATAATAATAAGAAACAACACAGAAACAATAGGCCTTCGCAGCGCTTCGCTGCTCGGGCCTAATAATTAAACAACACAGATACAATAGGCCTTCGCAGCGCTTCGCTGCTCGGGCCTAATTAAAACCGCAAGCGGTGATGATCGGCCCTCGCAGCCAAGCGCCGCTCTGGCCTATGGGCCACCGCTAGGGTACGCGCACCTCCCGCCGCCAGCCACCGCAGAAGCTGTCATGCATTTTCCTCACCCATCTACCATGCAAAACACACGTATGCGTTGGGCAGCGCTCCCCCACGACTCACAAAAAATATGGTGCAGATCGGTCGATGCACCGAGGAGACACAGCCGTTGAATAATGAAAATGCATTTGGCCACCGGGCCGGACTAAATCGTTCGGCGGGCCAGATCCGGCCCGCAGGCCGTACATTTGACACCCCTGGTTTAAACACTAGTATACAAATTTAATCAAAGGTATCTTACTAGCTGTTAATCCAGCTTCATGTGAAAAGTTAACAAAACCTTTTTAGTTATTTAAAGTTAATTATTTCATGTGTTTAAGGGTTTCATTTCTTGCATTAAGACAGCTTTTATGAAAGTTTGACAGTTAAATTGGTGGATACACACCCAAAAGTAATAATGTAAAAGTAACACTTTAGCAATTGGAATATTGCTAAAGTAACACGTTAGCAATATTCCACATGTGTATGTTGTGTACAAACTTCAGTAATTTCTAACAGACCACTTCACTCTCAGAAAGCAGGTCTGCTGGTGGTTCCTAAAGTCTATAAAACCAGAATGGTAGGCAGATCCTTTAGCTATCATGCTCCTCTCCAGTGGAACCAACTCCCAGTTTTGGTCCGTGACGCAGACACCCTGTCTACTTTTAAGACTAATCCTAAAACTTTCCTTTTTCCATCCATCCATCGTCTTCCGCTTATCCGGGGTCAGGTCGCGGGTGTAGCAGCTTCAGTAGGGAGGCCCAGACCTTCCTCTCCCCAGCCACTTGGGCCACTTCCTCCGGGGAATCCCAAAGCGTTCCCAGGCCAGCAGAGTCTCTCCAGCGTGTCCTGGGTCTTCCCCTGGGCCTCCTCCCGGAGGGACGTGCCCAGAACACCTCACCAGGGATGCGTCCAGGAGGCATCCTAACCAGATGCCCGAGCCACCTCAACTGGCTCCTCTCAATGTGAAGGAGCAGCGGCTGTACTCTGAGTCCTCCCCGGATGACTGAGCTCCTCACCCTATCTCTAAGGGAGAGCCCAGACACACTATGGAGAAAACTCATTTTGGCCGCTTGTATCCGGGATCTCGTTCTTTCGGTCACGACCCAAAGCTCGTGACCATCGATGAGGGTACGAACATAGATCGACTGGTAAATCGAGAGCTTGGCCTTTTGGCTCAGCTCTCTCTTCACCACAACGGATCGGTACAGCGCCCGCTTCACAGCAGACGTCACACCAATCCGCCTGTCGATCTCCCGCTCCATCTTCCCCTCATTCGTGAACAAGACCCCAAGATACTTGAACTCCTCCACTAGAAGCTGGCTCTTGGGACTTTCCTTTTTGACAAAGCTTATAGTTAGAGTGGTTCATGTTACCTTGAGCTACCTCTATAGTTATGCTGCTATAGGCTTAGGCTGCTGGAGGACATCAGGGTCTATTGTTCTTCAATTTTGCATGACTGTTGTCATTTCAACTTTTAACTTTTTGTTTTTTCTATTTTTTCTTCATAGTAGGTACACCTGGTCTGGCGTTCTGTTAGCTGTGACATCATTCAGGGAAGACAGATCACCTGTTATTACCATCTAATGTAAAACAGATTACTGGATCAATGTGTGCTTCTGTGCTTTTTTGTCTGTCTTGTTGTGTCTCTTCTCTCCCTTTTGTAACCCCCAGTCGGTCAAGGCAGATTATGGTGGTGGTGGTGGTGGTTGTAATCAGTGACGTGCGGTAGGGTTCATAGCTGGTGAGGTACTGACGTCATCAGAGTCAGATTTACAAATATATACACTCTACAGAGTAGACTCGTTGCAAAGTGCTGAAGGAGACTGATTGAGCCAAATTAATTCACCAAGAGACATGGAAAAATATTGATTATTTGATGAAAAAATAAAAATAAATTATTTGTCATTTGACTGTAACAGTTTATGAGTTATGATGGATTTCTGCATTTGTAACACATTCTAAAACTATAACCCACATTACGCACATTTTATCACAAAAACAAAACATGAATAATTATCGCTGTCTTACCTCTACTTATAATGTAAGTCCCTGCGGCGCTCTTTCTGAACAAAAATATCATCATTTTCCGGTAAAAGTTCTCTTTATCTTCTTCAGTTTTAAAAGTCTCTCAGTCTCAGTGGAGCTCACTGCCAGGGAGGAAAGCCTTCCTTCATCAGTCCTGTTCCAGCTGTATGTTTAGAGTCTTTTTAGTGCTTTACTTGTTTAGCAAAACTCGCTAATAATACATCCATAACTTGTTTTGACTCTACTATTTGGGGATCACGAGCGGTGCACCTTGAGCGCCCCCTGCCTAGCGGCCAAGGAACTGCAGGCCTCACCTACAACCAGTTCTTTGCTGTTTATGATCAGCCAGCACCACGAAAACATGTTATCTGCACACAGTTTGATGACCAAAACACAATTCGTAATCCACATATATTAAATTGTGGAAAATCTGTTCATAACTGTTTGAACAATTGAATTTATGATCTAGAGACAGGAAGATGCATTCACAGAATGGAAGTCAGCGCAGTTAACATGGGATTGCACAATCCCAGGGGAGGCCAAGCTTGCTGCGGCCTCACCGGCTTCGCTATGAAGCGCCACCAAGGATTTACATGAAAAATAGCAAAAAGTCTGCGATTTTAAAGAAAATATGATCAAAAATTAGAAAATTAGATAAATAAAATACTTAGATCTGATGAGCAACTTACAATAACTTCTTATAATGATGTAACGTGATAATATGTGTGATTGACCCTGACACCTCTCTTTCTCTCTCTCTCTCTCTCTCTGATCTAAGAATAGTTGCTGTGCTGTGATGGAGTTTACATTTTACCGTGTTAATAAATTAAGATTTTAGAAGTATTTTAAGTGTCCACTCTCACTAATTTCCATTAACCTGACCTCAAGGTATTGTACAGTTGGTATACACATTCAGTTCACAACAAAATGTGGTGGGCCAGTCTAATCCAAAATGCCAGGGCCGATTTTTTTGTCCCAGTACACCCCTGATGACATGTTTCATGATTTGGTGCTATATAAATAAAAACTTAAATGTATTGAACAAGAGTAAGTTTGTCAGTTTTCAAGCAGGATTTGTATATCTGTTCAACTTAAATATATAAGGAAACCAAAGAGTTAAGATCAGTTACTTACCAAGAGAAATTCCTTTGGGGTTTATTTGTGGTCTCTTGCTGCCCCCTGCTGGACAAGTTTGATCAAATATGATCAAACTTGATGATGATGGTATTTGATACCATGTCAACATGGTGTCAAAATTCAGATTTCAATCTAAAATGGCTTACTTCCTGTGATACTTGCACTATGACATTAATTGTAAATTCTGAGCGTCTTGCTGAGATCTACAACTGTACAAAATTTCATTACTCTACGATGAACTAAGTGAATAGCAAAGGGTCCTTTGAAAATTGCTTGGTGGCGCTATGGAGAAACTAAGTCCTGCTCACTAAAGTTTGTTATGGATTCCTGTTGGGGGGTGGATAAGGATGCATCCAAATGAGTTTTAAGCAGCTTGGCTCAAAACTGTGGAATTCAGAGCCAAACGTATGACAGCAGCGTTTGAGGTGAATATGCCACGCCGCCACGCCCCCCTGCTCCATCGAATCCAGTTGGGCCTGAAATCCACAACACATCAACATGTGTTCTGTCTGTGGACACAGTTTCATGTTGATTAGCTTAAAGGGGTAACATAGCGACCGCTTACAACAAAACATGACACTTCCTGTTGTCAGGGGGCGTGGCCTAAGCAAGGTCATCATTTGACCATTGGATATTGTAGAAGACCCGATGATGATCAATCACAGAAAGTTTGGTGCCTCTGTGTGTTTCTGTGTAGGAGATATAACAGTTTTATGTTTTGTGGCGAGTAGGTGAACTTTGACCCCTGCTAACGCCCCTTCAACATGCTCAAAAACTCACCGTTTTGATAACTTTTAATTGGCCATGCCTTATGATCAGACTGACCGAGTTTCAAGCCGCTCGCTCGAAATCCCTAGAAGGAGTTCGATCAAGTACCAATGCTGTAAACGTCAAAATTGAGGTCAAAATCAGACCTTCAATCTAAAATGGCCGACTTCCTGTGATATTTTCACTATGACATTAATTGTAAATTCTGAGCGTCTTGGTGAGCTCTACCACTGTACCAAATTTCATGTCTCTACGATGAAGTAAGTGAATAGCAAAGGGTCTTTTGAAAATTGCTAGGTGGCGCCGTTGAGGCATTTTTGTTTTGATTTTTGTGATGACCTTAAAATACAAAATTTTTAAACAGTCTTCTTGCATCCGCCAAGTTTGGTGAGTTTTTGAGTATGATAAAGCCCCCAAAAAGGCCCCTCTTTGGGGTGGCAGATTAATAATAATAATAATAATAATTAAACAACACAGATACAATAGGCCTTCGCAGCGCTTCGCTGCTCGGGCCTAATTAAAACCGCAAGCGGTGATGAGCGGCCCTCGCAGCAAAGCGCCGCTCTGGCCTATTGGCCACAGCTAGGATTTGCGCGGCGCTGGCCGCCCGCCACCGCAGATGCTGTCACGCATTTTGCCCGCCCGTCCACTGGGCGATTCACACGAACGTGTTCGGCAGCGCTCCCCCACGACTCACAAAAAATCTGGTGCAGATCGCTCGATGCAGCGAGGAGATACAGCCGTTGAATAATGATAATGCATTTGGCCACCGGACCGGACTAAATCGTTCGGCGGGCCAAATTCGGCCCGCGGGCCGTAGCTTTGACACCCCTGGTTTAAACATTAGTATACCAATTTAATCAAAGGTATCTTACTAGCTGTTAATCCAGCTTAATGTGAAAAGTTAACAAAACCATTTTAGTTTTTTAAAGTTACTTGCTATTTCATGTGTCTAAGGGTTTTGTTTCTTGCATTAAGACAGCTTTTATGAAAGTTTAACATCTAAATTGGTGGATACACACCCAAAAGTAATGTTAAAGTAACACTTTAGCAATGCGGTACCGCGCACGTGACGTCACCGTCTCAAGAGCAACGCCCCTTTTGCCGCTTAGGTAGGGCATACAGGAGAGAACGCATACAGGAGAGAACGCACGGATAACAGATATGACCGACTTTACAGCCGTTAAACTTTCCCAAGACGATGTCCCAGGCACACGGATTACTGGTCGCACTGTCGAAGAACACACCAACCTTCAGCTCAAACGATAGCTTGAGGTTCGAGGGCTTAAAAAGACTGCAAAACTGGCCGAGTTGATGAACGGTAAGCTTTGTTTTTTTTTTCCTGCGCGGCGATCATGGCAGCGTCGGCCGTTTTTTTTTTTGTTGTTGTTGTTTGCAATCACCGTCCAGGAATGGGTATATGTTTAATGTTTGTCTCATTTGAAATGTTTTTGAGTAAGCTATCCTGGTAGCAGGGTATCATGTTAGCGCCTGCTACCATGATAGCCTATATGCGATCATGGTAGCAGGCGCTACTTTATTAACATGTCGGCCACCAAAATACTCTTACCTTGACTTGATGTCGCTGGAATTGGGTCAGGATGTTCTTCGGTTGTGCCCTTTCCTCCGACAAAATGCTTGCTACATATGTACTTGAATTTGGTAACTTTTTCCGGGTTGAACTGTTGTGTAGGCCGACCGCACCGGTGTTCCAAGCGTACACATTTCTCCTTGGCAGTCTTGAAGAAAACATCCTTCATATGCGGTCGATCAGCGTAACTCGAGTCGCTGTTGCACGTTCCATAGCAACAATGTTTAAAAACCATGGTCTTAGATTTGGAAAAAGCAGTCGTTTACCGAGTAAAACCTAGGCTAACGCACGTCTCTTACAGCGAAACAACGGGGGCTTTCCGGAGTTTGTCCCACTGCGTACCACGTGATGTGACGTCATCGTGACGTTGTGTTTCTAAAAATAGCTCGCGCGCGGTACCGCATTGGACTATTGCCAAAGGAACACTTTAGCAATATCGCGGGGGTAGCAGCTTTATAAAGGAGGCCCAGACGTCCCTCTCCCCAGCCACTTGGGCCAGCTCCTCAGGAGGAACCCCAAGGCGTTCCCAGGCCAGCCGAGAGACATAGTCCCTCCAGCGTGTCCTGGGGCTTCCCCTGGGCCTCCTCCCGGTGGGACGTGCCCGGAACACCTCACCAGGGAGGCGTCCAGGAGGCATCCTGACCAGATGCCCGAGCCACCTCAACTGGCTCCTCTGGGCGTGAAGAAGCAGTGGCTCTACTCTGAGTCCTCCCCGGATGACTGAGCTCCTCACCTTATCTCTAAGGGAGAGCTCACACACACTATGGAGAAAACTCATTTCGGGATCTTGTATCCAGGATCTCGTTCTTTCGGTCACGACCCAAAGCTCGTGACCATAGATGAAGGTAGGAACGTAGATCGACCGGTAAATCGAGAGCTTCGCCTTTTGGCTCAGCTCTCTCTTCACCACAACGAACCGGTACAGCGCCCGCTTCACAGCAGATGCTGCACCAATCCGCCTGTCGATCTCCCGCTCCATCTTCCCCTCATTCATGAACAAGACCCCAAGATACTTGATCTTCTCCACTAGAAGCTGGCTCTTTGGACTTTCCTTTTTTAAAAAGCTTATAGTTAGAGTGGCTCATGTTACCCTGAGCTACCTCTATAGTTATGCTGCTATACGTTTAGGCTACTGCAGGACATCAGGATCTATTGTTCTTCAATTTTGAATGACTGTTGTCATTTCAGCTTTTAACTTTTTGATTTTTGTTTTTTCTTCATAGTAGGTACACCTGGTCCGGCTTTCTGTTAGCTGTGGCATCATCCAGGGAAGACAGATCACCCGCTACTACCATCTAATGTAGAACTTCTGTGCTTTTTTGTCTCTCTTGTTGTGTCTCTGCTCTGTCTTCTGTAACCCCCAGTCTGTCGAGGCAGATGACCGTTCATACTGAGCCTGGTTCTGCTGGAGGTTTTTCTATCACGTTAATGGGGAGTTTTTTTTCCCGCTGTTGCTTCATGCTTGTTAAGTAGGTAGGATTGCTGCAAAGCCATGGAGAATGTAGATGACTCTCCCTGTGGCTCTACGCTTCTTCAAGAGAGAATGCTACTTGTCAAGACTTTGATGCAATGAACTGGTTCCCTTGTATAGGAATTTTTTTGACCAATGTGTATAATCTGACCCAATCTGTATAATCTGATTGATTTTGACTTTGTAAAGTGCCTTGAGATGATATATTTCATGAATTGGCGCTATATACATTGAATTGAATCATCTCTTTAGACCAAGTAAACTATCACATTTTATGAGACCGTTATCTCATTTTAAAGATATAATCATCTAACGTTATTACTCTTAGCAAGTTAAAGCTCCATAAAAATTTTAGACCAGCTTTTAGTTCCACTCTTTTATTATGCACATCTAGGCTACCTATAAATATAAAGTATGGCATGCCAAAAAATATTTTCAAGAAACGGCAATTTTAGTAATTACCTTGCAATTTTATATCTGAGCATTAAAAATGATAATATTTCACCAATTTTCACAGCAAGATGGAAATAACAACTATCCAACATTTTAAGATTTTGTAAAAACCTTTTTCCTCTTTTACCTACCTTTTGAAATTAATACTTGTTTCTACTTCTCCAAAATTATACTTCAAGAAAACTATTGTGCTGTCCTGTCTTGGTGTTGTCTGTCAAACCCAATCTTCTTAAGCTGAAAATTCAGTAAAGTTACAAGATATATATAACAGTTGCAGTTACAGCTCAAACGTCGTAACAACACTTCTAAATCTGAGTCTGACGCAAAATTTCAAATACAAACACGAAGCAGTTTGATTTTTGTCCGATGACGAGCGAGCGAGCGAGCGAGAGAGAGAGAACTGGTAAAGCAGCACATAGTAACAATAAGTCCAGCGCTCCATAAAGATGTTATTAATCAAGGAAATCTTTCTGATTGTTTCACAGCGGTTACCTGCAGCGGGTAAACACGCCCACGACAACACACTTAGGCTCCCCGCAGCCCATTTCTATCGGAATATGCGCCAAAACTGCCTCTTTAAAATGAACTGCACGGTGCAGTCTGCGCCTGTCTGAATTGCAATGAGAAGTATTACACATCTATGCGTGAGCATTATTAAAAAAATTCCCCCCAGGACCCGCGGTAACGACAGCGGTGTTCTTACGATGGAGTATTAGGGCCACACATGAAGAGAAAAATAATTTTGCCATGATGAGATTAAACTGGTGTAGATCAGTTGATGCAGCGATGCATTTGGCCACCGGAGGCAGTGGCGACCCACCATCTTAAAATCTATGTATTGACATCTTAAAAATGGTCTTATAGCTTAAAAGATCATCCTGTTTTGGTTGATTTTGTAGCCGAATAGAAGAGATGTTCTCAAAGCATTAAATAAGCCTTTTGACTTTTAAAAATGTTGTCCTTTTAAGGTAATTTTAAGTTACTTTTTATTAAATTTGTCAATATCCTATGGAAGTCTGGACATATGGCAGCGGTGTTTCAGGTGACTTCGCCACACCGCCACGCCGCACTGCTACATGGAATCCAGTTGGGCCTGCAATCTACAACACAGCAACATGTCTTCTGTCTGTGGACACAGTTTCATGTTGATTAGCTCAGAGGGGTAACATAGCGACTGTTAACAATAAAACATGACACTTCCTGTTGTCAGGGGGCGTGGCCTAAGAAATGTCATCATTTGCCCTTTGGATATTGTAGGAGACCTAGTGGTGATCAACTACTGAAAGTTTGGTGGCTTTGTGAGTTTTTGTGTATGAAATATAACAGTTTTGTTTTTCATGGCGAGTAGGTGAACTTTGACCCCTGCTCACGCCCCTTCAGCATGCTCAAAAACTCACCATTTTGATAACTTTTAATTGGCCATGCCTTATGATCAGACTGCCCGAGTTTCAAGCCGCTCGCTCAAAATCTCTAGGAGGAGTTCGATCAAATACCAATGCTGTAAACGTCAGAAATGGGGTCAAAATCAGACCTTCAATCTAAAATGGCCGACTTCCTGTGATATTTACACTATGACATTAATTGTAAATTCTGAGCGTCTTGGTGAGCTCTACCACTGTACCAAATCTCATGTCTCTACGATGAAGTAAGTGAATAGCAAAGGGTCCTTTGAAAATTGCTAGGTGGCGCCGTTGAGGCATTAGTTCACGCCCACCAAAGTTTGTTATGGATTCCTGTTGGGGGGTGGATAAGGATGCATCCAAGTGAGTTTTAAGCAGCTCGGCCCAAAAATGTGGAATTCAGAGCCAAACGTATGGCAGCGGCGTTTGAGGTGACTTCACCACGCCGCCACGCTCTCCTGCTCCATCGAATCCACTTGGGGCTGGAATCCACAACACATCAACATGTCTTCTGTCTCTGGACACAGTTTCATGTTGATTAGCTCAGAGGGGTAACATAGCGACAGTTTACAGCAAAACATGACACTTCCTGTTGTCAGGGGGCGTGGCCTAAGTGATGTCATCATTTGACCATTGGATATTAAAGAAGACCCGATGATGATCAATCACAGAACGTTTGGTGCCTCTGTGTGTTTCTGAATAGGAGATATAATAGTTTTATTTTTTGTGGCGAGTAGGTGAACTTTGACCCCTGCTAATGCCCCTTCAACAAGCTCAAAAACTCACCGTTTTGATAACTTTTAATTGGCCATGCCTTATGATCAGACTGACCGAGTTTCAAGCCGCTCACTCAAAATCTCTAGGAGGAGTTCGATCAAATACCACTGCTGTACACGTCAAAAATGGGGTCAAAATCAGACATTCAATCTAAAATGGCCGACTTCCTGTGATATTTGCACTATGACATTAATTGTAAATTCTGAGCGTCTTGGTGAGCTCTACCACTGTACCAAATCACATGTCTCTACGATGAAGTAAGTGAATAGCAAAGGGTCCTTTGAAAATTGCTAGGTGGCGCCGTTGAGGCATTTTTCTTTTGATTTTTGTGACGACCTTAAAATACAAAATTTTTAAACAGTCACCATGCACCTGCAAAGTTTGGTGAGTTTTTGAGTATGATAAAGCCCCCAAAAAGGCCCCTCTTTAGGGGGGCAGAATAAAAATAATAAGAAACAACACAGAAACAATAGGCCTTCGCAGCGCTTCGCTGCTCGGGCCTAAATAAGAAACAACACAGAAACAATAGGCCTTCGCAGCGCTTCGCTGCTCGGGCCTAATTAAAGCCGCAAGCGGCATCGAGCGGCCCTCGCAGCCAAGCGCCGCTCCGGCCTTGGCCACCGCTGGGATTTGCGCACCGCCGGCCGCCCGCCAGGATCTCATTCATGTTGATTAGCTTAGAGGGGTAACATAGCGACTGCTAACAATAAAACATGACACTTCCTGTTGTCAGGGGGCGTGGTCTAAGTGATGTCATCATTTGACAATTGGATATTGTAGAAGACCCGATGATGATCAATCAGAAAGTTTGGTGCCTCTGTGTCTTTCTGTGTAGGAGATATAGCAGTTTTTCCTGTTGTCAGGGGGCGTGGCCTAAGTGATGTCATCATTTGACCATTGGATATTGTAGAAGACTCGATGATGATCAATCACAGAAAGTTTGGTGCCTCTGTGTGTTTCTGTGTAGGAGATATAACAGTTTTTCCTGTTGTCAGGGGGCGTGGCCTAAGTGATATCATCATTTGACCATTGGATATTGTAGAAGACCTGATGATGATCAATCACAGAAAGTTTGGTGCCTTTGTGTGTTTCTGTGTAGGAGATATGGCAGTTTTTCCTGTTGTCAGGGGGCGTGGCCTAAGTGATGTCATCATTTGACCATTGGATATTGTAGAAGACCCGATGATCAATCACAGAAAGTTTGGTGCCTCTGTGTGTTTCTGTGTAGGAGATATAACAGTTTTTCCTGTTGTCAGGGGGCGTGGCCTAAGTGATGTCATCATTTGACCATTGGATATTGTAGAAGACGCGATGATGATCAATCACAGAAAGTTTGGTGCCTCTGTGTGTTTCTGTGTAGGAGATATAACAGTTTTATGTTTTGTGGCGAGTAGGTGAACTTTGACCCCTGCTAACGCCCCTTCAACATGCTCAAAAACTCACCGTTTTGATAACTTTTAATTGGCCATGCCTTATGATCAGACTGACCGAGTTTCAAGCCGCTCGCTCGAAATCCCTAGGACGAGTTCGATCAAATACCAATGCTGTAAACGTCAAAAATGAGGTCAAATTACGACATTCAATCTAAAATGGCCGACTTCCTGTGATATTTGCACTATGACGTTAATTGTAAATTCTGAGCATCTTGCTTAGATCTACAACTGTACAAAATTTCATTACTCTACGATGAAGTAAGTGAATAGCAAAGGGTCCTTTGAAAATTTCTAGGTGGCGCCGTTGAGGCATTTTTCTTTTGATTTTTGTGACGACCTTAAAATCCAAAATTTTTAAACAGTCTTCTTGCATCCGCCAAGTTTGGTGAGTTTTTGAAAATGGTAAGGCCCCCAAAAAGGCCCCTCTTTAGGGGGGCAGAATAATAATAATAAGAAACAACACAGATACAATAGGCCTTCGCAGCGCTTAGCTGCTCGGGCCTAATAAGAAACAACACAGAAACAATAGGCCTTCGCAGCGCTTCGCTGCTCGGGCCTAATTATCTTTGGCAAATGTAAGTCTTTGTTTACATTTTTCTAACAGCTGCTTCATATGTAGTTTAAAAGAGAGAGAATCATCCATTAATATTCTCATACATTTGCATTCCAACGCTAACTCAGCTTCCAAAACATTAGTGTTGTGATAGCTGGAATGTTCCAAGGCCTTTGTTTTTAATTTGAAAAGCACATCCGTTTGTTCAAACTTATTAAAGACACTACATTTTCAAAACAATATTTAAAAAAAAAACATTTGAAAGTGAATTAATAGCTGACAAGGTGTGGATCCAACTGAATGCATGGCAGCAGCATCTGCATAAGAGTGAAAATTTGTTTAAATAATTAAAGGTTTATGTTGAAGATTAATAGGACTGGGCCCAGGACCTTTCCCTGGGGAACACCCCTATCTCACGGAAAAACTTGAACAGAGATATTTAGCTTTCACACAGTGGGTTCTGTTCTCTGAGCATTTACAGCCATACGTGCCACCTCCTTCTCTTAGGTCAGCTGAACTTTTTTCTCTTGTCAGTACCAAGAACCAGATGGAAGTCAGGAGGGGGCCGGACCTTCTCTGTTGCTGGTCCCGGACTCTGGGATGTTTTGTCGCTATACATAAGGCAGACTTCGCCCCTGGCCATTCTAAAATCTCTTTTAAAAACACGTCTTTTCTCTCTGGCTTTTGATACTTAGTGAGGTGTTGGCTTTATGTTGATCATATGTTGTGTTTATGTTGAGTGTATGTTTTTGTATTTTTTTTTTTTCATTTTATATGTAGCTTGTATCTGTACTGCACGTGGCTTTCTGTGTTTGTTTTTAAGTGCTTTATAAATAAAGATGGATTGGTTTGGATAGTAAACATATTGTTTTGCCGTTCTAAACAACCCAAGTACCTGTTTTTTTTTTCAGATGTCAGATGTGTTTCTTTTTTAATGATATGTGGTCTGCAGTGTCAAAAGCCCCCCAAATGTCAACAAAACAAGCAGGACAATAAGAAACAAACATATGACAACACGACTTACCTAACATAACAATGTTAACTGAACTGTAACAATATCAATAATCACTGCAGTCAATGAAAACTTACAGCTGAGTCAGCTGACCTAAAAATGTGATGCTACCTTTCCACATTGAGAACCAAATTGGTGGGCATGAGTTGATATCTAGACAAGACATTGCTAATAAGTACAGGGAAGTTGAAAAATAATTGGCCTCCTGTGTTAGCTTTTCCTTGAAGTAGCAATGGGAATAAATAATACCAAAGCTTCCTTTTGCTTGAGACAGTTGAGCGAAAGAATCCTGAAGGCGACTAGTAAAATGAAGAGACAAAAACACACAAAAGAATTATAGCAGAAATTTGCCAAACCCTGTTTGTTTGTGCCTGAAAACCAATATCCTACAATGTGAGCTCACATATCATCTTTCTGACATTAGGCTCTCCTCTGCTTTTTTACTTCTACTTTACGCTACAAGACAACCGGTGAAAAATGGCTTCAGATGGTAATCACACTTTTCAAGTCACGCTTTTTTACTTCTCTTCAAAACCTTAAAGTAGAAGCGAGACAACACACCAATGCAGCACTGGCCAGCTGGCATGGAAAACAATTTACACAAATAGGAATCTGTTTGTCAAGGTTGCACAACTGTTTGAAGGTCATGAGGATAGGAGAACAAAGGAAAACGCAATGGAAGCACAAATCAGCTGAAATATTATCACATCAAACTCTTGTCAAAATAATGCTTTATGAGACTTGGAGCTATCAGGGCTACATCAACAGTGATTATATAAAGATAATACATCCTAAGATAGGAAATGTGGGATACAGCCCTGATGATGAAATACCCTCTTATGTCAATCAAATGGGTTCATTTTCATGAGCAGGTTAGACAGAGCGGCTCTGAACTGTTTTCGTGTTACCGGCAAAGAATCAGATGAAAAGAGTCTGGGATAAAAAATTAGGGCCAAGTAGACACTTTAAGAGAGTCAGACTTTCCTTTAAGCCATCATAATTGACTCACTGGAGGGCCAGGCTCTGGTGCTGGTGAGGTGCTTCTGAAGTCAATTTTCCCAGAATCTAGTGTCAAGGGTGAATACATGTTTTTAGATTTCATAAATAAATATTTCATCCAACTGTCAATGCTATGGATGTGGTGGAGGGAAGCTCTTTCATGTCACTCCCGTTTGTGGATGGGTTGGGGGGGTATGTGAGAGGGAAAATTGAGGCTACTAAAGGCTACCAGAACAAGTCAACAAAAAAGGTTCCCATTTGAATGATTGGCAAACATTTGAAGAAAGTTTCTTTTTCTTTCTCTTGAGCTGCAGAGATCGGGCAGAAAAGAACTGCTCTGACATTTGACAACAATTAGTGAAGCTGCATTCAGCTTTGACGAGCAAGAACATACCATACAGCCAATTCAAAGCAGACTCTGGCTCTCAACTCAACACAGGATGAGACCTCCACATATATCAGCCCCATCAAAACACAGAGGACAAACAGTTCAAGGCTAGATTTACTAAAACAGTAAAAAAAAAAACATTCTGACCCAATAATAGCGCAGTAAAGCCAATCTGCATCCAAACATTTTCCTTCATAACGTGAAAGGAGCAGTTATGAAGTGACATCTTCTTTTCACGTTGAGGAAATTAATATTTCCATCACCTTCTGATCTGGCATCACCACAGCTGGTTCGGTTTGGGTATAATCCCTACATCTTCCATTAACAGACTTCAATAAATATGTCACACTGCTTCTACCTTTGCCCCATCAAGGCTGACATGGATTCTTGAGGACTTTGAAGTCCTTGACAGTTACATGTCAACGCATGTTGGCTTTAGGTATTATCACTAACTATTCTCAGGAGACATGACAGCACGTGTCCTTTAAGCCACTCTGCCAAAAGGAAATATTTTTACATTGAAGTGACAAATCCCCTGTGCCGCCATAGCAGTAATTAACAAAAACGAAGCTCAGATGAAATTATAATGGGAGATTTTCATGCACCCACTAAGCCCTTTCTGGGAAAAGACTCCCTTTCACACCCTGCAGTTAAAAAAGGCACCTACAACATGCAGTGGCTAAATTATAAATGGGGCTTGAACTCTTTCTACATTTTGTCATGTTACAACTACAAATTTCAGTGTTTTATTGGATTTTATATGATATACCAACACAATTAGGATATAATTGTGAAGTGGAAAGACAAGACACTTGATTTAAAGTCTTTTATACAAATAATGGTTTTGTAATGGTGTACACGTGTGTTCAGACTCCCTCACTGTTTTAGACTATGTCCTCACCAGCTTTGCACATTTGGCGACTAAACTAGTTCAAGCTCGGTCATACTGGATTCAGAGCATCAGTGAATAGTTTTCAAACCTTGACACAGAATCTCAGTTGGGTTCAGATCTGAATTCTGACTGGGTTGTTTTAACATGTGATTCTGCCTTGGTTTAAACCTCAGCGCAGTAGTACTAGCACTGGCTGTATGTTTGGGGTCATTCTACAGCTGAAAGGCTTTTGCAAACATCTTGCTTTCAATGTATTTTTCCATCTTCCCAATAAATTCTAAATGGCATCCTTGTCACTGCACAAAAAAGGAGTTCCCACAGCATTTTGCAGCCCCCATCATGTTTCAAAACAGGGATGGTGTGTTTAGGGTGATGTGTTGATATGCACTGTTAGTCCTAACTATACAAACAGGATTTTGCATGTTGGTCAGAAAATTTCATTTAAGTGTCATCAAGCCACAGCCCCTTCTGCCACATTTTGCTGTGTCGGCTACATGCCGTGTAACAAACTATAACTGACACTATTTATTAATTTCTTTTAACAGTAGTTAACTTTTTCCCAATTTCCCATAACAGACCAGTTTGGGGAATCAAGAAGTAATAGTTGCCTTTTCATTTTAAGAGATGGATTGAAAAGGGCTCCATGAGAGATCTGTAAGATCTGTTTGTAAAACAGTTTTGGAGTAAAACACAAAAACTAGCACATATACATGTATATATATATATATATATATATATATATATATATATATATATATATATATATATATATATATATATATATATATATATATATATATATATATATATATATATATATATATATATATATATTCAAGGAAATTCACGAAATTATATGTATATTATGACCTAACCCAGCTTTAAACTTTTATACAACTATATTTCTGACCTGTCTGCTGTGTTCCTTTGTCTTAATGATGATGTTTATTTAATAATGTTCTCTAACAAACATCTCTGAACTTCACACGTCTGCATTATACTGAGATTAAATGACACACAGATGGGCTCCATTTGCTAATTAATGGCCTTGTAAACAATTTCACCACATTTATTTAGTGAAAAGGGCTGGAAACCTTTTTGGATTTTATCTGTATAAAGTTTAGAAAACTGCATTGCCTTTTCTTTTAACTACACAATAATTTACTACTTTGTTTTCCTCCTATACAATGGTAATAAAATACATGGGACATTGTGGTTTTAATGTGATCAAGCTCAAGAAGTATGAATGTATTATCTAGCTACTGAAGGACACAATTTCTTGAATACAGAAGTTGTTATTCAGACATACTAACCTCTTGAAAACAATTTGTCAGAGGAAGACCCATTTTGATGTTTTTTGTTTTTCAGAAAGCTTCTTCTACATGAAGATGGGCTCATTCCTGATGATATGAAACTTCCATGACTTTGAAATAAAGATGCTTCTCCACTTTAATTTACATTCAAAAGGAACATTTAATGCTGTAGTGCAACGTAATAATTAGCTAGTTTGTCAATGGGATAGTAAATTTTATGTAAAATCAATGGTTTGACTGGGTTCTTTTTTTATCTGTGTCACTTACAGTTTTTATGGCAAGACATTGCATTTTACTGCACAATACTTGCAACGGAACAATGTTTACTTTTTATTTTTAACCTAACATCAATGCTAAATGACACTGGTGGTTTAGGTATTGGTTATTTGAATGGTGCACAGCATAAAAAGGTAAAATACACA
Organism: Fundulus heteroclitus; assembly: GCF_011125445.2. Lineage (NCBI taxonomy): Eukaryota > Metazoa > Chordata > Actinopteri > Cyprinodontiformes > Fundulidae > Fundulus > Fundulus heteroclitus. Next base: position 2,369,173 of record NW_023396792.1, on the reverse strand, counting down.
TAATTTGGAACAACCAATAAGATACTGCGAAAAAAAGTGGTGTTATTCTGCGTTGGGTAGCACTGTTGTGAGGAGTATATATCATCTGAAGACATGCACCTTGCTCAAAATTATATACCAAGACATAGTTTTGTCTTCTGTCTAGCCTTGTTTATGTTGACAGTTTAAGGGTTTCTTTTTAAGGGATTAAAATAATAATTCATATGACAAGGAAGCAAACCACAAATCACTCAAACAACAGTTTTATCAATGGTTCAGTGTTGTTATTTATTTTCTGCCAAGCACAAAATAGGGCTGAGTATTGGTCTTATCAGGTCAAAACAGCGTAATAAGTCTTAAAACGTACCTGTTGACTCAAGCCAAAGGTGTGATTGGGATAGTCGCTTTCCACTGCAAGAGGATATTAGTATCGTCGTGGATGACAAGTTCTCAGCAAGAACCATTCAGCTCTGCATCTGTTTTTTTCTTTCACTGTATGACCCCTCACATCCACTCAAACAAGTTTCTTTTCTTGCAAGAGACAACAGAACACTGACTTTTCTTTGGGTTTTTGACTTGCATAGTTTCCCTCCCAAGACTCTGCTGTGATGGTTTCTGATCCCTCCTTATAACAGGCTTAGATAGCACAAAATGCATGGTTACCTGTGCTGGAGTTGGTGATAAGTCTGGAAAGCATTACTGGAAAGATTTCTGTTGTTTCATAAACTGTCAAGCCATTTTGTCAAATAAGAAACAGGTCAATATATACAGGCATTAGTAAATCCAAATGAAAGCAGTGCTGCCCATAAAGCAATGCTATACTGTGTACTGCTTCTTTAGAGACACTAAGATAACTGCTGAGTGCCCACTAAACCGCAAGTGTAGCTAAGGAAAGAGTAAAACTGTATTACAGTAGGAACAGCAAGGGGGGGGGGGTTGCTCCAAAGTCAACTGTCCACTGTTGCTACATGCTCATCCAGGAGGAATGGATGCTACAAGTCAATGACTCGCAGGGTTTCCCTAGAAAAACATGTTTAAATCAGTCTGAATGATTTGATTGATTTGGGTTACGAGATGGCCTTGAAATGACGTGCTGTGAATTGGCTCCATATAAATAAACTGAATTGAATTGAAACTGAAAAGAAGAAGTCATAAAGAGCATGCCAATAGTTTAATATATATTCCCACCCAGTTTCAGCGTATCTGCCATACATTTTGCTACAGGAATCAACTTTAATGGAGGTAAGAAAAAAATATTTTTGATGCCCAGTCCTATATCATTTCCTCATATTAAAAAGTTCCTCTGAAGAATCTTAGCAATGCTCGCCTCTCTCCAGGTTACTATTGTAGAGATCTAAATCGATATTAAGAGGAACTTTTTTGTGTTGTGGTGGCCATGCTGCTGAGGCCTGTTGACTTGCATTGACTCTGGGCCTGTTGTAATGCCAGAAAAGTCAAAGTAGATGTAGAAACTTCATATATTCATATTTTCCAGAATGTCTAATACTTTCAACATATATTTTTTGTGTTCTTCATCAGATGTGAGGTTTAACTTCTGGTAATGGGGGATGGCTGTTGCACAAGTCTAACTAAGCATCTATGGAGAAAAAGCAAACTCTACAAGAGGTCCAAATAGTTTTTGCAACATAGTGGATGCTGGTATTAAAAGTAACAACACTGCCTTCTTGAAATATCATTCAGAATGTCTGCACATAACCTGAATTTATTTCCATAATTTGTCAAAGTTCATGAGGTCTCTATAACCATGCTGTATTTAAGACACATGCGCATAATCATTCTGATGTATTTCTCAAGTGAATATTTCCCTTTTGAGAATGACTTCAGTAGCTAAAAAGAAAAAAAAAGAAGCATTTTGCTGATAATTGAAATGTAGCATAAAATTGCCCCTTCAAATAACCGTGAGCCATAATGTGAACACATTCTCTCTCTTTCTCTCAGAAATCAGCCGGCAGACACACAAAAACCGCACGCATGCATTAACACACACAGACACGCACTCCTACTAGGACATACACACGGTGGGTTGAGATCTTTGAAGGTTTCACAATAGCGCATTTATCCGCAAAATTAAAAATGGTGATTGATCCGTGGAATATTAACGGTCAACAATGTTTTTCATTAAGTTGTGAAGGGGAGCGCGAGGAGGCATTTTGAAATAAGAACGAGAGCAGGAAGGGGAGAAAAAAAAGAGTAAAAGCTTTATTTAATGCCGATCCTGTACTGTACAAAGGCCCGAAGAGAAATATAAATAGTGGAGTGCGATAACACAACAGAACACAAATCATATTTACAAACTATATTAAATCTGCCCATTGTGTTTGCTTTGCGGAGGATTGGCCACCATGTAATTGTCACTGTAACCAGTGCTGGCTTAGGGGAAAATTTAACAGAAGTGATATAAGGTGACTGGTAGGATTATTATTACTTTATTATGACCCAGTATATGTTTATTAAAACAATTTGTCATGCAGAACAGGAGTGGAGAATGGAAACATTAAATCTTGTTCCACTATGGCTGCAGAAATGAGTTACGATAAAATTAATGGTGAGGAGGCCCGGGCTGACACCACAGTGGTACGTAATAACCCGCTGCTTCATTTCATTTGCCGATCATTTCCTGTTGGGCCCTCACTATTAAACATACATGCTGGGGATTATTGAAATGGCCCTGTGACAGCCATTGTAGTGCAGTTTGGGTGTGATGTGCACTCCTTTCTGTGTATGTGGGTGGGTGTTTTGGTTGGAGATGAAGCTTTATTTCTGGCTCAGCATTTGATCTTAAAACACAGGCCTTGTGCCAATATGCTGTGGCCAGTTTGTATTTCTAGTTGTATGAGAGGAGAGATGTTAGGACAGAGAGGCTGGGATCTGAAGCCTTAGGAGGAGGCATCATTTCACTGAGTGCCTGGGAGGGGAAAGATTAGTCTGTCAGTTCTGTCTAAAATGACTTTGAGGCTATAGCTACAGGGAGGCAGCAGAGGTTTGTCCAAGGAGTTAAATGCATTTACACCGCACACTGACCTTCCTTCCCCTTGTGTTCTGGTATTTGTCTGGACAAGCCAGGTGGGATGTAGAAAACTTGTGAGCTTATTTTTGAGCTAAGAATATATATTTGTTCCACATACCTTAAAGTGTATCTGAAAAATACCTCTATATGCATTGCATAGGCATCCAGATGCTCGTGGAGGATTTCACTCTTCATTGAGAGGAATTAATAGTCATTGGTTCTCAAAAGGCACCATTTACTACACATTTAAATGCAAAGTTAAAATCTTGAAGGGCCCATTACGACAAATTAAGTTTTTCTGAGGTTTTTGGGGTATAATATGGTCTACTGTGCACTGACGAGGCCGTGTGAATGTCAAAACTGAATACCAAAGGACGTGCTCAGGCGCAGTCAGCTTTGTTGCTTTGCTCGAAAACGGTCAGATCAGAAAATGGGTTATCTTTCTACGTAGGTTATCTTTCTATGTAATTCATATTCTCCAATCAGAGCACACAATCAAGCAAACAGCCTCCCAACACCTTCCCCTCCTCCCCCCAGTTGATACACTGGCTGTGAGTCGCCCTAGCATGTCTGACTGCTTCACTCCAGAGGAGGAAGTCGGAGGAGCGAGGAGGAAGTCGGAGGAGCGAGCAGACCGCAGCCCAAGACCTGTCAGGTTTGTTTATCGATGAACTCAGAGCACACACACACAGGACAAAAGTTTGAGAGGTTTATTGTAAGGTGAATGATTGATGGATGAAGTAACCAGAGGTGCAGGAATACAGGGGCTCAGGGGTGCAGGTGAAGGCAGGAGCTGACGGCTTGGAGAGAGAGTTCAGCTAAGCTGGAAGGCTTGGCACTGAACCAAGTCTTCTCAGAGTGGCTAGTCAGGTTAGCAGAACTTGAGAGACACCAGGGCACAGAGCTGAGGTTCTCCAGGGCGGCTAGTCAGGTTAGCAGAACTTGAGAGACACCAGGGCACAGAGCTGAGTTTCTCCAGGGCGGCTAGTCAGGTTAGCAGAACTTGAGAGACACCAGGGCACAGAGCTGAGCTTCTCCAGGGCGGCTAGTCAGGTTAGCAGAACTCTGGAGACACCAGGACACAGAGCAGAACCTCTCCAGGAGCAAACAGTGAACAAATAGTCTTTAGAGTGACTGGCAGGACTAACCTTTACAACAGGAGCAAAACAAAGCTTCCAAGGCAAAACGGGAACTGGCATGGTGAGGTGTAGAATGATGATGGACCAGCACTAAAGTGAGGCAGAGGGAGGTTTAAATAGAAAGACTAACAGGTGAAATGCATCTGACTGAATAATTACTAACAGGTGTGACTGACTGCAAGGAGAGTGGAGTGAAGGCTGAGTGGAAGGGAAGGAGGAAACTAAAATTTAACAAATTAAAACCCAAACAAGGTGGAAAAACTGAGAATAATAGTAAACCAAAGCCGAATCAAAACTAAACCATGACAAGACCAGCCTCGCTGTACTGCCTCGGTCTATCAGGAGGCAGTCACCGCAGAAGCCTCGGAGCGTGAATATCCTATATTCCACCTCAAACTTACTTCACTGCGGTTACTAAAAAGGGGAGCTGATATGTCTGAGGTTGCTCAAAAATGGATGAAGATTCCACTCATTCCCGAAGAATGAGAGAGTCACAGAAGAGTGACTGAAGTTCATTTATGGGGACTTTATTGCAGATGGTTTCCTAGGGCAGGGAATTCAAGTCGTGGTTTTCAAGCTTAAAAAAAACTTCTGTACCAACACGGAAGGTGGTGACCACAACCCTGTAATTACCCGTAAGTTTATTTAATTTCTAAATGCTGTCAAATGTAAGGAAGGTGTATTTGTAACTGAAAAATCTAACTCAAGCTAAATCTCTGCCAGCGGCATGATTTTCCTGTCACTGCCCGGTAGAGCGAGCCCTCCGCCACAGTCACCACAGTAAAGAGCTGCTGGCCAGCTGCACAACGTTTCTGTGTCGTGGCTGTACTGGCAGTGGGTTCTTCGCTACAGTAGTATGGTGAAGGGCTGTGCTGTCAGCGAGCTGCGGTACTGCGGTGGAGCAGGCTCTGTCTGGCTATTTATTACGGTCCCACAATCGTGTCGCCAGGTTACAGCCTTTGGTCAGCTTGGCCTCGCCTGTCCGACATCCTGCGACACAAACACTTCAACCAGCCATAAAACCATAATAACAGATTTGCAACAAAGTGTTGTGCCGAGATAAATAAAAAACTATTTTTTATTCACTTGCTACTTTTTTTTTGGATGCTTCCAATAGAATATTGAATGAAGCTACTTAACTGTGTCCTCCAACCCAGCCCCTCAAATCCTTCATTTATATTCTTTCCATTATTTCTGTGATTTTCAATGTGTGAAAAGGTGTCTGACAACAAACTTAGTTATTTGGTATTGGGGAATTTATTTTCTTTTGATTTTATTTTGAACTAATGCTCCTTAGCCTGGCCAATTTTTGCATTTAAAAAAAAAAAAGGAAACATGTTCCCAATCTATTTTAGTTGAAGCTCTAGAATCCTACTATTTAAAGTCAGGTGTCCATCCAAATTTAATTGAGAGTTGAAAGACTTCCAAAGGCTAATTAATGTGTGTTTTCATTCATTATTATTATTATGCAAATACTGGGAGCTGAGTGCCTCAAACAGCTGGTGGTACTCATTCTCCACCAAGGTGCTGTTAAACAGAGTACAGGAAAACAGTACAGTAAGATGATGCCATTAAACAAGCTGAGTCAAATCTTAAACAGGCCGAACGGATTTAGAAAGTGTCATGTGCGGTAGAGACATTCTTGGGTAGTATTGTGCCCTCATCAACCCACAGAAGTCTTTTCTTTTGCTTATCAGACATTTTGATACATTACAAATTGTGACATTTCTGGATTCTTATTTGTTGTCAACATGTTTGATTATATACTCTGTCATGTTTTAAAATCACAAGGGTGCCATTCCTGATTTACTCAAACACCTCATATTTATGTAGTTTCAGCTCTTATAGGAACATTATGCGTGGCTTAAAATAGAATTACTAATTTGCCTTCAGTATCTTTCCACATCCTGAACTGCATTAACATCGATCAATCATTTGCATAAAAAGCACATGATGATTTTTCTAAACATGTACACTTTTGCACGGGTTGCTCCGTAGTTCAATGATGTCCAACATAAAATACGATTTGCGAAACTTAGAAATTACGTCAGGCAAACATACAGTAGCATAGCAACCGATTGTAACCGTTCAATTGATTATTTTATTCATGTCATGATTCCAGCAGAGAGTCTTTCTGCCACGTTGCTTTTGACATGTTCACCATTTACAAAACCATAATAGACTGTGGACCAACAGGGTCTTCAGTTGAAATAAATGCAGTCTTTGCGTAAATAACAACCAAAGCCAAATGATCAATCTGTAAAAGTTTAATAATTAACGTTTGCATAAACTGTCATAAAACATTTGAGGTTGGAATTGTTAGCTAGTTATGACTGGATTGTCTCGTGAGGTCCTCACCCAGATTTTCCAAACTGAGGTCATTCAGGTAGCTATCTTTACTGCAGGGAAGATAATGATGATAACAACTACATTGAACCCAACTTCAAAAACAGATGAAATATCCCTTAAACATGAATTCCTGAGGCAAACTTTCATCTGACTAAACTTGTGCAGCTATTTGTGCTCAGATTTAACTAGTTTTCTGTTCATAAGCATAAACGTTTCGTCTTTCTTACGGTACAGTATGTTCATCTGCACATCTTTACCCTTCTAAATACCAGCATAATTTCCATCGGGCACATTCTGCACCAAGTTGTCCGGTGAGCACCAAAACTCTTTGTCTGAGATCTCAACTCAGTTTAATTTAGTGTGTTCATCATTCCCGTGGGCAAGTTAGTCATTTTGCCTTTGCGATGTTTATTATTACAGCACCAAGGCCTTTTATCTCCTTTCTCTGGAATTTTATAGTTATATAAAGTACGTAAGGAATTGGCCACAGCAGTAGGATCCATCCAGGGCATTTCAAAATAGGCTTATCAACTCTATGAATCTCAGAGTATTATGTGGTGTTTTTAAATTTACTGCACAGCAGCTATGCCAACAAATGCTTCTTTCTAAGAAATGTTTCCTCAGTACACAGGATACACAAATAAACCAGTTCTACCCTCTAATTCCTCAATAATTAAAAAATAAGCCCCTGCTCACCATTACATGACTCAGTGCTCTGCAACAAGATCCAGAACCTCAGAGCCCCATCACAAGAAGAAAATTAAAATAAGTGAGGTTAAAATTTCATAATTTTAAAGTATTACACAGCAAAACATGAGCACTTTGTATTTGCTTTATTTAAAGTTCCATGTGACTGATTTTACAAGTTCAGACTTCTTGAAAAAAAGACTAAATATTGTATTCATTTCAAAAAGATGTGTTAATATGTAGTTTTCACAAAGGGCCAGCAAATGAAATGTTTCTTTAAATTGTTTAATTAGTATTTTCAAGCAATTGTTGCCACATATTGTGGCAATAATTGCCATCAAGGATTTATGATAACTGGCAATGAGTGTTTTACAGTGCTGAGAAGAAACTTTGACCTACTTCCTCTGAGCACTAATCAAAATCAACTTCATTTGGCCATGATTGTGCACAATCAAGAAATTTGCCTTTGGTTACAGCTTTCAAAACACAGACATCTTCTGTGTTATATAAAAACATTACAGTGCTGTGAAAAATGTTTGCTCTCTTTGCATGTCTGTCACACTGAAGAGTTTCAGACAAAGCATCAAACAATTTTAAATATTAGTCAAAGACAACACAAGCAAACACAATGCAGCTTTAAATTAAGGTTTTTCTTATCAAGGGGGAAAAGAAAATCCAAACCTACATGGCCCTGTGTGAAGAAGTGACCCCCATGTTAAAGCATAACTGTGGTCTATCATACCTGAGTTCACCTTCTCTAGCCACACCCAGGACTGATAACGCCCACACCTATTCTCAATAAAGAAATTACCTAACTAGGACCTGCCTGACAAGGTCAAGTACCCCAAAGGATCCTCAAAAGCTAGACATCACACCGAGATCCAAAGAAATTTAGGAACAAAAGAGAAAGAAAGTAATTGAGATCTATCAGTCTGGAAAGGGTTATAAAGCCATTTATAAAGCTTTAAGACTCCAGCAGACCACAGTGGAGCCATTATCCACAAATGGAGAAAACATGGAACAGTGAGGAACCTTCCTGGGAGTGGCCGGCTGTACAAAATTACCCCAAGAGTGCTGTGACGACTCATCCAAGAGGTCACAAAAGACCCCACAGCAACTCCCGAAGAACTGCAGGCCTCAGTTAGAGTCAGAGTTCATGTCACCACCACAGGAAGGACAAAAAACAATCTAAGATGAAAAGAACAGCTGACCAAAAAGTTATTAGGTTTAGAGGGCATTCACAAAGGTCCATGTAAGTTTGGATTTTTTTTTTCTCCCTTAATAATAAAATCCTTCATATAAAAATTGCATTTTGTGTCACTCGTCTCAATTTTTCCAGAACACATCTTGATGATCCCCAAACCTTTTGGGAAAATATTCTATGGACTGACGAGACAAAAGTTGAACTTTTCAAATTGTGTGTATCCCGTTACGTTGGGCGTAGAAGTAACAACACATTTCAGAAAAAGAACATCATAACAACAGTAAAACATGGTGGAGGTAGTGTGGTGGTCTGGGGCCGTTTTGCTGCTGCAGGACCTGAAAGACTTGCTGTGATAAATGGACCCATGAACTTAGGGGTGGGCGATATATCGAGTATACTCGATATATCGCCCACCCCTACATGAACTCTGCTGTATACCAAAGAATCCTGAAGGAGAACGTCCAACCATCTGTTCATGACCTCAAGCTGAAATGAACTTGGGTTCTGCAGCAGCACAATGATCCAAAACATACGAGCTAGTCCACCTCTCAATGACAAAATGAAGACTTTGGAGTGGCCTAGGACAGTCCTGACCTGAATCCTATTGAGATGCAGTGGAATGACCTTAAAAAAGGCCATTCATGCTGGAAAACCATCCAATGAGGCTGAATAACAACAATTCTGCACAAACGAGTGGGCCTAAATACCTCCACAGCTCTGGAAAAGACTCAGTGCTAGTTAAACACTTGGTTGCAGTTGTTGGGGCTAAGAGTAGCACAATCAGTTATTAGATTTAGAGGGCTACTTTTTCACAAAGGGCCATGTAGGTTTGGATTTTTTCTCCCTTAATAATAAAATCCTTCATTTATAAACTGCATTTTGTGTTTACTTGTGTTGTCTTTAAATAATATTTTCATTTCTTTGATGTTCTCAAACACTTCAGTGTAACAGACATGCAAAAAAATAAGAAATCAGGAAGGGGGCAAACTCTTTCACAGCGCTGTATGTCTTTTTTGCTTTTGTTGGGTTTGTTTTTTTTTTTAAAAAGTGGAGGTTGTGAGTAATACAATTTTGTTTCACAACAGTGTGACTAATCAGGCGTAAGGTCCATCGTGTTCATCAGCCGTGGGTGAAAAATGTCTCTTTGGTGGTTGTCTTTTTCAAATAGTGCTCTTTAGCGCCAGCCTGGGAGTAAAAATCTGAGCAGTTCTTTTGCGGGAAGTGTGGGGCCTTTAGAGAAGTTGGCAGCCTTTCTCCTGATCCTAGACCTGTATGTCCTGCATGGACAGAAGGTCAGCCCTGATGACTGGGGCGAGCTGAGTTGGTTGCAACCTGAGGGAGATGATAATCACATCATCAAGCTATTGGAGATTTAAGGGGTTGCCTCACATAAGCTCAATGCCTCATTGTCCACCCATGTGTGGTAAACTCAAGCCTCCTTTCATGTATTTTTTCCTGATAAATATCCTGAGTTACTTATGTTGTGTCTTTTTACTGTTTTCTAGACCTGTTCCCTTGAGGTCCCTGTTACCTTTGGAGATCAGATTCCAAGTACAGACAGACTTTCCTATCAGAAAGATAGTGTTTGGTTGAAACAAAACAGCTAAATCTCTCTTTATATATATACATATATAAACTTATTTTCTGAGCATTCGGCACATGAGCTTGTAACATTGGTGTATTGTCAGTGTTACAACTGTACATTTTTAAGACTTCGCAACTAAAAACCAATTTGTATTTATATTAAATGATCCATGTGATTAGAAGGTCTGTAATCATAAAGCTGAAATAGCACTTTCCTTCTCTGGCAGTGCCGTTTTTGACAAAATTACTGTCAAAAAAAGCAGCGGTTATCCAATGGACAATTACTTTTTAAGAGAGGTCGCGAAGCTCATTCCCAGTTTCCTAACATCAGTTCACTGCTCCCCCCCCCCCCAACATACAGTACAAAGCCTCTTATGACCACATTAATGCAACTAATTACCATGTCAATCACAAGTAATGCTTATTAATTGCCCCTCAGAAAGAGGCTATATCAAACAGAGAGAAGTGCCTTTAAAAGCCTGCTGAAAGGCTGACTGTGGGGTAGGTTATGGGAGAGAGAGAGCTCTGTTTCAGGCCCACTGCTGGCATTAGTCAATCTGCTGTCCAGATGTCTTCCACAGGTGACAGCTGCAATAGCCTAACAAGCAAATTAATCACGGAGCTTTTGTGGCGCTTCATTTTAGGGAAACTCATTTCATTTCATAAAAGGCTTCATCTCGTGTGAAAAATGACAAATTGCGGCCATGGAACGATGTGGAGGACCGAGCAGCCGGCTCTCATTTCTGCAGCATGCCTGCAAGGTACCAAAGAATAGAAAGGCAGAGAGAGATAGAGTGAGGGGAGAACTGGGCCAGAACCAACGACACAGTAATGAAGCCCAGCTCTGCCCCTGTGGGCTGGAGTTCTGAAGAGTCTCACAGGTGGCGCAGTCAGATTAAAACTTTGAATGGGGGGGGGGGGGGGGGGGGGTTGCTTCGCAGTCTGTCAGTCATTCTCCCACAATTACAACACTGGAAGACATTTGGAAAAGCTGGCCTTCACATGTGTTTGATGTCGGGGACTTTTACTTGATTTAAACCCAGATGGATTGTATCTTAATGTCTTCTGTGGCTTACCATGACGTTTAATCTCACAGTTTAAAGGTGGTTTGGGAGCAAAAATGTGGAGCGAGTTTCTTTGTGGAACAACCAGACCAGGATGATTGTGCCTGAAACAAACATACACACCTTGGGAATACTATACTTCCTAAAAATAACAGCACTATCAGTTGTTTCACCGCTTTAGCTCACTGGCCAGGCTTCGTTTTAAAATCAATCAAACCCACGATACATAAAGTTCACTCTCCATATATATAAAAAAACCTCAGTTTTGCCATTTGTTTTGCTTTTTCATTGTAAAGTGTTACAAAAAACTTTACTACACAACAAAGTAATGGTAAATATGCCTAGATTGCTTAGAGTGAGACCATTTACTTCATTCAGATTTGTTTTAAATAGGATTTATGTATATTGTATTAAATTGTGACAAAAGGCCTAAGTGTAATGTGTATACCAGAGCAAGAATTAGGTTTGGGTCAAGGTCAAGGGCTGACTTGAATGGCAAGATTTAATTTTCTAGTACCAACTCTATATCCGTCCAGAATGTGCAAAACTTAACTACAGAGGTTTTGGGGGAGCAATGCCAGGCTTTTGCAGTCAAAGAGTTTACAGGCAGGGATAGGAACGGTGAAATGAACGGAATCTGATTCAGTTTATAACTGTGCTGCAGCTCTCTCACTTACTGTAAATCAGATAAAACACAGTTGAAAACTTTGCACAGAATTGCACTCCTCAGGTGAAGGCATGCAGGGTGGCCCAAAATCACCAGCGGCAGCAATATGCAAACACAGAAGTATGTTGGAAAAAACAGCATCCAAGGGAAAGTTTTCTGAAAAACAATCTAGCTGTGAGGGAAATGGGGGTTTCTTGAGGAGGTTCGAGTGCTAGAACGCAGATGGGGATGCAACAGACAAGTGGGGTCAGTATGTTTCTGAATTTGTTTCCCCATTTTATGACAAAAGCGGTTACCCGTGATGAAGAATGATCTCCAAATCAGCAGATTTATGGTAGGTCCAGATCAACCATTTAGCCCCACCATGCATCTTCCTGCATTACAGCCTTTGCCATCACCGTATTTCAAGCCAACACCAGTGGGAAGGAGTGAGTAAAACTAAAGTAGAAAACATGATCCACGGCACAAGAGTCATTACAAAACAAAGAGTGAAAAAGTGCATTGCAGCAGCTATGGCAAGCCATTTAACATAAATTCGGTTACTGCCCTTACATTCCATATATCTCAAATTGTTTTATGACTAGACGTTTTAGCGATTTAAGATATCTCTAATTACATTCTGACTAGTCGAAATTATGTCAGATTTACCATTGAGTTGTATGGAGACGTCAATTCAAGATATCTACAATGAACTACTGACTATCTAAAATACACATATCAGATATCTACAATTAATTTACGACTAGTAATAAAGTAAATTCAAGATATCTAAATTTTAGTTTTGACTAGTCATAATTCTAATTAAAGATATCTCAAATGCCACCATAATTCAAGATATTTTACATGTATTTGTGGATAGGAGATATGCAGTTTTGACTAGTGAAAACTAAACTATAGATATCTTAAAAGCAAATAATGACTACACAAAACTAAATTAAAGATATGTTGAATTGTATAGGACATTTTTGACCAATCTGTATAATCTGACCCAATCTGTATAATATGATTGAACTTGACTTTGTAAAGTGCCTTGAGATGACATGTTTCATGATTTGGCGCTATATAAATAAAATTGAATTGAATTGAATTGAATTGTAATTTTGACTAGTCAAAATTCCTTTTAAGATATCTCTAAATTAATTAGAGACATCTTGAATTATTCAGCTTTTCCATTAGATATATCTTAAATTAACGTTCTGACTAGTCAAAATGACGTTACTGACATCTTGAATTATGAAACGGCTTGCCATATACGTCACAGATTTAAGTAGCATTTTGGCGGACAGGGTGTAAGGCATTTTTTCAGTGCATTATGTGTCGGCTGAAAGTAAATCATCAAGCAAATTTCTTAAGCATTCTTCAAGTATACGATTTTCGCGCTCTCCGCATATCCCATACTCAAAAGCTCTTTCTATATTGTGGCATTTTCTTCCAATTTTGTCGAAAACTGCCAGCGCCATTGAATGTTCAGGCAATTGTTTGGACAACTTAGTACAGCCAAAAAGGGGCTTACACGCAATCTCTTACTTCAGATATCTAAAATTGTAATTCTGACTAGTCATAATTACGTTTGAGAATCTTAAATTATAATTACGGATGTGTGACCCTTTCAATGACGAATCCGGTGACGTAATTTGAGATATCTTGAAAGGAATTTTGACTAGTCAAAATGTAATTGAAGATATTTTGAATTATTATTCTTCCTAATCAGAATGTAAATACAAATATCCTAAATTACCATTCCGGATAGTCAAAATGTAGTTTTGTCTAGTCAAAATGCATTTTTAGATATCTGGAATGTAATTACGAATAGTCAGACGAAACCGAATCTATGTTAAAAAGGCTTGCCATAGTAGTCAGACTAAACCCTCTGCAGTCATTATGCACTTAGCTGATTTGAATGACAGATTTTTCATGGCAGATAACCTGGTGATGTGTTAACAGCACAACATGGCATATACAGGTAGTGATTGTGTAAAGAAATCAAGCGAATCAATAGAGGAACGTAATTTGCGGGAGGTTGTGATGGTTTTCGGGCTCAAAACAGATAAGGGACGATCTCCTCTGAATTCTACTCCATCTCAGTTGCCTTCATTAGAGAAAAACTAAGTCAGGCTTGGTAAAAATAAAAATAAATAAAAACTTCAGAATCCACATCGGAATCAATTGAAAGACGCTCGTCCTGCAGAGTGTTTATCAAAACCATCAGAGCACATTGAAACTTGTTTATTTGTTTCTAGCTGCCCAGAACTGTCCTCACCATCTATTATCAGCTGTTATCACCCCTGATATATATATTTCATTATTACAGGGTAGTTCAGGAGTTTCCTGTCTGAATGCCTCTCTGATGGATAAGTGGGGTGTCGTTTTCAGCATTCAAGCTACAGCCAGAATGGGCCCAAGATTTCTGGCAACTTTCTCCCAGCTCAAGTTTGCAAAATTTCCAGGAGGTTCTCATGAATGCTATTTTGTACATCTTTAAGGTGTTGCTATATTTAGGATAAATATTTTAAAATTAAAATGTATTTTTATTTACAAAGAATGGCAATTTAGGCTGTCGGTCTGTTATCAATGATGCAGTGCATGTTAGACAGCGCTACGTAATCGGATTGCCTATCAAGACAGTACAATTGTGCAGATCTTTGCAATACATTGATTTATCATCTGTCAACACATACCTGCATGTTTTACAATAAAAGGATATGCATATGCCAGCTGTTTGGTGACAGGGTTAGAGGTTTTTGAGTTATCATGTTCTCACCGTGGGTTCTCACTGGGTTCTACTGCCTTTTGTTCAAGAACATGACTGTAAGGTTAATTGGTTACTTTAAATTGTTCTTATGTATGAATATATGTGCATGGTTGTGTGTCCTGGGTCTCTGTGTTGCCCTGTGATGGACAAATGACCTGTACAGAATGCATGCACCGGGCCTCTAACCCTGTGACTGCTGGAGAAAGACACCTGCTCGTCCAGCAACCCTGCAATCCCTACATGAATTACAATGTTCCTTTTCGCAAATCCTTGCATAATTCTATGCAAGTACTCATCTAAAGCAAATGTGAAACCTTTGTAAAGGTTTATAAAATGATGTTTGGATGACCAGCTAGAAAAGTTGTTTTTAGGAAAATAGAAATCCTAAATCAAATTAAATTGATCTAAACTGAAGTTGTTTAAAGACTTATCTACAGCTGATTAAACATCTGCTGAAAACCTTTCCGCGGGACCCCACTTGAAAAAATACAGAGTGTGCCTTTAAATTTAGTAGGTTTTTATATTGAGTGGCTTGTGGCTATATTTTGTAGCCAGAAGATACAAAAGTGGATCGTCAATGTGAGTGTTTTCATTCTTTTATCTTAACAATGCCATATTTACCTGAATGGAAACTAATTAAACCTTTCAGAATAAAAGGTAATTTTAGAGAGCTTTGACAAATTATGTTTCTGCTGACAAAAGAGGTCCATTCAGAAACCACTTTCATCTGTTAACCCCGGAGGAATAAAAAATAACAAACAATGTATTTTGGAAATGTTGAGAGCAAGCTAGTTTTGAATTGAACCCATTTGGCACCACAAACAGATTGACCTCCGGGCCAAGCCAAAAGTGTACTCCACATTTTCCATAAAAATTCAAACATTGTAACCATATTTTTTCAGGGGGTTCATGAGCTGTGAAAATATTTTACTGAAAAACATGAGAAGAATGTCACAAAAGTATGGAAAATTGAATAGCCACACTGAAGCAACAAATTAAACTTTTTGGATTTAAAAGCTTTAGAAAGCCATTAATACAAGGGGGAGATAAATCCTTGAAAGCCGTCCAACAAAAACTATAATTATCATTGTCACTAGAAATGAAAAGAGCACATGGAGGCGAGAGGATTACATTCCTTCAGAAGAGAAGAACGTTCCGTGTTTATTTCTCCTCATTTGTGGAAAGAAATTCTGGGGTGACAGATGTCAGCAACACTTTATAATTTGGGACAATTATCATGTTCGCTCTATTCTACAGGTGCATATTGTGTTCCACCTTCTATTCTTCAAATTCTCACTTCAATGGGCTCTTAGTGTAGAGACATTCATCACCACCCTCTTGAACATTTGACCATGGCAGGGAGCGTTTTGCTTAATGGATTAACAGAAGCAGATTCCTTGGCAATGCATTGAATGTTTTTTTTAGTATGACTGAAAACTTTTTTTTATTCCTTTTACGCCCATTGAAGCCTTCAATAAACTTTCATGGTGAATTAATTCTTTGTAGTTCAGAAACTTTTAGCAGCATTTCAGGAGGAATGGTATTGTTCTTCCTATTTCCTTTTGAAAAGTGTTTCATCTAAGAAAAAGAAAAACTGTTCAAAGCACGCATTCCTGTTGCCAACTTTTGGTCTGCACATCTTTCTTGTTTTATATCAGAATATCAGAGTTGAGTTCTGAATATTACTGGAGGTTTTATGGGTGTTTCTGAAAAAAAAAAATGGTTAAGAAAACATGCTTACATGTAAGAGCCGAGCATCTATTCTGAATATAAAATGTGGTAAAGGTCCTTCTACACATTTTACATGATTTCACATCCAAACGGGCCCATTAAAGGCCCTTATAATGTAAAAACAAATTATCTGTGGGAAGATAAAACTACACCTGATTAACCATAAGGCGATGTTAATATATCGCCTTCAAAAGAGTTCAAATGATGGTTTCATCTCGCCTTCGGAGACAGTGCAGTACCACAGGGTCTCCAGACCCCGGTTGCCCAAATGCAAATTTTTGCTAATAGACTGAGAGAAAGGGTAAATCTTCTGACTCCTCAAAGTGGTCCCACTAGCAGATATCCTTCTATCAGGACAGCCTGTAGCACACAACTTTAAACAGACAAACGCGGATATAAACAAGAAGCTTCACACAGTGTGGTAGGTGACACTGAGCCAAGGAGGCAGCTGTGAATGACCAATAGCTTGATGTAGTAAAAAATAACTATTCAAGGGCAAGTATTTGTTAGAACAGATCAGCTTCATGATAAAAGGAATGGACTACCTCTATGTAGCTGCATTTTATTCTTATAGAGCCAACAATATTACAATGGTTTTCTTTAATGGCAGAGGCTAGAAATATCAAGATATAATAAAAACAGTGCTGTTGAATTATAGCCATATTATGTTTGTGGTATATATATATATGTATATATTTTACTTCTAATAGGTATTTATTTCTTGTAGTTTTTAAAACAGATTTGCAATGTGTTTCCCCAGGCATTTAGGGGGAAAAAAACATATTTTTCTTTAAAATTTTCTTTTTACTCTTTGGCAGTCTACATATCATTGTTTTTCTATACGTTCTAGTTCACCTTACTCTGATCAATAATTTATTTAGGTAATAAAATAATCCAAAACTCCATTTGGACATCTTACACTCCCATTTAATGTGTTTATAAAAAATCCACTAAACAAACCAGGATTTTTGCATAGATGAGAGGAGTTTTCCAGAGAGCAGTTACTTGAAACCTTAAAAGCGGATTCATTTCTTCAATCATGTGTTAGGTCTATGTTGGATTTCAAACCTTTTTTTTCTGTTGCTTCGGAGGATTTTGTAAGCTTTGCAGATGTCCACTTTTGTCCCTGGAAGACGAAAGTAGGTATAGACAGAAGATGAATAGAAAAAAGAAAACAGCCCAAGTCCAATGAAAATCTTTGAATGACCTGGAGCCAAAAATCTAGTTCCTAGGAAGAAAAATATAAGTAGCAAGGGATGGTTTGAAGCTCATAGAACAGATGAGAAACAAAGCCATTGACATTTATCAGTCTAGACAGGCTTACAACAGCGAGACTCCACAGTCACAAACGGAGAAAACATGGAGGTGAGTGGCCGGCGTAATAAAATTCCTCCAAAAAAAAATGCATCACAACTTTTGCAAATGGTTTCAAAACAGAAACAGAAAAACATCTAAACTGTTGCGCTGCCCTTTGTTAGGCTCACTTAAAATCAGATCAACAATAAGAAAGAGACTGGGTAAAGCTGGCCTTTGGGAAAGCTCCAAAACGAAAACTACTGCTGATCAAAAACAAAAAAAGAGGCCCGCACCACATTTACAAAAACATCGTGATGATACATACCTAAGGCTTGTTGGAAAATATTCTGTTGACTGACAAGACAAAAGTAAAACTTTTCATAAGCTGTGCCATTACATCTGGTGTTCCATTAGAAGAAATTAAGAAATAATATGAAATTGGCAATCAAACAGGGTGATTGTAGCATGCTGAACTGGCACTGCTCTGCTGCTTCATGACCTTAATTGGTGAAACAATGAATTCTGCTCTCTGCCAGAAGGTCCTGAGTGTCTGGCCATCAGTTCACAACCTTAAGCTCAAGTACAGCTGTGTTATGCACCAGGGTAAGTCCAGACTTGAGTCAGACTGAGATCATGTAGCATGTCCTTAAACAGGCCTCTAATGCTCAAAAACATTCAGTGTGGTTTAATAAAACATTTATACTAAAAAGAGTGGGCCAGAATCATCATTGGTGATGTAAAGGACTAATTTACATTTATGCAAAACCTTGAGTTTTAATTTGGCGGTCATAACCTTGTTTGCTGTCTAAGACTTTGTACAGCTGCTTGCTGGGTTTACTTTTCACACAGAGTCAGGTCACTTTGTTCAGCTTTCTTCCCTTGACAAATGAAATCATCATTTGAAAACAGGTTTCTTAGAATTGGCTCAGGTTGTATTTATCTGATATTGAAATTTGTTTGATGATGTTAAACTTTTCACAGAGCTGTAAACACCCAGACACGCACACAGACAATTAACACAAAAACAGTCAATTATGTGAATTGTTATGTTTGACTAATCCAGCTAAACGCCAGAGGTTGAGGCTACAAAAGGAAACTGTTCCTTCTTAAGCAAACCTCAGAAAAGAGAAAAATTAGTTTTCTAAAAACTTTTTGTTCAATACTAAATAAAAGTAAACAAAAATAAAAAATGAAAATACAACAAGTTGTTTTAAATGGGTTGTTAGTCATTAAAAATCTACTAAATATTAACAGTCCAGGTAACTTCAGAACAGGCCTAGGGGTTCTTGAACTTGTAACTTTGTAGCTCAGGTCCTGTCCTATGCAGTTACAATCCCACTTTGGTTTGTGAGGTTATCACCAATAATCCCAAGACAGGCATTAATTTAAATCTTCCATTGCTGCATTTCCCAGACAAGCTGGTCTTGGCATGTCTGGGTTCGTGGGATGGGCTCTAGTTGGCTGGGTTCAGGGGTTTCGTCAGGGTTTTTGGGGTATGGCCCGGGTTTGCCCAGGTTAGGGCAATGCTTGGTCCTGGTCTGAGACTGAGTAATGTTCCACGTGTGAAAGTAAATCTGTTGGGCTTTCTTCGTCTTTAAGAAAGCAGTTTAGAGTGCTACACAGCCAGAGAGGACACATACAAAGGGGACAAGAAATGAAACAGAGCAATGCACATAAATACGGGTAGCAGCAATGTGAAAAAGTGTGTTTAAAAATGGATTGCATTCAAAATTTTTGATAGACTCCAAATACAATTATGAATATGCAAATAAGAATAATAAGACTGTTTAATTTTGTTTAAAGCAAAGTTTTTTAATTTTTGATAACATTCAACTTTATGAGGAAAAAGCATCACTATGTTTTATCTTTTATATTAAGTTTCACTTATTGAAGAGATTAATTATCGTCTTCTGCGTTTAGTCTGGTTTTTTTTTCAGCGGCCGCATGAGCAACGCTTCAACAATGGGGTTTGGAGATTGTCTGTGTGTGAGGGGGTGGAGTGAGACAGTGCAGGAAGTGGACCAGTGTTGACTTGAAGATATAGCAATGTGCAGAAAAACACACATACCCATGCACACTCTCGGACACTCAACACTCCCCTCCCCTGAGGGCTTCTAAGCTAATTAGCTCCAGAAGAATTTATTTATCACAGATAAACTGTCAAACAATCTTACTGGCACATCCCCAACGGAAATAAGAACTACTCATTAGTTTGTTCAATTAAGCTTCCTTTTCCCACTACAGTACATCCTTCCCACAGCACCACTGCAATGAGAGTACACTTTCTGGTCTTCTAGAAGTTTTTCCTTCTTAGTTGCAAAAGTGGACAATTTTTTTTTTTCCTGTTTCCTTATAACCTAAATGAGATTCAGTGGGTAGTTGTGAAACGTAAATTTCTGTCAGGATGAGAGGTCTGTGACTTCACATTATCCCTAAAGACACATGAAAAAGCAGCCATCTGCTGGCGCTGTTTGAATAAACCCATGAGGTGATCTTGCAGCACATTCCAAACTATTCCACATGAAGGCCTGCTCAGGATTATTCTAAACCGAAAGCTGAATTTATATTGTTGACTCTGCTGCAATTCATTTATGGAGCATAACAACAAGCTGGGACAAAGTGGATCCAGCTTGGTGCCGTGACAGCTTGGTGTCAATATCCAATTATTCAGTGTGCTGAAATGGTACTTTTGAGCTTCCATCTGTTGGCTGTTAGCAAAAACATGTTCTGTCAGGCTGGATGGACTGTGTTTGATCAGGAGGCTGTGATATGCAGTGCGCATTTGCATTATGTTAGAAATTTTACTTTTTATTGCATTTAAGTTGCTGCTTTTATATTACGGTTACAGGTCACATGGTTAAAACTAAAGTCACTATATTCTTCTTAGAAGATTAAATCAGTTTGTGACTTTTTTCCTGACACAACTTAACATTATTTCTTTCATTACCACTGGAGATTTATGGACATAGTTTAACCACATGCACTGCACCAGAACCGGATGAGATGGGATTATGTGCTGTTGATGAATCCACTAAACTTGGAGTGCAATTTTACTTTCCTCCTGTCTGAGTATCTATCCCCTAAAGACAGCATTGCACAGACACTACGAAGACAATATTTGGCCTGTTCCATCACTCTAATTCACTCCCTGCACATCCATATTTCATTCAGCTTTAGCTTTAATGAAACTTGTGGCAACCTCACCACCACTGGAGTCTCTGAGTGCAAACAGGGAAGAAAAAAAAAATCATAATTTTGGACAGCGGCCTTCATACAAAACTGTAACTGACGAGGCCATCTGCCTAGAAGGGATTATTTCCATCCCAATCTTTTCCAATGTTTATCTCAATCGGACAAACTGTTTCTTTAACATCATAGGTTTGACATTATACACAAAATACATTAATAATTATTTCAAATACTCATTCCCTTCTATGATTTACTTACTTCTTATACATAAATCATCCACTAATCTAAGAAAAGTTGGAATTTCTTTGGAGCTTGTTTTTCTATTAAATAATTCAAGTGTAACAAGAGTGCAGAAAGAGGATATTGCCCCTTACAAAGTTATAAAACTCTTAAAGAACAACATCATATGTAATTTGTTTACATGCACATGCAGAGTATTGTTAAAGGCTCTGACTTAATCCGCATGCAGTTCTTATGCGGAAGCCACCCTGGGTCAACTCTGGCCCATGGACCTTTGCTGCAGGTCGTCTCCATCTCTCTGAGCCCCCCCTCCTGTCAGCCTACTTTCAATAAAGGCCACTAGTGCTATAAAAATGACAAAAAATAATTAAATTGAGAAAAAAAAAGACATCTAAGGATTAAAAAAATTTTAAAATTTAAAAAACTGAAATATGGTATGTGCATGTTTAAACACATTTGTATAAAGATTTCCGGTGCAACCAACTATGTTTAAAAGTCCCATAATTAGTGTAATAAAGTCCATTTTCACCCCATGCGACAGCCATATCCAGTTCCTGATTGGTTTCCGGGACACAAAAGTTCAGATTTTATAACTTTAGCAACTGTCGGTTCTCATCCATCACTCTAGCTTCGCTTTAAACGCCAAAATCGCACATTTTGCGTCACTAGAATCGCACCTGTTGCCTCACATCGCATCGCTCTAGTGCTGCACCTGTCCATTGGGATATCACGTAAGTCTGTTGCTCAGGCTGCCACGTTGGCATTTGATGTGAACGCACCTTCAGGGAGCAGTGTGCTGCCACACTCAATGGGGGAGCAATCTGTGGTCAAGGGACCCAGAGTGACAGGCTGAGTTTTGAACTGGCAACCTTTGCAGCTTCTCCAATATGCAAATGCCTGGCTCCCTAACCACTAGGCCACCACTCCAACTAGATCTCTTAGACGGCATCCTACCACCCCCTGTGGTGTTCTCACCACCCGTGCCAAGTCCTTCTGTCTACCAATTATTGCTATTGATATCCATTTTGTGTATCAACAATGTTTTAAATCCATGGTTTAAAAGAAAATTAAGATGAGTCCATTATCCTATTAGCTGCAGAGGACAATGAGGACAATGTAGAGGACAATAAAAAACACTTTAAATGTGAGCAGATTGCACTCAGCTTTCATTGAAAACTGGCACATTTAATTTTATTTAGTGTAAATTACAGCAAAAAAAGGTTGCACTTAAAATTTGACATTTACAAAAAATTTTGCAAAACAAATTATTTAAAAGGCCTTCTTTCCATTTCAACCACCTTTCTTCCTTCCATTAGACCAAAGTTTCTATTTAACTTGATCATATGACAAATATGTGAACAGCGCCATGTAAAATCCTTTGATGGTGATCTATAGTCATGCATTTATGGTAAAACACGGGGTTGAGGAGTTCATTGAGTCACTCCAAAACTGCTGAATTATTTTTGCCTATCCTGTCTAAAACTGTAAAAGCTGATTTAGACTTCAGCTTCACTTTTTGACCAAATTCATCATTTGCATGTACTTTCATTAAAAGATAAAATACAAAAATCACAGTGGATTTGTACAGTATTTGGGGCTTATAGTTGCTGGGTTTGTTGAATTATATTACAGAAATGCAGACTGTTATTACTCGCAGGTGAAGAGCGCCATGTAACAAGAGAGCTTTTTCACTGATGTTGTATATGTAAAGAAGAAAAGTAGCAATTAAAATGAGAGAGAAGTCGCAAGCAGCATCCCCTGAAGCTGCATCTTTAAAGAAGCAGGCTCAGCATAAGGTATTCCCTTTGCAGATAAAGGCTCTCTTCCTCTCACGATCAAAATATACACTAATGCATCATTTTCTACCAGATAGCATGAGAAGAATGAGCTCAAATTATTTTAAGGTTTTGTTAATTACTTTTGAAGCCTGAAGCAGCTCGTGCCTCTCAATTGCCGGGAAACTTTGGAATCGCTCAGTCAAATTAGCTGACTTATAATTCAAGCACTTATCACACAATTCAAAAGCAGCGCTTTATGGAGCATCCCGCACTTTATCTGTGTGTACACCTCCAACATGATCACAAGCCCAAATTATATTTCTGCTAACACTCATCCCTTAAATTAAAAAAAGCAGTGGGCGTGCATTTCTGTGGGCATCACCTAATACTCCTGATCTCAATGGAGCATTTACAGAGGGTTTTATAACTCTATCTTTGCCCATTACAGTATATCAACTTTTAGCAGACCATTGTATTTTCATTGTGCACCAGCAGCAAAGATATCCATGTGCTGCATTGTATTTGTATTAGATTGGAAAGTGAAGAAACAAAACTATAAATGGGTGAAGAACTTTGTCCGCTGAACTGTAAACATGACGTTAGCATTTTTAAGCTTTGCAGTTCTTAACTGTTCACTTTAAAAGTCATCTAAAAACTATTATTTCTCCCAATGTTAATGGCTTAGCAACAGTGGTGGTTCTAGACCAAATTTACCAGAGGGGCCAAGGTGGGGCCAGTGTTTTTTCTCAGGGGCACAGAACGAAAAACTTAAAAAATAATAAATATAATAATAATGTAATATATTAATATAATGTAATAATATTAAGTGAGCCACGTGTGGCTTTGGAACTGCAGGTTTAAGACCCCTGATCTAGCAGTTAAAACTTTGCCCCCAGCTCATAAGCTAAACGTGAAACATCTTAAGTTTTAAATTCTTTTTAGAGTAAAACTGTACAGGTAATAAATAATGTTGGTCAAAGTGACCAATCAGTTATGGTTTCTTTGCCATTGCAAATAATTATGAGAAGTGTATTTATTATCATGTCTCCAGTACAGGGGCCATAACAGGGGCCCGGACCATTTCTACAGGGGCATGGGCCCCTGTTGGCCCCTGTCTAGAACCGCCCCTGCTTAGCAACTTAACATTTGTAACAGTTCTCATTTAACACACATGAGAAGTAGACAGACCTGTCCAGAGTGTACCCTGCCTCACGGATGGATGGATGGATGGATGGATGGATGGATGGATGGATGGATGGATGGATGGATGGATGGATGGATGGATGGATGGATGGATGGATGGATGGATGGATGGATGGATGGATGGATGGATGGATGGATGGATGGATGGATGGATGGATGGATGGATGGATGGATGGAGAAGTAGACGCTGTTGTACCAGTTCACTCTAAACAGAAACATTTCTTAATTCAGTTCACCAAGTAAAATTCATGTTTCATGTTAATTCACCAACTAAACATTCTGAACTACGTTTACAGCCTTTATATGAACCAGTTCTAGTTCACTGATCATATTAGGTCTGAAATAAAGTTAAAATATACATATAAGTTTTTTTTTGTCTTCAATTAATCAGATTTTTTTTAAAACCTATAAGTCATCACTCACAAAGATAAAAGAAAATGCTGCAGTGCAGGCTGTATTTACGTGTGTGATGGTCTAAAGATGTAGTAAGCTTTAGCTTCCTCAGCTACTCCGTGCTGTTGCTCAAAAGTCACCAGGAGGCTCCAGTAAAACCAAAATAGGTAGCTAAACCGTGCCTGTACCTGCACACCACCCCCAGTTTTATAAATATTAAACTGTAACGTTGGTAAAGCAATTGAAGAGGTGAATGTGTAAAATAAATACACTATAAAATAATACAAAGGGATTCTTTAAACTGATAAAAAGCTTTAAAATAGCATGCAAAGAAAATGCAAACATGTATCAACAAATCAATGAACTTGAAATTTCAATTTAAGCATGCAGTATGACATTTAGCCGCATAAACCAGTTCAATATCCTCAATTTATACAATCTGTGATGGCTGAAAGATTTTAATGACCCATTATGTTTAAGGCCTGGTTTAGTTATACAAAGGTAATAAAAGCAACAATGCATGTTATCCTTCACTAACAAAAACAGAAACGCAGTATACTGTATTTTGGTGAACAGGTGGCTGTGTTAACCCTCCATGGAGAAAGGTATTGCTGGACTCGTTCAGTATGGACTGAGATCCACCGCAATGAAGATTTGGTCTGAGCATACCTGCATGCAGATAGTATAATACTCCCATCACACTATTGCCTGTCTGCCTTGCCTATCAATGGAAGGTGTGCAGCTTTGAGCGAATAATGCTTCAGCATTGTCCTTATGCACAATTGTGTCTGTGGGAAACTCGAGTCCATCACCAGCTAAGATTTTTCATTAAAGGTGCATAGTGCAAGTTAAATGTTATTTATTTTCTTTCCCATAAATGCACTTACAATTGCCCGGCATAAAAAAATGAGTTATCCTCCATTTACCAGAGTTGCCTCTATAGTCTGTTCATGAGAAAGGGATTTGGGCCGAATCCTCTGGACATGCGTGTGGGTGTGGTGCGCAGCACGCTCTCGTTCACCTGGCCACTTTGTTGAGTGTCGCCGTAATCGATGCATTAGCAAGAAAACACGGGCTTACATCAGAAGAGGTAAAAAAAGACCTGAGAAGACAGAGCGGCAGATGCTTTTCCTCTTCTCCCATGCACATGCAAAACAATGGTGTAATTTCAACTTGTCGCCAGAGGGGGCAAACTTCTGCAGAAATACTGGAACTCATGCTATGCTCCTTTAAGATGTTAAACAATCCCATAGCATGCCGAACATTTTAAAGTGCAACTCAAATGTCACAGCAATGTGCAAATATAGTCATGCTGCTTAAACTTGTAACATTGTGAAGACGGTCACTCTGCACTGGTGAAGATTTAACTCACCACAGGATCCTGAAAGGCTGGAGCAGGTTCCATCGGACACTTTTTCACCATTTTGGCCAGTAATTATTTGAGCACTCGGGGGCTCTCATAGACTGTGAATAGGGGATTGAACTTGCATCTCTAGTCAACAAAGTATGGAAATAACAATAAAGCGAGACAGGGATGTCACAGCAAAAATACCATGCCCCATCCTGCAGCAGTAGAACATTGTGAATTTACTCATTTCCCCCCAATACTGGCACACTGAATAAATAACTGGGCCATAAAAAGTGACACACATACTTTATAGATGTGAGGCCTGCATCTCTTCAAGTATAGACCTGCTTTAATAATAAATGCATTTTAACCTGGTGTTGTTTAGATACATTTGATGAATTTTCTCACCAGTGACAGCCTTTAATAATATTTTTGAGCTATAAAACCCAAAGTTTGTTAAAGTGAGTTTTGATGGCAGCATCCAAAACAATACCATTGCTGTTTTCAGGCATACCATGTCTGAAACCCCTTTTTGATGTGTATCACTGTAAACTTGTTTTGCTGAATACTTTTATACTGATCGGTAGCTTATATGGTCACAGTTTACTCAGTCTGAGGTATTACAGTTTTCAAATACAGCATGGAAATCTGTTCATAGACACAATATAGTGAGTTGCCCTGTGTTGCTTCCACAATTCATCTTCATACAAACTAAGAAGTCCTTCCAGACAGTGTCTTAAAGCATGTTAATGTTTTGTGCCACTACTTTGTTGAGGGTCTTGAGAAACTTGGGGCCCTGATACTACATCTGCCTGCAGCTCAGCCACTGACAGAGCTGTTAATGTTCTGCAAAGAATGTGCAAATTGCAGAAACGAGTCCAAGTGTGGGCAGAAAACACTTCTGGTACTTAGAACCAGTGATGGAACAAATTTGGTCAAATTGGTAAAGTGCCCAAAGGGGGGAGGGAGATGTTCCACAGAAAACCAATTCCAAGCTTGGGTGAGCTCAGGATTGTTTGGAAACTCTCCAATCTGGGGGCCTGCATTGAATTGCGTGTCAGGCAGAGACTGTTAAATAAGATTAGAATAAGGACCAAGAGAGCAGCAAAGGAAGCACACAGAATGGCTGTATATTGTCCGATCACGCTTACTTCTAACAACCATATATCACCTGTGCCACTGCTGTAAAAACGTTACATGAGCTAACATGTAAACTCGCTGGTTGTTGCAGGAAACATGAGGGGTTTTGTGCTTTTTGTGCATTGTGAGCTCTGTTTGGAACCAGCCCTGTTTCCTGCTTTGATTTCCTCTTCATAGCACCAATTAGGCTATGCCCACTCCTGGAGGAGTTGAGAAGCTGACGATGGATATGTCATGGGATTGCATGATCAAAGTCGGAAGAGGAACAGAGAAAGAAAGGATTCTCTTACAGTTTCATATTTATTAGGCTTTCAGGAGACGTGTTTTACAGCTTGTAAACGCAGTCACTTTCAAAAAATGCAGCTCAAATCATAAAAAAAAGCCGAATACAGGCCAGAGAAGGAAATGAACAGAAACATTAACATCTTTTGATGAGCACTCTAGCGAACCAAAGTGACAGAGAGATCTCGAAGCCTTCAAACACTGACTGATCCCACTGCCTTGCCTTTAGTTCAGTTCATCAAGGGCAGTGAATCATTATGTCAGAAACATTTAAAGGGTTATACTTACAGCTCCCTTCGAAGTTTTACACTGAATGGCTTTGGATACGACAATCCCTGGGGAAAAAAAACTATGTATGAGCAGGATTGATTTGCTCCTTTTACTTCCCATAATTTAAACTGGATAATGTAAAGAGGTAGGACTGTTAAATAAAATTGTACAAATATTTTTTCAAAAGATACAAATATTAAACAAGCAAGTGCTAACTGAAAACACAGCACACTTTTGAGAAAGAGGAAGAAATAACAGCTGCTCATCCTTAATTTTGAATAAAACTGCGGAGACCACTGAACCAATATGGCAGTTTTAGAGGTTTTCAATATAGCTACAAAGACTTTGGGTATTTAGAACAAGCATAATTAAAAAAAGAGTCATTTTAATTTATATAACTAATGTATGCTATTATATGGACACTAAAATGGAGAATGCAATTACACATCAAAACATTAGCATAAAAATGTGTCTTTGTTGCACAATGTCTACCAATGATGCCTGTGCATTAGATATTGTTATTGCTTTTCTATTCATTTATGGTTCATAGCAAACATATACTGTATATGCAATTTGGGAAACCTGTTATATTGGAAACTTATTAAGCCTGCTAGAAACATCTTAAATCAGTTATTTTAAAACAATTTATATCGTTTGTATTGTTTGGTCAGTTTATGGAATCCGTTACTTTGTGAGGCACAAGGAAATTATATTTTCAATTAAAGGTAGCATCATAAAATGTCTTGCAAGTTTATAAAAATCCTTAGACCTGGCACTTATCTCTATCCCATATCTTTTTTTCCCTCCACATGTGAAGCATGAGGAAAATTACTTTAAAACTGCAGAACACATTCTGTGAGGCTTTAAATCTCTTTTTTATTGGAGTCATTAACTTTGCTGATGCGGGACTTTTTTCTAAATAGAAAACAAAAACTGAATATAGAAATCATACAACTCAAGAAAAGATCAAAATGGAGCCAAAATGTTCAAGCTGGCAAAAGGCCCTAACATTTTTGTAACATGTTTTTGTCAAAATGTCAGAAATGATACAATACTAATCCAGTGCTTGTTCTATAAATGTCCTCTTTAACTCTTTTAACATTCATTTGTCTTTGTAGTTCAAAGTTTCAAAACACAACGGTAGATGCAAAATGAAAAATGCTAAAAAAGCATTGCATAACTTCAATTAAATCCATGGCATAAGGTTTTTTGCATAAGTGGAACTCTGTTGCTCCTTGCGAATTTGTTTGGTATGTGGCATTGTGGGACATGAGCCTTCGTTCTTCAAATTAAATTATTTACTTAGTATAGAAATTTACTTCACGGTTTCTTTGTTTTTTTCCTGGGTTTTTTCTGGTTTTTTTTTTTTTGTTCTTCTTTTCTTTTTTTTGCAAACCGCATATCTTTTTAGCCAGATATTTGGCCAAGAAACAAAAGGAGTAAATAAAAACAAGCAGAAGTCAAAGCTTGTTTTATTTGAAAATAACGGGAATTAATATTCAAAGTAGGAGTATGAGTTTGGTTCGTGTGAAGGGAGTTTATGGCTAAATTCAAGGATGTGGAATTAATAGGCCACCTTTCCTCCAATCACTCCTGACTTAGTGCTATTTGACTGAGACAGATGGGGAAGGTAAATCAAGGCAGCTGAGTGGAGAGTACCACTGACAGCACATTAGAGCCTCTCTCAATGAACTGTCACAAGTGCATAGTGAAAGTAAAGTTTGATCACACGTGGCTGCTGTCCTGTCAGACAACCTTAAAAGCAAATGGGGGCTAAGTGCTGAGGAGGTCTGAATGAGATGACAGTTGTAGCTGGTGCAAAGGGAGGGCTTCGGCACTCCATCCACAGTTCCACGAAAGGACAATGAGGTGAGAAGGACTCTGGTCCCATCACTCACCATGCACCCTTGTGGTGAAAAGGTTTGACAAAGTGTCAGTCTTTCACATCATCATTTGCGTCATTTAGTACTGGGTATGGACTTCTGCACTGCGTGAGGGGTAAAAAGGTCATAAACCAAAGAAACCTTCACACCTACACAGTTCATCCACAGTTTTATACCGACATGGAAACACGTTCTATCATCATTTTTTGTGAATGCCAGGCTTTATCTAGTAGCAAGCATATTACTACAAATGTTTCTTTCTAAATAAAGACTATTAAAAAAAAGAAATGTTTCTTTTTAGCAAGTTAAAATGGCAACTGTTCATGTTGGAGCCTGCGGAGCCTCTTATTTATGTGAGCTTTGGGTTTTTTACTAATCTAATTAGAGCTAAAACTGGTTGGCCAGATGTTATGTTTCAATCTCACATCTTCCAGGCAGCCCAGTAAACTGACCTTTCAGCTCAGTCAGGTATCTAAACATGGAAGCATATTACTTGTGCGCTCATATGCTTTTGGATGTTATCCAAAATATATTTGCAATGTCAAATTGTTATTTTATATCTCTACTGAGTTAATTATTTGTTAATTTCTGTATGTATTCTTAATTATGAGAGGATTGGTTCTGAGCTTGTGTTCAGCTATTATACATTTTAGTTTTTGCATTCTATCAAGTTGATAGTGTAAACTGGCAGTCTGTGGCAGGTTGATAACCTGCCACAGACTGCCAGTGTACACAGTGGACAAATTAGAGGTTTTCTTAGCTTTTAATGAGTATTTCCTTTGGTTAACATCTAAATCAAGCCTAAACTTACCACAGATGTCCAGACTAGGGGTTCAAATAAAGTTTAGACATCTACAGTCATATTCGATAAATTAAAATGTTCTTTAAAAGTCCATATATTTTAGCGACTCAATACACTAAGTGAAAAGCATTATATAGATTAACTAAACAAAGGGATTTTTTTCACACATTTATTTAGTTAATTATGAGGAATTTCCCCTTTAAGCCAAGGAAAGAAACAACAATTAAGATTAGAATATTACAGACAAAAAATAAATGAATCAATACAGAAATGTTGGCCTTTTAGAACGTGTGTATACCTGCTTAAAAGGTTGTTTTTTTTAAATATACTTTTTTGCTGACAAATGAGTGTCTTCGGAGAGCATATTCCCATTTATTGCATATGGCTGCATTAGACATGCAGAGGGAAATGGTATCTGATCAGCAGATATTTTTTTCCCACTTTTTACTTCTACTCCTTACATTTTTAAAGTCTCATTATTTCTATTTTATTTAACCTTGTTTTCATTCTGGCTTGTCAATTAAAAACAAAAACAAAAAAAAACATATTCAGGTAAATAGCGCTACCAGACCAGAGTGATTTTGATTGTGGTTGGAGGCAGTACTGCACCAAGTTGTTTGCCAAACGTAAGAAGAAGAACAAAACGTAACAGAAGAACAAAACGTAAAAGAAGAACATAGCATTTTTAGGATTATTTGTTATTTTTTTCTTTTTTGATCAACCGCTACACTGTCTACTGTATCTAGATAACCATACAAGGGTAATTGTTATAATAGGCAGACACCTCTGCATTGTGCTATTGGCCATGTGGGTGAAAAGCTAATCCCATTTTTTTTCAATGTTAACATCATACTATGTCATTATAGTAATGGGGGGGGGGGGTACTTCTACTTTAATACTTTGAGTAATTTTATATCCGGTACTTTAGGTTTTAATTGAGACTTCTCCTTCTACAGAAGTATTTTTAAAATCTAGTATCTCTACTTTTGCTTAAGTAACAGATGTGAATACTTTTGACACCTCTGCTGCCCACCCCATCCCCACCCCCCTCTCCAAAAAAAGTGTGTTTTGGTGTCTGGCAACAACATGGACATGGGTCAGCATGGGGACTCTTACTGATCATTAGCTATGCAGATCCATACACAACAAACTGCAATACACAGTGTACAGCCTGACATCTTTCCAAACAGAAAAGTCTGAAATCTGAACTGGGTTGTGGGTTTGATACATACTGTATTATATATGTGACATAAGGGTAAGGAGGACTGATGTCACTTTAAGAAAGCATTAGCTAGTAATGAATGGTGAATAATGAGATTTCTTTCATCTCTAAATAATGAGGAAAGCTACTGTCATTATAAACTTTGGAAAGTGATAAATGTCCCCAGTCAGAATACTATTCACGTTAATTCTTCAAAACTAATATTTATATGACATAATAAAATATATATAACCTGATTAAAGGAGGAGGAAAAAGCTGAGAAGGAGACTTTACTTGCTTAGATCATTGTGAAGGCTTATTTTCTCCACTGTAAACAGACTGTCAAACTTTATATTGCAACAAACATTATCTCGTGATTCTATGCAATAAACACATTTATTAAACCCCATATTCATATATACTGTATAGAAACCTTAACACATCAAACAAAACCTTTCTTGTGGGTGAGTTGGTATTACAACAGTTATTTTTATTTTCTAAATCCCAACATGAAGAGAGATTTTTTATTTTATTTTTATTTATTTGTATACTTTCTTCACATTAGGAAGTCTGCATGTATTTTTTTCCCAGCATTTGGCAGCACTGCCTTTTAAACTGTGAACCTTGGGTAAAATGTTTTGAGCCTCCCTACAAGCTTCACCAAACTAAGCTTCTCACATTAGTTTGCAGGAATTTTCTCCTATTCTTCCGGACAGAACTGGCGTAATGGAGTCCGGTTTGTAGGCCACCTTGCCCTCATACAATGTTTCAGCTCTTCCAGCAATTGTTTATGGGACTTGGATCAGGTGGTTTGAGATAGCCCCTCCAAATTATTGATTTTGTTGTACAAAAGCCACTTTGTACATAATCCAGTAGCATTATTAGGAATATTGTCCATTTGGAAGACATATTCGAAGAAAGCTTTAACTTCCTGGCTGATGTTTTGGGATGTTGCTTCAATATTTCAGTTCCGTCCGTTTTCTTCCGCTTATCCAGGGTCGGGTCGCGGGTGTAGCAGCTTCAGTAGGGAGGCCCAGACGTCCCTCTCCCCAGCCACTTGGGCCAGCTCCTCTGGGGGAATCCCAAGGCGTTCCCAGGACAGCCGGGAGACATAGTCCCTCCAGCGTGTCCTGGGTCTTCCCCTGGGCCTCCTCCCGGTGGGACGTGCCCGGAACACCTCACCAGGGAGGCGTCCAGGAGGCATCCTGACCAGATGCCCGAGCCACCTCAACTGGCTCCTCTCGACGTGGAGGAGCAGCGGCTCTACTCTGAGTCCTCCCCGGATGACTGAGCTCCTCACCCTATCTCTAAGGGAGAGCCCAGACACACTACGGAGAAAACTCATTTCAGCCGCTTGTATCCGGGATCTCGTTCTTTCGGTCACGACCCAAAGCTCGTGACCATAGATGAGGGTAGGAACGTAGATCGACCGGTAAATCGAGAGCTTCGCCTTTTGGCTCAGCTCTCTCTTCACCACAACGGATTGGTACAGCGCCCGCTTCACAGCAGACACTGCACCAATCCGCCTGTCAATCTCCCGCTCCATCTTCCCCTCATTCGTGAACAAGACCCCAAGATACTTGAACTCCTCCACTAGGGCAGCACATCCTCCCCAACGCGGAGAAGGCACTCTACCCCTTTTCCGGTTCAAGACCATGGTCTCGGATTTGGAGGCACTGATTTTCATCCCGGCCGCTTCGCACTCGGCTGCGAACCGCTCCAGTGAGAGCTGTAGATCACGCCCTGATGAAGCCAATAGGACCACGTCATCCGCGAATAGCAGAGACGCAATCCTAAGGCCACCAAAACGGATCCCCTCAACACCTTGGCTGCGCCTGGAAATTCTATCCATAAAAGTTATGAACAGAATCGGTGACAAAGGGCAACCTTGGCGGAGTCCAACTCTCACCGGAAACGAGTCCGACTTACTGCCGGCAATGCGGACCAGTCTCTGACACCGGTCATACAGAGACCTGACAGCCTTTATTAAAGGGCCTGGTACTCCATACTCGCGGAGTACCCCCCACAGGATCCCTCGGGGGACATGGATATTCCAGTATTTCCATGTTATTTTATTTCCTCCTGATAAACAGGTTTTTTTTAAGTGTACCAGTTCTTCCTGGAGTAAAACAGCCACATGAAGCAGCCAGTGCTTAATAGTCTGAATTGGGTTCTCAAGATTGCAAGTTTCCCAATTTTCCTCCAAATGACTGAATACATAAGCACTCCCCTACTAGCTATGGTCAGCATCTTCAGAACATCTTTTGCGTTTCTTCTTTTCACCAAAACATTTTCATACGTGGGACACAGAACCCATCTCCTTCCTCAGACGTATGATGGCTGAGCCTTACCATGGTGTTGATACTTGTACATATCTGTGTGAACAGATGAATGTTGCATCCGAAGGCCTCTGAAGAATGCGCCCAAGCATGAACTACACTTGTGGAGGTTCCCAATTCTCTTCCTAATATTTTCCAAGTAACATCATACCATCAGTATGTTCAATTCAATTCAATTTTATTTATATAGCGCCAAATCATGAAACATGTCATCTCAAGGCACTTTACAAAATCAGGTTCAATCATATTATACAGATTGGGTCAGATTATACAGATTGGTCAAAAATGTCCTATATAAGGAAACCAGTTGATTGCATCAAAGTCCCAACAAGCAGCATTCACTCCTGGGGAACCGTAGAGCCACAGGGAGAGTCGTCTGCATTGTACATGGCTTTGCTGCAATCCCTCATACTGAGCAAGCATGAAGCGACAGTGGGAAGAAAAACCACCCATTAACGGGAAGGAAAAACCTCCGGCAGAACCGGGCTCAGTATGAACGGTCATCTGCCTCGACCGACTGGGGTTACAGAAGACAGAACAGAGACACAACAAGAGAGACAAAAAAGCACAGAAGCACACATTGATCTAGTAATCTGTTCTACATTAGATGGTAGTAGCGGGTGAGCCGTCTTCTCTGGATGATGTCACAGTTAACAGAACGCCAGACCAGGTGTACCTACTATGAAGAAAAAGAGAGAGAACAGAAAGTTAAAAGCTGAAATGACGACAGTCATTTCAATGTAATACAATGCAAAACTGGAGAACAGTAGAAATCAGTAGAGTGAGAAAATTAGACCCTGATGTCCTCCAGCAGCCTAGGCCTATCACAGCACAACTATAGAGATAGCTCAGGGTATGAGCCACTCTAACTATAAGCTTTGTCAAAAAGGAAAGTTTTAACATTAGTCTTAAAAATAGATAGGGTGTCTGCCTCACGGACCAAAACTGGGAGTTGGTTCCACAGGAGAGGAGCCTGATAGCTAAAGGATCTGCCTCCCATTCTACTTTTAGAGACTAGGAACCACCAGCAGACCTGCAGTCTGAGAGCGAAGTGCTCTGTTAGGAACATACGGGGTAATCAGAGCTCTGATATATGTGTCCTTATGAAGCAGCTAACTACGAACAGAAAAAAGAGGCTTAATTCTAAAATTAACAGAGCTATTTATGAGAATTAACCCACCATATACAGTTAAAACCTGAAAACAGCTTTTTAAAAATATGATGTTTCGTGTTTGAAAACCATGAAAAGGGACTGATAGAAAAGTAATCTGAAGGTGATGTTTCTTTGATGAAAACCTGCTGCCCCCTTAGACACTCAACCCAAATCTGCACTCTTACACTGTAAACTACCTCATTCTTCCATTAGTGTGTGTGTGTTGGGGCCTTCACCCACTGTTTAGCCTGGCGCAGAAGTACTTCTAGTTGTAGGAATTTGGTCTCCCACATATTTTAAAACCCACTTTCATTTAATTCCCAGTGGGCCAGCATACCTTATTTCTGATGCAAAAGAACACTTTCATAAGTGTCCCGCCGGAGGGAGAAAATGCACAAACAACCTAAAAAAATACTCAGACATAAATTGAACTTTGTTGTTCCTAGCCAATCTGTTTGGTAGGTGGTATCGGGTACATGAGCCATATTTTTTTATTTTGTTTTTTCAAATTTAATGTTTTACTTACTTAAAAAATTTACTACATGGGTGAGTAAGACATGAATGTGGTGTCATCATTTTGGCATTAAAAATGTAAACATTTCTAGAGGCCTTTTAGTGTCCCCGAGTGAGAGCATTACTTCAACAATGGTGCTATACGTGCTGACCATTTAACAGTGAAGCCCTTGCTGTCCTCCAGGGAGTTTTGCCTTAACAAAGACAGTGGGCTAACTCAGACGCTCTGAACAAAGGACAATAGAAGAAGAAAAAAAAAGAGCTCCACAAGATGGCCCATCTCTTTCAAGCTGAATGCTTTTAACGTCACTGTTCCTCAGACAGACATCACGCCGTGTTTAAAAGTGGGTCTGAACCAGGAGACACAGCCATTAAGAGCAATTCAACTGCATG
This sequence comes from Fundulus heteroclitus, assembly GCF_011125445.2. Taxonomy (NCBI): domain Eukaryota; kingdom Metazoa; phylum Chordata; class Actinopteri; order Cyprinodontiformes; family Fundulidae; genus Fundulus; species Fundulus heteroclitus. The sequence goes on along the minus strand of NW_023396792.1, from coordinate 2,333,566 downwards.
AAAGTAGTGTCTGACAGGTCCACTCTTAGTGACAGATGCCATTATAACCTGTAAAAATGTGATACTAGCACTTTAAGGTTATATCATTTTACCCTTCAACTTTGGCTGCCCATCCGCTGTATAATAAGGGTCTTTTCATGTGTGTTGGGTCATGCGGTCAGCTCTTCATTAGTATTTATTATACTTACATTTTAAACTCATTTTGAGGGTTAAATTAAATAGAATTATTTAGTGGTGCAAGTTATAGCCTTCATTTGCAATTTCTTGCAAAAGTATTAATACACTGGTGAAGATTCTCAGTCATCCAGGCCATGGTCATTCCAAAAAAAGGTAAAAAACAAAGCAACTGGACTTGTTTTCCATAGTTGAAGACGTTTCGCTTCCTCTCCAGGAAGCTTTCTTCCTGGAGAGGAAGTCTGGAGTAATGTGAAGTAACAAGCTTTATACAATTGGCAAACAAAGGCCTTGTAATGGCTTAGATAACATGCAAATTCAACAGAACCAGGACCACCCCTTAGTAATGGGTGGTCGTTAAAGCCATTACGCCAGCAGATTGAACCGAAACTGGTCCACTCCTCTGTAACGAGGAGTCGTCAGGGTCGTTATTGGCTTGCCTTAAAGGAACAATTATTAATACACCTCAAACTTTTTTCCCCATTTTGTCCATGTAAAACCTCAAACTCCTGTGTATAATATTAGTATTTTAATCATGCAGCTCTGGCTAAATGTTTAGGGTCATTTTCCTACATGAAGGGGAATCTCCACCAATGTGTCAAATCAGTTGCAGCCTCTAATGCATGTTTCCCCCCAGGATTATTATTTGTTTAGCTTTATTCATCTTCATCTCTGACTAGCTTTCATGTTCCTTTTTAGGAACAACATCCTCATAGCACGATGGTTCCACCACTATGCATCATGATGTGTTCAGGGTAATATATTAATTTACCACCACAAAGAGGTGTAACGTAAGCCAAAGCACCTCAGATCAGAGCCTGTTTGTTGGATCCCCCACATTGCTATAAATTGGGTTTTTCTCTTTTTTTCAAAGCTGTTTTTCTTTGTGCCACTCTTCTATAAACACCAGTTAGTGACTTGCACAAGTCATCTGAGCTTAGGATCACTGCAGCTCCTCCAGAGTTACCATAGGCTGCTGCTATGATAAATGCTCTCCTTTGTTCAAGCCTATAAGCGCAGGTGAACAGCCATGTCTCGATAGGTTTGCACTTGTGCCACATTTTCTTCTCGTTTAGATGATGAATTAAACAGTATTCCCAGAAATATTTACAGCATTGGATGTTATTTCAGAACTTAACCCCACTTTAAATTTCTCCACAGCTTCCCTGTCCTATCTGCTTGTTTTTTCTGAGACCTTCACAGAACAGCTGGATTTCTGCTGAGATTAAATTACGCAGAGGCAGGTCTGCTAATTAGGGGACTTTTCAAGGCAGCTGGATTCTCTTTAAGGATGTCAGAAAAAAGGTGGTTTAAATACAAATGCTCATCACACGTTTTAGTTGTTTAAAAAAAATTGAAAACCATGTATCCTTTTTCATCCACTTTTATGCACGATTTTGTGTTGTTTTTAACACATGAAACCTCTTTAAAATGCATCGGAGTTTGTGTTATGCGACAGAATGTGGAAAAGGGGCCATAAATACTTTTGCAAAGTACTGTACCTTGCATTTCTCACAACACAATTAACTCCCTGCTTCTGACATCGGTAGAGCTTTTTTTTTTTTTTTTTTTTCCCTTTACACCTTGTACCACCTCATAGCGCTTTTATCCCAACTGCTCCAAACAGGAAGCTTAGAGGAGAGAAAAAAAATATTCCCTGAAAATGTATACTGTCCCCTCAGTTCAGATGGTAATTATGACAGCCCAAGTTTAATCATAGAATCAGGTAGTTATTTTCTCAATGTCAACATGAAACCTTGTCAAAAAATGAATTCTGTCTTTCTCTCAGGAGATAAGAAGGCTCCAGTGCACCCAGCTCATTCAGAGGAAAAAACTTGCAGGTCACAAGGCAGCGACTTGCATGTTTTCTTATTTTTTTTCCACCCCTCCCACCTTCTCTCTCTCTCTCTCTCTCTCTCTCTCTCTCTCTCTCTCTCTCTCTCTCTCTCTCTCTCTCTCACACCCCCACCCCTCTCTCCTTCTTTCTGAAAACCACCCAAGAAGAGATTAATCATGAAGGGAAAACTCAACTTCACCCTCTAGCTGCAGGTCACAGTTCTTATTTCGTGTGGAATTGGCTTTCGGAAAGCAGAAGGCCTGCCTGGGGGGCAGGGACCTGATATGAGAGGAATTTGAGAATGAAGCAGAGGGGATTGATTAGCCCACTTCATATCCCACACTCCGTAAGCACAGTCCAGCTGCAATCTAACACACCGCTGAGCTGAATAGACAAGAGAAATTGGATTCCTTCCTAATATTTAACCTTCAAGTCAGCTCTAACAGCTGTTGATGGGTTGCTCTCCCAGGTAGTTACAAGAGGACTTTTTACATGTTACATAGAGAGGGAACAGCAAAGTGGGAATGTGATGACTTTTCTGTAGGTTATTCAATTACAATGGTGCAAAGAGCAGCTAGGCCATTCAAGCACATCATCTGCATGCCGCTGCACTGTGGGATTTAATTTTACACCTCTACTTGTCTGAACTCACCATTGGAGTGTGTGTGGGCGCACACATGTACAACGCACTCATACACAACAGTGCATGAACACACACACACACATAAAACAGTGTCCACCCATGTATGCCCAGAAAGACCAATTAATGCCTTAGAAGTTGAGTGTGTAGCTAATGGATGGATCATATACAGCCATAATGACTTACTTTGATGTTGGTTGTCAGAGTAGACCTATTTCAGACTGAGAGCAAAAAGGGCTCTTGGAAATATCCTGTAATGCTTTCATTCTTTTTATCCCTTTTCGCAAGCAGATGTTCAAACAAAGAGCAGTGCCATCACTTCCCTTCACTTAGATCTGAAGAGTGGCTTCAATTTCAATTGCCAGTTTCCTTGGTCTGTACTCGGATGTGGATCAGTGTATAAAAACGGAACGAGTTGACGGATAAATGGTGCATTTCAGTGACTCTGCAGCCATATTAGACACCAATGAATATTAAATGGATTCATTTATGGGCCAGTTTGATCATATCCACCCACCATCTCTCGTGCCAGTCTTGGGGAAGTGTTGATAAGAGGAGCTGGATGTCATCAAGCTCTTTTTTCTCAAGTCATTAAGCCATACAGTTTATTCCAAGCAAAGTGTTGCCCATTTGAATGAGCACATTAGCAAATGTCTTATGATAATTGAGTGCTTGAGTTGCAGAACTGCAGAATTGTATTCATTAGTAGAGTCACACATTTTTTATTAGCACCTTCTTCTGTTCCAGGGCTGCAGGCAGCATTGCCTGACAACATGCAGCTTCTGCTACCCTCACAATGAGGAACATTTAAGCCTTCGACTTCCACGATTAGAGAAAGTGTAAAAGACATTTGATCAAGGACCTGAATGTCCAGAGTTTTGTGTTTCCCATAAGAATTTAGGTCAATTTACCAAAGCGTACTTTAGGCACAGGAGACCAATTCAATAAACCAGTCTGGTACAAATCCATAGATAAATGATGCTTCACATTCAATTACACTGAGGGTTTTATCTTTACATTTCAATGATTTTGTCAATTAGTCCGCATGGTATTTCTTAATTCATCAAGGACTCTGGTCCTGTGTAAGCAGTTATTAGATTAGCTGAGGAAGTGGAAAGAAGAGAGAGCAAGAGCACAGGATGAGCTTTAGTTTCTTTTACCGAAAATAAATTCACCAGTAAATGAGCTACCTGCACTATACTAAAGCCCTTTATTATCTGAGAATTATCCTTGCTATTTGAAGGTTGCTTTTTGCATCAAACATAAAAAGATGGCAAACAGTCATGTATTTATATAAATTTGACACATCAACTGTCATGCAAATAGCAGCAAAACAAACCGATTCACACGGGAGCCCATGCAGGGACCTTGAAAACATACTTGCAACAGAAATTAATTGGAGGGAAAATAACTAATTCTGACATTCCCTGAAGAGGGTCTTTTATCTTATAAATACTGGCTGCAAACTTGAGTATTTGTGCTCAAGTAACACAACACTGCAGATGATAGTATTCGTATGGCTCGGCCCCAGGGGCCAAGCATGACAAAGAATACTTGTTTAGCAACTGCATAACCAAGTCCCAACATGGGCCTGTGACTGTGCCCAACCTCACCTAGAAACCTGCTCCATTTGCATTCTGCCTCTCCTGACACCAGGCGACACAATCGGGGGGGAGGCAGCATCCTAAAGGTGCCATTGGAGGTTTCCAAATAAATTATTCCTCTATTCCCTGATTCCTCCTCCCTCTCTTCTTCCACATGTGCTCCTCCCTTCTCCTCCTCATTTGTCCCATGGCTTCTTTACATCACAGTTCATGCAAAGGAGTAAGTGAAATCCAACTTTTTACAAGTTTTGCTGCCTAATTAGAATCCTTAGTAACTTTCCCGAGGCGGCTGGGTGACCCAGTGTATCAGGCTTTTAGAGGCTTGAAATCAAATCTTCTGTTCAGCATTGAAGGTGTTTAGACTAAACACAGCATTATACCCTAAAGCAAACCTATAAAACTAATAGCCAGGATACGCATTATATTAAACCAAATACATGTTTATGTCGCAAGGAACAAAACACTTTCCCAGTTATTTTGGTTACCAAAGTTCAAGAAAATTGCACAGCAGATGGTGTTTTACCACTAAATAGTCGCTGGTCCTCAGCTGCTGGTAACATTACACATTGCAAATGAGCAATAAAATACAGCATCCCTGAAATTTTATCTTACTGTAATAACTATTCTTCCATAAAGACAGCAGTAAAACATAAAAATAAAAAATAATATATCTATATAGGTATCTCTCTCTCTCTCTCTCTCTCTCTCTCTCTCTCTCTCTATATATATATATATATATATATATATATATATATATATATATATATATATATATATATATATATATATATATGCAAGTTGTTGTGTTTTACTCCAAAACTGTTTTACAAACAGATCTTACACAAACAAAGTGATATCAACTTTGAATTCAGTATAGAAAATTGCAGTATACTGGCAAAGGTTATGTAACAACCCAACTAAATAACTTAATTCAGGCATTCCAACCACCTTCATGGTGTCAGGTGTATAAAATCCAGCAAGTAGCTATGTTGGCTGCTTATAGAAACATTTCTGAGAGAACGGGTCACTCTCAGGAGCTCAGTGTATTCCAGCGTGATACTTGTTCAATAAGTTTAGTTGTGAAATGTTCTCACTGCTAAATGTCCCATTGTCAACTGTCCATGGTTTTATAACAAAGTGGAAGTAACTGGGAATGACAGGAACAGCCACAAAGTTTAGGCCACTTAAAATCACGGGGGGGTCAGCGGAAGCTGAGGAGCATTATGTGAGATAGGCCATCAACTTTCTGCATACTTAATCGCTACAGACTTCTAAGCTTCATTTAGCTTTCACATTAGCTCAAAAATGATGGGAGAGCATTTTATGGAACAGTTTTCCATGGCTAAGCAGCTGCATCTAAGCTTTACAACAGCAAGAGCAATGCAAAGCATCAAATGCAGTGGGTGTGAGGCATGCTGCTACAGGACTGTAGAGCAAGGGAACCAGGATCTCTGGAGTGATGATCTGTGCCTCTCTATCTGGCAATCCAATGGATGAGTTTGGTTTTAGCGGTTGCCAAGAACAGCACGGTCCTGACAGCATTGTGTCATGTGTGACATTTGATACAGTGGAGATCATTGTTTAGTGGAGTTGTTTAGCAGCAGTTGGGCTCAACTCTTTGGTTCTGGTGAAAGGAGCTCTTAATGCAAATGTACTGGTATATAGTCAAGTTGCAACAGAAAGGAGACATCCCCAAATAGTTGGAAACATGAAAATGTACACTACCAGTCAAACATTTAGACTGACTTTTGCCATTCAATGGATTTTCCTTATTTTTATGATTTTCTACATTACGGATACATAGTGAAATGGCGAAAAAACTCAAAACATCATGTATATTTAAGCTTCCCACCACCCTTTGTTTTGATCACAGCTTTGGTCATGCTTGGCCTTCTCTCAATGAGCTTCATGAGGTTAGCTTAAATAGTTTTTTTTTTTCCAACGGTCTTGAAAGAGTTCCTAGAGGTAGTAATAAAAAAAAGACAAACCACTGAATGAGAAGGTGAGTCCAAACTTCTGACTGGTAGTGTACATTTTAGAAAATTCCATGTTTCCAACTATTTGGGGATTTCTCCTTTCTGTTCCAACTTGATTATGCATGAAACAAGGTCCTTAAAGATATAAATGAGCTAATTTGGTGAACCTGACTGGCCTGCACAGAGCCCTGATCTCTAAATGCTGGAACATCTTTGATATGAATTAGAGTGGAGACTGTGGGCTAGGCCTGCCTGTCCAACATCAGTGTCTGACTTCATAAATTCACTTCTGATAGAAGAATCCCCATAGGGACACTCCTTAACTGCATTGAAAGCCTTCCCAGAAGAGTTGAAGCTACGCAGTGTGAGCCCACATCAGACGAAACTTTATACATTAAGAAAAGGATTTCCCCCCAATTTTAAATGTGTGCAAAAGTAGATCAGCAAATACTTTTGAGAATTTAGTATAAGGTTGCCAGAGTATTAGGAAATTAGCATTGAGATACTATTGCTTTCAGCACTTTGTGACCTAAAACAATAAATGTTTAGTCCAATGCAATGTCAGGCAATGGGAAAACAAGTTTTTTATACAATATAAATACCTGCTTCTAACTGAATATCCTGGGATGAAACAATAAACTTTGTCTTTTCCTGGTTTTATTTTTATGTGATAATTATAATTTCTTTTTTTTTTCTTTTTTTCTTTTTTCTTTTTTTTTTTTACAAATATCAGTCCATTGTTTTTTGTAAGTGGGTGCAACTTTATGTTGTTTTTGTATTCTGAGTACTGGTGGATGATGTAATTCCTCGTATTTGGGCATAGTAACTAGAAAATAAGTCAGCCTCCTGCTCCTACTTTGCTGAACCATTACAGAATCTAAAATGCAGACAGAGCAGGCTGCGGTTTCTGTTGGATTAATTTAACTACATCCCTATATCTGCATGAAGTAAGGTTGCATTCAGGAAGTTTCTTAGAAAGGTTAAAATGTAGTCAGGATAAAACTTCAATGACATGACAACTCAACTATACAACAAAAAAAAAACCTATATTAAATGTATAACACAGTCTCTTCCCGTTTGTGGTCTAGTACTGAATATTAGAAAATGAGTTTGAATTTTTTAATAATTTTCTCTTTAACCTTCCTTACTTGCTAAACAAAACTGAAAATTAGCAAGTGAGGCTTTGTTAAGTAGGTATTAGGAGTTTGTATTTACCTGTGTTTTACTGACGTTAGTAAACAGAAAAGGGAGAAACTCACAGGCAAAAAAGGCAAAAAAATATATCCGTTTGTCAAACTTTAATTTAAGCTTAAAAACATAATTATGGTGAAAAAAAAATGCTATACCTAACACAAAGAAGAAGCCTCAGCAAAACCTAATTTGCTAAGTAGTACAGATGGTGTTCAGCTAAAAATACATCAACAAACTAAACAACAGTTTTCTGCAAAAGTGCAGATGTTTACATTGATTTTGAGTTGACTTGAAGTTCCTGAATGAAGGTCAAATCTGAACATCCATTACCTGTTTCCAACAGAATTTCTCCGTTTTCCATTGCCAACTTTGATAAAAACTTTGTTTTGTTGTTGTTTACAGGTAAAATGTTGGCTAATGAAAGCTGCACCATAACAAAATGCAATTAAAAACATCCAAACTATCCATTTAAATAAAGCTGAAATACATTATCTCCAATCTCTTTATTGAATTTGGCTAAGCGAAGACATGAAGTCTTGGTTGGCACATCATTCTCTATAGCTACAAATGTGATCGTTAATTTACTCTTCCCAATGAAACTTCATATACCCGTGACACTTTTTTTTAATCCCTTTGTCTAATTAAATATAATTTTGAAGCTCTTTAAATCAGACTTCATCCGAATGCACCATCTAATTTTTCATTTGCTTTTGTACATGATATAAGACATCAAGTCAATAATAAATTAAATTACTTTTCCCATTCATTTTCTTCTATCTATAATTGATCTCTTCAGTTGAAATTCTGTTGTTCTTCTTATTCAGCCAGTCCGTGGAGAGTCTGCGTGACACCACTGTGAACAGGGTTTGTCCCTCAAGATGCCCTCACTGGAAAGCGCACACACACACACACACACACACACACACACACACACACACACACACACACACACACACACACACTGGTTGAGACAGCCATACAATATGTATCCAATATATGCTATAGTTAACCAGTATTTTGGCCATTAGTTTCTTATCTTGATTTAATTACTTATTTCTATATAGTTGATAGAAAAAAAGTATAAACTAGAAAAGTGGTTTTAAAGTTTCAAGCATGTTTTGTTCTGCATAAACATATGTGAACTAAATCAACAATGATGTCTGGAGAGACTATAGGATCATTTTTGAATTTTTTTTTTTTTTTTTTTTGTAAATACTACAAGTAAATACGTGTTAAAACAAATTCATAAGAATTTAAATTACTCCTAAAGTTGGCACCGTTTTGTTACTTCCTGATTGGACAGCACCAACTGAGACAGGTAATTCAAAACAAAATGAGAGTGTAAAATGAAATTCAGAAAAAAGGTTGAGAATGAGCTAACACAAATGATTAATCTCAACCTCTTTGGCCATAGACCAGAGAAACTCACCCTCTAGGGATTTTCTGCACATGGTAAAATACAATATGGATGGTATTTTATGACAAAGTACATATACGGCTTGTGTTAAGATTTATAGCCGTAAAACAACACCAACCAGATAAATCCCTGGTTTTGGAGGAAATTATATTACATGGAAAGCAATATATTAAATAGATGTAGAAGAGTAACTAAAAACTAAGAGTCACTGCTCATAAATATTTACTGGTTTAAAAGGGGTGTTTTAAATAATGGCAGTGCTGAATTCAATCAGTGAAGTCTTTCAGTCTGTGGAATAACAACTGTCATAATGGAAAGCAAAACCAGATAGATGTCAAATGAAACAAAAAGGCTACCATTCAAATTCACCACAAACTGGCCAGAGTGGTAAATACTTTGGCAAAGACATTCTCAGGGTGGTCAAAGAAGGCCTACAGGTTCCTGTTAGTGCTCCAACAATTAGAGGATGCCAACATGAAGTCAAGTTATCTGCAAAAAGTCCCCACAATGCCCCATTGTTGAAAAACAACAACAACCTTTGCTTAAATTTGCCAAAGAAACCTTGAGAGAAGTGTACATTTGATATACCAATGACAGCAAGATTGTTCCTTTTGCTGCAGGGATAATGGTTTCTCACATGACCCCTAAACCCTGAATTCAGTAATAGTAATAGTAATATCATCTTTATTGTCATTAAAACATACATTACAACAAAATTTGTTCTCTGCTTTTAACCCATCACCCTAGGGGAGCAGTGGGCTGCCATGTGCGGCGCCTGGGGAGCAATCTGGGGTTAAGGGTCTTGCTCAGGGACCCAGAGTGCCAGCACTGGGGCTTGAACCATCCTTCTCTGAGTGCAAGCCCGCTGCTCTAACCACTAGGCCACCACTCAACCCACAGTACACCATGAAGACAGTGAAGTGGTGGCTCAGGGTGTCAGGTTGTTGTTTGTTGAGGATGAACTGAAGTGCAAACAAGAGCTCTGGAGTCAAATGTTGAATAGTAAAAATAGGAAAGGATGGCAGTGAGCTGGCAGGGGCAGAGGGAGAACTGAATATAACAGAGAAACATGGGAATGGCCAGACAAGAGGGAAAAACTTAACTAAACTAAGGTAGAGCAGGCAGAAAGTAAAGATCTAACAGAACTACTGAAATCATAAAGAACAGAAGCTAACTAAAACAGGAACCGAATCTAACAGATACAAGAATAAACTATTAATATAAATATTGAACAGAAAAGTAAACTAATGACAGAAGCAAGGATCTAAGGATAAACAATGCTAAAAGTGTAAAACATAAATAGGCTGCAGGATTACAATAAGTAATCGAACCCCCGTGGATCCTGACATAGGGGCCTGCTGTTATTTTGAAGACAGACATTCATACGAACAAGTTGAATGTTGAATGAATGAAACTTTTTTAAAGAAAAAAATCCAGAGAGCAACTTTTACTTACAATTCGGTTGCTGCCTAAGGGCCAATACACTCTCTCTCTCTCTCTCTCTCTCTCTCCCTCTCTCTCTCTCTCTCTCTCTCTCTCTCTCTCTCTCTCTCTCTCTCTCTCTCTCTCTCTCTCTCTCTATATATATATATATATATATATATATATATATATATATATATATATATATGTATATAAACTGGTCTCTCACCCACCCCTCATACTCCTGAGCAGGGTGGGTGGCTCTCCATTTCTCAAAGCTCTCAAGCTTTTTCTGATGTTTCCATAAATCGGGATGGCCACATCAATCGCAACAGCTGTTGTTATATCAATGATATATATATATATATATATATATATATATATATATATATATATATATATATATATATATATATATATATATATATATATATACATCATGGCATCTAGGGTGTTCCAGTCAAAGTTCGAGGACAGAAATACTGCACGTCGGTAAAAAACAAGAAACATAAAAACAATGGGGAGCTGATAATGATCCATTAAGCAGGTGCTTTATTGAAAAGTGGAACTGACTAGTGCCACGCTAAACACCAGACCCTCGAAGTCCAGGTGTTCAACAATGACAGTTTTCATTTTTACGCACATTTTAGGTTTATTGGCAACAGCTCATTAGTTGGTCCTTCACATCTCCTGTGCTTGAGCTGCACAAGTGTTTTGAGCATCTGGAGAATAGCACCCCAAATGTCACATGGATGACAACTTAACCCTCTTCCCAGCAGTCAACATCAGCTGATCTGCTGGAGAAATTGTGCAGTTTTTTTTTCTATTAGGAAGGTCTTTCTGATCAAGAACAGTTATTTAAAAAGACTTTTCCCCTCAGTTCTCAGTCACTTTGTTGGGAAATGCTAAAATAAGGTCACACATAACGAAGACTTCAGGTACAGCTGAGGTTAGTTGTGGTGCACAGGATGAGACAAAGACACCAACTATGTCTAAATGAGGAGTATTTGTCCACTTCATAGATCAAAAGGACAGAAAAAAATACCATACCACAGAAACTGTAGTATGGTAGCACAAAGTTCTAACACAAAAACAAAGACCTTTGATATTTTCATTATTGCCGTACTTGTCTTTTAAATTAAAGCTGTAGTATGATAGAGCTGCACTTTATTATGACCGTTATAATGGTTAAAAAGGTAAAATAGACTGAATTCATAGACCACTTTTTTAGTCATACTGACCACTCAAACATCAACAACTACTCTACCCACTGAGCTACTGTCACTCATAATTATAATAAATACATTTTTACCTTTGACCCTGCTCATGATCCCTGATCAACCTGTGTGGTTAGTGCATGTGGTTTAGCAAAGTGTTTGTTTCCATCTAAAATCTATATTATTTGTTGGAGTGAAGCACTGAAAAACCCTTTCTGTTTATTATAACCCCAGTGTGTTTCATTCAAACATAACCAAGGTGTAGGACATAAAGGATATTACGTAATCTGGTGCCAAAGGTTCATCCTCTGGTTCACCCTGAAGACAACATCTTAGCCAGCCAAACAGGAAGTGTACTTTGTTGTTGAAGCAGTCTATTGATAAAATAAATGTTTTATGTCCTTTAGTTTTAGAAAATCAGAAACAACTAAACAGTGGATTCATTTGTAGATTTGATTCTTAGATTTTTGTTATACTTGGTACTTAGCATTTTCAGTTAATGTGAGAATGTTCCATGGTTACCCCTTATGAAATATTATTGTTCATCTTATCCAAAAGATTATATTAAACAAGAGTCTACAGCAGCATAACTGGTAAGCATTGTCAGAATGGACTATTTAACTTTGCTGCTCAACCCCCAAATGAATTTTACTACAACTGTGGCACCATCTAAAGGGAACTAATCAGACATTCCTATGGTGTAAAATGTTTAAACAAAAATGATTTTTAAAACAGGGAAACAATCAACCAAACACATTATTTTATATCATTTTGTGCAAAATATAGTTTAAAACAGCTTACTAACACTACATAGCTGACAGATATCAAATTAGTTGGGGGAAAAAAACAAATGATTCAGTAATTTTTGAAATGTATACAATTAGTTTTGACTGACTTAGAATTCTTCTTTAATGATGAAGTCTCTCTTCTTTGTTGATATAAAACAAAGGATTTCTTTAGGGCTTTGAACAGACACACACAGCCTTTTGAAGTGCAATACTAAGTCAAATAAACTACAATTCCCCGTAAACACACAGTTCCATAATTAAGCTGCAGCCTTGTATATTAGACACACATGAGGATGGCTGTATTGGCACTTTTTAATGATCCTGCCGGCAGCAGCTGCCAACATATTTTAATGAATGTTTTATCAGAAAACCATTTTTTAATTTATTTCAATGTACACTTATTCATACTAATGAGTCTACATCGGGTTTGTTGGAGTTGGACTGAACATCTAGATAAGTCTGTACAGACTTTCTTACAAACAACCAGCATTTTCAGTCAATTTAGGATATGTTTAACAGAATATCAAAAAAACATCACTTTTTTTTTTTTTATAAAAGTGCAAAACTTTTTGCTAGTCATCTCAGAAAATGAAGTTCATTTATTATATAAAATATTACACATATGTATATTCCAGGCTGTTTTTCTCACAGTTTTGATGATTATGGCTTACACACAATGAAAACCCAAAATTTAGTGTTAAAGAGAACTAGAATATGGTGAAAAAGTTTATTGTTGGAAACTCATGGTGTCACACTATAATCAGCTAGTCAACTCAAAACACCTGCAAAGGTTTACTGAGCCTTTAAATTGGTCTCCCTCCCACTCTACATCAGTAGGCAACACTATCATGGAGAAGACTGATGGCTTGACAGAAGATTGTCGTTGACACCTGTCAGAAAGAGGGCAAGCCACAAAAGGTAATTGCTGAAGAAGCTGTTTGTTCTCAGAGTTTTGTATCCAAGCATTTTAACAGAACATTTAGTGGAAGGAAAAAGTGTAGTTGGATAAAGGTGCACCAGCAACAGGGACACCCTAAGCTTTGAGAAGATTGTCAAGCGAAATCCATTCAAGAATTTGGGGGAGCTTCACAAGGAGTGAACTGAGATTGTGCCTCAAGAGTTATTACACATAGACAAATCATACACGTTGGCTACAACCATTTTACCTGGGCAGAGAAGAAACGGAGCTGGACTGCTGCTCAATGGTTTAAAGTCCTGTTTTCTGATTAAAGTAAATGTTGCCTTTTTCCATGAAGGCACATAATCCACGTTGCTTGAAGTCCAGCATGAAGTTTCCACAGTGATGGTCTGGGGTGCCATTTCATCTGTTGGTGTTGGTCCGCAGTGTTTTCTGAAGTCCACAGTCAATGCAACCATATAGAGAACTTCTAGAGCACTTAAAGTTACCAAGAGCTTCAATGACCATTGTGTTCCTGCTTATGATTAGCTAGTAAACCAGCTTGACCTTAATCCCATAGAAAATCTATGGGCTGTTGTCAAGAGGAAGATGAGACAACAGACCCAACGAGGCAGATGACCTGAAGGCAGCTCTCAAAGCTATCTAGCCTTCCATTACACCTATACAGTGCCACAGGCTGATCGTCTCTATGCCATGGCGCATAATGCAGTAATGGTGCAGTAATTCATGCAAGCAGAGACTCAACCGAGTACTGAGTGCATAGAAATGGACATACTTAACAGAAGCCTGACATTTGTGCTTAAACATGTGTTTTTGATTGGTCTAATGTGATATTTTAATTTTCTGAGACACATAATTTTGGATTTTCCTCACTCTCAAGCTATAACCATCAAAGTTACAAAAATAAAATAAAAATAAAAGCTAAAAACTTGAAATATTTTACTCTATATTGTAATGAATCTATATAATATAACCACTGTACTTTCTGAAATGACAAAAAATATTGCACTTTTACACAATGTTCCAATTTTCTTCAGACGTATTTGTACTCAACACACCAAAGGCTTACAGTTATAAGCCAGATAACCATTAGAAATAAAATAAAAGGAATAAAAAACAAACCAAAGAAAACCAGAACTGGAGAGTTACCACTGTTGGTCAATGTTTATATTATTTACAAAAAACAGCACAGTAAAGCTGTTTTGCGGTTAACAAGATATCAAAATAATAGAGGCAGCGTAAGTGGAGAGAAACAATTGTCTGTGTTAGACCCAAAGAAGACAACTCTTTTCTCTTAAGCTGTCTCTCTTTCCAGTTTATTACTATCATGTTTGTATACTAGTGTCATGGCTGATGCCAGTGATCCCTTGTAGATGGTTTCGGAAAATTGTCTAATATGTATTATATAATATATATGACTCATCTCAAAGCGGTTTGCTTTAATGATATGAATAACAATAGAACGACATGCAAAAAAGATAATTGTACCTGTGATTGCAGCTTCTAGGTGTCAATTTGACTTGCGAAAGCAAATAAGGCGTATGATCTCTCTGCCACCTGTCACTCTGTCAGAAATGCTATTGTTTAGATAGACTCAGCAATTGCTACCGTATTCTGCACAAAGGAGATAATATTGCTTAAAGTCATGTTTTCTGCGGACATTTTTCGTGGAAGAGTTAAAGTACAGACATATTAACCCAAATATAACAATCTGCTTGACAGGGTTCAAAACCTTGGTCAAACAATATGCAAAGCATCAGAATTCTCTTTAAATCTCTCAACCAACATATACATTTTTTTTTTAAGATTTGTGCCTTTGATGATTTTTTTGAGTGATTTAGCTATAATAATCAATTTCTCTTTTAAAACAGTTTTTTTTTTTGTTTTGTGCGTGGTCCAAAGTGCCAATGCAATGACCATCTATCACCAGTAGGTGGGGAATAGTTATTTAATAGTAATAATTTCAGCAAACGTTGAAGCTACTTTTGCACATTTTTCCTACCTTGCTATGTTGTTGCATATTAAAAAACATATTCAATTACATTACATTTTATTTATATAGCTCCAATTCACAACACATGCCATCTCAAGGCACTTTACAAAGTCAAATTTAATCAAATCATCCAGACAGAAAGTTTCCCATCTGAGGAAACCCAGCAGTATGCATCAAGTCGCAGCATTCACTCCTTCTGAATGAGAGTAGAGCCACAGTGGACAGCTGTCTGCATTATCGATGGCTTTGCAGCAATCACCCATATTGAGCATGCATGAAGCGACAGTGGAAAAGAAAAACCTCCAGCAGAACCAGGCTCAGTGCGAATGGTCATCTGCCTCGACCGACTGGGGGTTAGAGAAGACAGAGCAGAAATACAAAAAGCACAGAAGTACACATTGATACAGGAATCCTTTCTTTGTTATATGGTAATAACAGATGCTCTGTCTTCCCTGGATGATGTCACAGCTAACAGAACGCCCGAGACCAGGTGTGCCTGCTATGAAGAGGAAAAGGAGAGACAGAACAAAAAGTTGAAAAAACAACAAACAATGCAAATTGGAGAACAGTAGGAGAACTCAGCAGAGTTAGAAAAATAGATCCTGATGTTCTCCAGCAGCCTAAGTATATAGCAGCATAACTACAGAGATAGCTCAAGGTAACCTAAGCTACTCTAACTATGAATTTTGTCAAAAAGTGAAGATTTATGCCTAGTTTTAAAAGTAGACAGGGTGTCTGCCTCACGGACCAAAACTGGGAGTTGTTTCCACAGGAGAGGAGCCTGATAGCTAAAGGCTCTGCCTCCCATTCTACTTTTAGAGACTCTAGGAACCACCAGCAGACCTGCAGTCTGAGAGCGAAGTGCTCTGTTAGGAACATACGGGGTAATCAGAGCTCTGATATATGATGGAGCTTGATTATTAAGTGCTTTATACGTTAGAAGAAGAATTTTTCATTCTACTCTCGATTTAACAGGAAGCCAATGAGGGGAAGCTAAAATAGGAGAAATATGATTTCTCTTGTTGATTTTCATCAGAACTCTTGCTGCAGCATTTTTGGATCAGCTGAAGGCTTTAAACTGCATTTTGTGGACTTCCTGATAGTACAATAGTTTAGCCTTGAAGTAACAAATGCATGGACTATTTTTTCAATTACATGGATGTGGACATGAGAAAATGAAGGAGATTTTGTGGAACAAAATCTGTCTTGTGTTAGAAGTATGTGTGCCACTTTTGATGTGCTCCTGCCCTGAATAGCGCAGGTATAGCGGAATACCAGCTTTGATATTCCCAGATTTTTGTGGCACTAGTAGCATGTACATTATTTTCCTGTGACATCGCCATCCTTTCTATTTTTGCTTTCATAATAAATGACAAACCGACCATCTCCAAATAAAATTTCAATGTGATGACTCCCCCTTGGTGGTCAGATTATTATTCAAATTATTCAGAAAGCAGGTCAGATAGCTTCAGTTCGCACATCCTGCACACTGACGTGAGTGAAAGCATTTTAATAGTTAGATGAGATTAAGTAATGATAATATGAGTTACAGTTGCAATATTGGAGTCATATCCATAATGTGTTAGGGCTGTGACTCGTGATCGGTGGAATGCTCTAACATTTCAAGAAGCTCTGTTACACTCTTGTCTGTTGATCAAAGTGTATACCACAGAGTTAAACGCAAAGCAATGCTACAGTATTATCTACCTGATGTACTGTGCATTCCAATACCAATTAAACAAAAGTAAGGTATTTGACAATAATAGTGTGACAGGAGTATTAAAGTTTGATGGCAACAGAGTTTGGACAATCAAGACAAACATGACTAAACCCCTAAATGGCGTTCCATTATTGTTGTGGTTCAGAGCACCTAAAACATCAGTGAATGGGAACAAGGTAAATTAACTTTTTGTTTGTGTGTTTTGCCAAACAGCAGGCAAAAAATTAAGCTTTTGAAAGTCTTCAAATTTGATTTTTTTTTTTCAAAACTTTGAATTCCCATAAATGTTAATTTACTTGAGTGTGAATCACTAATGCAAAAGTAAATCTTGCAAAATATCTGTTTGAGCAAGGCCTCAGACAGGATGTGAAGCTGTTTTCATCTCCTGCTCTTATGCAATCATTTTGCAATGTTTTTCTTCAAATGGGGAAATAGATTTGTTTTCTTTTTAACCTTTGTGGAAACAGTTTTCTTGCATGTTCCAAATGTAAAATTTATTTAATTGTTGATCTTTCCTCTTGTAAAGCAGAACCCCTTCCAGGGGCTTGCACGAAGCTCTACCCTTCACTGGTTCCACTCCTTATCGGTGTGTCTGCACATGAGAAAAATTTACACAGATTTATTTAGTGGATTGTATGATATGGCATGGCACTAATCTTGGCTCCTACATCCCACCTGGACCTCCATCAAATGTCCAGGTATGTAATCCCCCTGTCTGAAATGAGCAGTACACAGTCCTGCTTGTTGTCAGAGAAATGTTCCAGTCTATGTAGTTTCCACGACAAAACATCTTCAGAGAGACAAAACCAGAACAGGTGGGCCAGGAAAACGGTTTCAATGTCCAATTTCATAGAAACCGCAGAGGACTAATTCAAAATGCTCTGAGAAGGTCTTTTTATTTAAGCAGCTATACATTAAACACAAACGTATTTTCCATACAGACCCATGCCATGCGTATTTTTACTTTCCAAATGTCAAGAAAAAACCTGAAACCAAAAATGTAAACACTGTGGCTTTTCAAAGTATTGTTTAAAATCAATTATTTATTGTTCCTGCATGAATGGGTCAAACTATGGGCAGATGTTTTTAACCAGGTGGAGAAGACAATGAAATGGCCACAGAGTCAAAAAAAAAATCAGGTAAGATATCTGTTACAAGATAAATGCAAAGATAAAAGTCCTTCTACTAAGGCCTAGTCAACATGTAGCTAAATATCTGGGAAAACGTTTTTTTATGTGTTTTGGTCTTTCCTTCAAACACAAACTCAGTTTTATATCACTAAAAATGATTATTTCTCTACATGGGGGGGGGGGGGGGTGCTGTGATTTGGCACTCTCTGGGTACTTACTACTAGGACAGATTGCAGTACTCTGTCCTTCTCCTGGTATTGGCCTTTCCCCAAGCCATGACTGGTTCCCTTTTTGTTGCTGTTCCTGCTGCTGCTGTTGCCGTCGGTCTTCCTACCATCTTAATTTCTTTTCCTTGCCACCGCTCATTGGTTTTTGCCGGCCTGCTGACTCCCCATTGGTTTGTCAAGTCCCCGAGTGTTATTCGTTCATGGATAATCAGCGTGGGGTGAAGTAAAAAAGGACACTGACTTACATTTCAAATTAAAACATGCAAATAAAACCAGAAAAAACACAAATCCTACAACAGCTACACAGTTTCACCCGGTGACACCTATTCGATCCAGAGTAGGAGCTCGGTGCGTATGCGGTAAGCGAGTGGAAAAACCTTTGTGTTTGGACCTTGTCTCTATTCATACAATTTTATACACAGAGGACTCTGAAAGCAGACAATTTGTCAGCTGTTATAATCATTTTCACTCAGGACAAGCACAGGAGGTGTCATCCTTTGAGGTGTCACAGCCCCCACCTGTTCATGAAAATTATCTCAGAGGGTATCTAACTAGCTTAATGAACCTTGGGTGCTAGCATGGTTGGATGTTTTTAATTTATTTTGGACCCCACCGCGGCTATAAAGCTGAGGTCAGTTGAAAGTGCAGACATATTTATATTGAGGTTTTCACTGTCAACGCATCTCATAACAAACGGAGCTGTAAGTACTGCCATAACTCACTAACCTCTAAACTAAAGCTATACCTTCACATAGTTAAAGCTCAATAGGCTATCAATAGCTATAACTAACAGGACCCATAATTACATTTTGGGACATCAAAAAACGGAACGGGCTGCACCGTGGCACAGTTGCTTTGCAGCAGGAAGGTCCTGGATTTAAATCCCAGCCGGGGCCTCTATGCATGGAGTTTGCATTTTCTCGCTGCGTGTGCATGTGTTCTCTCCATGTTCTCCAGCTTTCTCTCACGGTCCCTTAGGTGTGAGTCTGTGCATGGTTGTGTCTCTGTGTTGCCCTGTGATGGACTGGTGACCTCTGTGGGGTACACCCCTCGCCTTACCCAATGATTGCTGGAGAAAGGCACCACACCCAGGGGAAAAGTGGGTACAGATGATGAATGGCATCAGAAAACATTGAACACGGGCAGGTATTTTAAATCCAATTTGATCAGATACCAGCACATTTCAACACCCAAGAGGCTCCCCAAACTCTGATCAGGGGGCTGCTTCACAGAGGTCTTAAGGTTAGGAGATGGTTGTTGGTGACGCAAAGCTCCAGATCCTCACTTAACAATGTTACATAATGGGCACTACTGATATCACTGGAGTTTACCCGTGAACATGCATGAAACAAAATTATGAAAATAAGAAGAGGGAAACTGAGGGGTGGAGCTGGTGAGTGTGACATTATGCTCCAATGGGTCTATACATTATGAATAACATGTCTGCATGTTTTGCTTTGAGCGCACATAAGTGGTTAATGGTAGATCATTGATGCTCCCCTCCAGTAGGTTTGATTGCAATAATAATAAAAAAAAAACAATTTACATGTGAGACATAAAAAGAATCTTGAAAATCATAACACTTTTCGCATGTACCATTCTACAGCAATTCATTTAGTTTGAATCTAAATCTCTGGAACCATTTGATGTGCTTACTTATAATTTCACTCCAGCTAAAGTGTTTTTAGATTTGTTGTTTTCTCATCAGCTTGAGACAAGGAAGTAGTTTATAAAATAGGAGCTCGAATTTGTCCGTGGCCTTCGACCTGCACAGCTGACTCATTACTGTTTGTCATAGGAGAGCTGAACATTTCTGACAAGTTTGTACGGCAGAAGGAGATCAGAGGAATATATAGTTTGTTTCAATTTTCCCAAAATGCCTTTCTTCGGGTGAAATGAACTGAAGGGACATCAAACACTCTTGGCTATGTCGCTCTCAGAGGGGAAGACCGAAGACGGGCAAAATTATTTGATGCCATCTGAGACTCGCAAGGGTTGAGGATCACAATGCAGCTTTCTGACAAACCGGTGACTATTCATGGCTCTCACACTTATTATTGCGCTGAGACTAAACAATGGATTTCTGTTGTAGGAGAGTGAGCGATTAGAAGTTGGAACTTGTGCCAAAACAATAATCCTGTGCATTTCTCTCAACAGAAGGAGGGAAGGGAGGGTGCAGACCTCTCTGTCTCACTTGGGGGCAATCTGACTCAGATAATATTTGCTGTACGGTCTGAACATCACACAAAACCATTGTGATGATCTTGTAGAGGCTGTTGCGATTGGTTTATTCCACCACAGAGAAGCATACTAGCCTTTCAGTGACTTTTCCGTTGAATTATTATGTTTTTCCTTTCACTCTTACTGACCCATTTATCTAATGGCATTACAAATTGGCTGAAATTCAAATTAAAGAAAAATAATAATTATTATTTCACAAAGAATGTGAAGTAAAATCTTGAACAAATACTCATAAATGCAAATCCATTTACATTTTTTTCTATCTGATTTTCAAAAATATCACAATAATGGACTGAGAGTGGGCGGTGGCACAGAAATACGTCAATTTGTCTTTAAAAAGTGTCACTAAAGGTTTTCCCTGAATTTCTGCTCACTGACCCATGTTAGCTTGTGTTTTACCATCACACACATCCATCACAGTGCCCAGAATCATATCAATACTTGCCCATTTCCCCAGCTGAGTAGATCAATTCATTTAAAAGGAACCACAGCCAGACATCCGCTCCAGAGATTAGTGCATATATTGGCCAGTCATCTGATGAAGGGTTGAAGGTTCATTAAGTCAATGGAATCCTTAATCAATAGGCAAACTTTAAGTCTAGGCTTTTATGGGGGACTTTCTGCTTCCGATGTATTTACACTGGGATGGCATGATGCACTCAAGAGCCGGTTTCTCATTTTCGGGATGTTTATATTGTATTTCGGTTTGTGTATTTTGTCCTTGGTAAACAGCGGATCTCACAAAATGCCTGGAATATTTGTAACAGGATACATCAACCAAATATTTGGAAAATGTTTACAACTATGTTTCATAACCTTGCTGCTGTTATGAGATTTTGAACTCCTGTGAGTATTGGTTGAGGCTTCATTCACGTTCTGCTTTCAAAGCAAGCTGGAGATCCTTGATGGTTAAGCTCCCTTTGTTGGCAACAATTGCATGCCTTTATACTGTTTCAGCATGGTCCGAATGACAATAGGTGAAAAGTCAGCCCAGCTGGAGGGGTTTTGTAAAATCCAGGAGCTCAAGTTTCTTGCAGTCCAGCGTATCCCTCTCCACTTAAATCACGGGGCATGCTCTGGCTGTGATTCTTAAGTGTCACTTGTGTCCACCTGAATTATTGTTTGTGTGTAATGCAGGGGAAGAGTGGGGATGCAATGAGAAGTGGTTGTGTCCTCTGATTGATTGTTAAGTGTTGTCCAGGAGCCATTGCCAGACTCCACTTAACGGCCTGCACAGCAGAAAGCAATCAGTGGTTGTTACTAAGGGTCTCGTGGGGACGGCCCCGGTCATGATTGATCTTCAGTGGATCTCTAAAGATGTCTGAGAGAGCTGGGTTTCACTGGAGTGGTGTTCAGGTCAGGGGGAATGCCCTCCAACATCACAACTGAAAACTTTGCTCAGCTCGGTACAAATAAAACTCCACTTTCTTTTCCCCCGATGTAACTTTTCCATGTGTGGAGAAAATGAGACATGCCACGAGTGCTTCTGCCAGGCGTTTTAATTGGTATGACAAATGGTGGCCATTTGCATACATCATTCATATGGCATGTCAACGGCAAATTACTGCATGAATCAGTGGATTATACTCAAATAGTAAACCCCAGTGGATATACTGAATGTCTCCAGGCACTACCTGAAGACACATAACGCACACGCACACAGCCAGCTGTAACACCAGGCGGCAGAGCCGCCTTCTCTCCAGTGGTGTGTCAATGTGTTCAGTGACCACAACGCCTGGTGTTAGTCTCATTACAGAGGGATCAAAGGGACATGAGCTTCATAGCAGCAGGGACTCTCTTCAGCCCCCCTGGAAGCAACTCCTCCTCTCTCAAAGGTCACATTTAGTCATTCAAATATAAAACAGCTTCACATCACTGTCTCCCGTGAAACCTACTTAAGTCTTCCCCCCAACAGACTTTAAGAGGAATCTTAAGAAAAGAGAACTTTAAAAAATGTGTGTATGTGTGTCAAGGTTTAATCTAAACAGTCAACAGCCTCTTGAATTAGCAGTTTTATTGTGATATGTGTAACAACTTGTAAAGGTGTAATATTCGACACAATATCCTACATATTTAGAACCAAGGATGATGAGATTTGTAAGCAAATAGAGTCACAAAGGTCAATAGTATCATTAATAACAAAATTTTTACTGTCACAAAAATCATTTGGGCTGTCAGGCTTTTGCAGGAGACTATACAGTCACTGACGACCTTATCATTGAAATGTTGGACCCCGTTTTGCCCTCAGAACTGTGCTTATGCCTCATTGCATGGATTCTTTAAAATAGGTGTTTTTTTCCTGTTGTTTCAGATTTGTCATATTAAGTGTGCTCATCTGAGATGTGGTGACTGAGGGGTGCACAGTGGACTAATTGGGATGTTCAAGAAACATGTTTGAGATGATTTACGCCTAGTGACATGGGCATTACCCAGCGGGAAGGGTCTAAACTGATGGGCATGGCCAGCAACAATACAGTGGTAAGTCGCCGCATTTAAATTATTCTCACCTGGAAATAAGGGGTCCAAGAAGTTTTCCAGAGAAATTTCCCCACACCATTACCTCCAGCAGGACAGGTTGGATTCATGCTTTCATGTTGCATTTCCCATATTCCAACCCCACCCTCTCAATGACAGCAGTTGAAATTGAGACTCATCAGTCCAAGCAACTTTTTTCAAAAGCTACTATTGTTCAATTCTGGCAAGCCTGAACAAATGGTAGTGTCATTTTCCTGTTGTTAGCTGAGCGACTGACACCCATTTGGTTCGTCAGCTGCTTTAGCCCATCAGCTGTTTGACATGTATTCTGTGAATGTATCCTGCATACAGGTTGCAATGAGTAGTTATTTGAGCTACTGCTTCCTTTCTATCATCTCAAACCAGTATGCCCATTTTACTCTGACCTTTAACATCAATGTGGCATTTTATCTAAAGAACTGCTGCTATTTTCTGTTCTTCGAACCATTCTCTGTAAACCCGAGAGATGGTTGTGGGTGAAAATCCTGGTAGTTTAGCAGTTCCTGTAATAATTAAACCAGTTTGGCACGTTTAAGCAATTTAAAACCTCTTTCTTTACCTTTACCAATGCTTTGTTGGGACTTCACCTTTTCTAGATGTCTAAATACATTAAGTCACTGCTATATAATTGCCTGATGCGCTTTTTGTGTTAACAAGCAATTTAAACAGTGTACCTAATAAACGGGCCTACTCAAGCTGTAATTTGCACCTCTAGCAAGTTTCCTATTTCTGTTTTACATAACCAGTGTGCAATGGGTGTCCCCCTGTGTTGCGCACAGTGTATGTAAGCAGTGTGAGAAAATATGTCTGTTCAACACGGTTAGCTAATGAAACTTAGTGTTTCTGATTTGCAGATTCATATTTGTTACTAAATGAAAGGGGCTGACCCTCTATTTTTCTAAGGAATATGGACTGGATTTTAGTATTGTTCGATCATTATCTAAGAAATTTAGACAACGCAAACCTGAACTAGGTGGGAAAGATTCCTTAACGCACAGTTTAATATTAATCAGCATCTTTTTTGTCATTGCAACATACATTCGAATGATATGTGTCCTCTGGATTCAACCTATTTCTTAGGGAGCAGTGGGCTGCCACTGTGCGGTGCCTGGGGAGCAATCTGAGGTTTAGGGTCTTGGCCAGACTCATAGACTGGGGGGTTTGATTCAGGTGCTTCCAGCCTTCTCAGAGTGCAGGTGCACTGCTCTAACACTAGGTCACCACTCCCTAGGCAGGTTTGACATCTAGGAAACTTGATTATATTTGTGAAAACATCAAAAAGAACATTTGAATGCTTTTTTTTTTTTACTTAAGGCTACATTACATAGATTGGACAAAACTTGAATTTCATTAGCACACATGGACTTGAGATTCCTGTAAACACAGTCATCACTTGAAAACCCTTTATTTGTGTAAAATGGTAATTCCTGGTCTTAGCTAAATAAAATATTTTCATTATCCAGTGTGGCATTCTTGATATAACTGTCATTGACCCTTCTAATTAACTATTCCTCTGTATAACAAAAACAAACTAGTCACCTCTATATTTCAGTGTGAATGCAGACAACCAATAAGTAGCAAGGGGATAAATGGGAGTCTAAATGAGTATATGTGGTATATGTGGTAAATGGCTTGTACTTGTATAGGTCTAATGACCCCAAAACGTTTAACACTACAACCAAGCAATCACCCATTCACACCCTGATGGTGGTGAGCCATGTTAGCAGCCACAGCTGGCCTGGAGCTGGCTGACAGAAGCAAGGCTGCCATACATCGCCGCCACCAGGCCTTCTGACCACTGCCAGCAGGCAATTCGGGTGAAATGTCTTGCCCAGGGACACAACGACTGAGATGGTCAGAGCAGGGGATCGAACCAGCAACCCGCCAATTGCAGGATAAATTCCTTAAATCCTGCTTTCGCCCAATGGGTACTCTCGTTTTTTTTTTCTGTATTCTGTAGCACAACCTAAATTAGAAATGAACCCTTATTTTCTTCCTCTTCACAGTATAACTTTCATTTTCATATTTAAGTCTTGCTTCTATGCTCTCACAGCATCTGCCATTAAAAATCACTTGACTGATTTTTGTCACAAAATGTAGCCCTTATGCCTTAAATGACACAGTGAATGGACAATGACAGCGGCAGCTAATAACACTGCGGTGCCAACAGCGGTTCCTCGGGATCCGAGCAGCTGTTCTGCACTCTATATTGGCCTGTTCTTCAAGTAGAGGGAAAAAAAGAGCAACCTAGATGAGAATTTTGTGCTTCAGTGGCTATTGAAAGATGAGGCAATAAACTGCTAAACTTGAGTAATCACACAGTCCCTTAGGAATTCCTTAGATGGGGATGGTCAAAAAGCTTGAAATTCGAGCCCCACGCACACGACCCGAGCTTTAACATTTGATGAGATTCATTATAGTACAGAGCTGAATACAAGTGTCTTTGATTACAGGAACCACCATTATATTTCCCTAACAGTGTGTATTTCCATGCTAGAAAGTCAATGGGAATAAAATCTCAATTCATTCCAGTCAATTCTCACGTTACAAGATTTCTTTTAAAGCTGGCAGAGAGGAAAATGGACTCAAAAGCACTGAAACAGCTGGACCATAAATTATAAAGATGCGCTATCTGCTAACTGAACACACCTTTAGCTTGCAGATGCATTATTATTTAATGTTCAGAGGAGTTGGTTTTATGTAAATTGGAGTCTTCTATTCTCTTCTGCCCCCTTCTCAATGCCAGGTACTTCCGAACCAAGCAAAAAAAAAAAAGGGGGGGGGGGGAGATTATGCAAAGCAATTAACATATGAAAATAACGTATTAATATACTGTCTCTGAACTGTATCCAATCAGTTCCTTTTCACTGGCGTGTGTACAAAACAATTAAAATTAAATTTATACTGCTCTTCCTTAACATATTCTGCAGAAAATGGAATCAGTGAGCAAACGCTGACAAAAGTTTTACAGACCCGTGTTTTTCCTTAAAGGCACACTGACTTGGAGAATATTTATAAGAAGCCTTGCTAATAAATTCCAGTCTTTGTTTCTCCCTAATGATGTGTGCATCTGAGACAAAGCACTGAAATCCATAGCGGTAGCCAGGTGCTAATGAATGGCTTACATTATGCTGTCCACTAATTACTACTGCACCATAAATAAAACACAAGACAATCAATTAGGGGTAGGCGTGTGTTTGTTAGTCACGGGCAGCAAAGATCCTCCAGGCCAAGGCTTTGCAACAAACCAGCCTCTTCAGGGTGTAATTCTGCAACAGATAGGACGAGTTCAGATAAATCACTTTCTGAATGTTAGCAAATGTGCACTTCAGGCAATCTGGCTCAGACAGATTCCAGGTAAATATTATCAACGAAAAGATAAATGAAATGTTAGGATGCACACGGTGCAAAGGGTCCCTTTCAATGATTAAGACAAAAGAAAACCTCTTAGCCTTTTAATACAAATTTGGGAAAAAAACAGGCTTTTTTTCCTCCACGCTAACACAAAGCTCCTCCAGTTTCCCCACACAGCAACTGTTTGACGTATCCTCCTTTATTTGAACCAGAGCAGGAGAAATCAGATTGCATTAACACTGCATGTAGACGGCACCAACCGAATTACCCTGGCATTATGTGGCCTCTGGTCTGGCCTATCTGCGTGGTAGGATGCATAATTTGTGCATTAATGTAATTTACATTTTAACACAGTCCTAAAAGTAAACTGATTAGTTGATAGCTATCTACTAATGTGCTAAGGGGACCCGCATGTTACTTGCATCCAGAGAGAGGGCCGGGATTACACATGACAAGGTTGACCTTGCAGGAGCATAGACAAAGAAACAACGCCTGCCAGCAGGACAGACAATGTTCAATTCGGTAGTGTAGCAGTTGTTTTAAAAAAAAAGAGGCCAGTATTCTTTATTTTCAAGGACCTTGAAAAAGCTCATACCAATAAGCAGTTTAAGTCATAACAGTAAATCCAGACAATAAAACAGCAGGTCTTGCTGCCTTTAAGACCCTTTTTGTATCATCAAGGTTTCAAAAGTAGCTAACTTGCAACGCTGTGCAATAAATGTAATTCAAATAAAAAAAACTGGTGCATTAAATGTATTTTATCTCTGTCCCAGCAGAGTATTTGCTCTTTCATGGGACATTTTTGTCCCTGTGGAAGACAGAAGTTTCTTTTTTAAAATATCAAAAAAACAAAACAAAAACAAAAAGCAAAAAAAAAAAAAAAAAAATACAGTGCGACCGGGCTGCAGTCCCATGATGCAACGCTCCCAGTGGTTACATCTGCTCCATTCTTTCATCTTTCCCAATTGTTAGGTGGAAGCTGTCACATTAGGAGGAGAATCGTGGCTCCTTCCCACCCCCGAGTACCCCTCATTTCCCATTCCAGCAGTTGGCAGGGTGGCAGGCCTATACAAAGGAGCGTGCACCAGGAGCGCAGAGGGGAGCACCGTTAGGAGGAAAAACAGTTTGGGAATTAAGGTCATTAATTTTCCACTTTCAAGGGCTGCCACACAGACGGAGATAAAGTCAGCATAAATATTCTGCCGAAGTTTCTCCTGTTTTTCTCCTCTCCCCATTTTCATCGGCAGCCCATTTATCTCCATGCTGTCAATTAGAGGCAAAAGCAAAGAACTAATTAGGAACTGTGCAATTTTAATTAGCTGTTTTGATAATTAAACTAATTGGTTCCCTTGTGTTTCTGCAATGTGTGCTGAGAACTTTTTGATATCTGGGCAGCAGATTTTCTATCCGCTGGTTAATTAGTCACTTTTGCATTAAAAAGGAGCCTTCCTTAATAGCCTTAATTTGCAGTTGAAAAGAGAATCTACCATCAATAATTTGTGTAATTGGTAACCGTTTGATTGTAATTTAGAGGCACGGCCGGACAGCTCTGCATGTCTAATTCCTAATGACTAGGATTAAAGTTGGATTAGCTGTTTGGGAAAGGGATTCACTCTCCCCTCTTCCCTACCCACCGAGTGACACCTTGTCGACATTTGATTGGTCATGAAATTCAAATTGACTAGATTGAACAGCGGGGCTTATGCTGGTTTTATTACTTTCTATATGGTGAGCCTGTCAGGTTACATCAAAAAGATTGCGGTGATTCTTATTTTCCACCCACCACGTGAGCAGCCCCACGAAGAGTCGAAGGAAAAGTGGTTACAATTTATTATGTGATGTGGTAAATCCCTTCTATCAAAGGTATTTATGTACAGCTGTGAGGGTGAAATATAGTCAAAGATCAGCCACTAGGAGGAGCAGAGCTCTGAGTGTAACAAAGTGCATTGCTACAAGAAACTTCTTCATGTATCTGTGAGCATACAGTTTAAAAATAACAAAGAACAACTAAAGATCTTCCTTCTAACGCCGCGCTTTAGGCATGGCTTGAACAAAGGCTTTGTAAAAAAACGACTTCCCTCTGTAGCGGAAGCACAACAAAGACACTTACAGGTGTCAGCAAGGTGCCAAAATGCATTTGAATATCGGTGGTAACACTGAGGCCTGGATTAAAAGCATATCATTCAGCATCTTAACTGTCAGGCGCAGTCTCTATACTTTTACAACCCACAGCCACGTCAGTAGTCTGATTAAAAAGCACCATTCATCCCACTTAGCCAGAATACAATTAAGGGACATGGCTTTAAAAGCCCAGCCCTGAAGCCTCTCCCCATTCCACATAAAAGGAGCACTCTCCACTGAGCTTTGCCTGTAAATATCATGTTTGATATGAGGTTTTAATCTGCTTAGCTATTCTGAACTATAGAATGGGCTCATCCTCTCTCTGGAACCTCTGTCCAATGGCTGTGTGCCTGAGGACGAATGGGAACACAACACAAGTGCGCTATCTGATTAGGTGGGGTTAATTACAGTGCACTGTTTTGTAGTGGTTGCATTTGAGAGCAGCCCATAAATAGACAGGCATGGCTAATGCATGCTCAGAAATGAATTCTAATTAACTGTGCATCAGAGGAGCCCGCTCAGGGGCTTGTTGCTGGTATCCACTGACCCAGGTGTTGGATGTAGAGTAGTAAAAGGGGTGCACCCTAAGACACAGCGAGGGGCTCGGGGGTGACCCGCAAAAACACAACTCGTTGTGACTTAACACATGGGTAATTTGTATTGATGAGAACTACTTTAATAAGAGCCCCCGTGAAACCTGTTCATGTACTCTTATAATAATTGTTGAAGCAGTACACTGAATGGTCTCTACTTTCAAATGTTAAATGGTTATTTGAAGTCGTGCCCTGATGACACTGAACCATTGTTCCCTTTACTTTTTTTTCTGTTTTCTCTGTGATTGGATTAATTATGTGTCACTCACTCAACGCCATAGGTCAGTAGACATACATTCTCGGTCATAAGTCATCAATCTATGCGACCGTGGAGATGAAAAGTCAAGCGTGTCAGCCAGAAAGCTGTTCGGAGAGGAATCAGACCATTGATTTCAGGGCCAAACCAATCTTACCACAGCCTGCTGCCTTGAGAAGTGAAATTATCCCTATGGGCATGGTGCATGCAGCTTTGTATGTTAGATTTGTAGAAAGCAGTGGATCAAATGTTTGTTTTGTTGTTGTTGTTTTTGGATAATTATGCAATGGCTCAAGATACAGACTTAATGCACTAAGTCATACTGTTAAAACCCAATTGTAGCATGTTTTGAGCAAAAATAAAAATCAGTGGGTGGTTTTCACTTTTGTGGACCTTCATCCTTACCTTAGACAGAAATCGCTTAGGCAGGTGTCCAGACAGCATTGCAAAAATGACTATTACCACATACAGTTCAGTAAATAAGACTTACTCTACTTAAAGTTTCATTTTGTTTTGGCTTTTTTTGTCAGACAAACATTTTTCAGCATCAAACTATTTTTTATTGTCCAGCAAAGATCATCTGACTATAATAGAAAAGTGTTTTCAAGTAATAATTTTTGTTTATTAGGATGGAAAAATCTAACCAAACCAACCTAATGAACTAGGCCTGTTGTATGAATAAACTGTAATAACATTTTATCTGAACTATTTTTTAAAAAAAATATTATAGAACCTGTCTGACAACATGAAGTAGGCGGAAGGATCTCCACAAGCATCCCATAATGCCCAATCTAAAGAAGGTCAACACCTGATAGATGTCAAAGACTTTATTTCCTATCAGTTTGGAAAAGGGTAAAAGCCATTTCTAATACTTCGGGGCTACAGCAACCATCAGTCAGAGCATTATCCACCAATGGAGAAAACACGGACATACTGTTAACCTTTCCAGGAGTGACAAGCCTACCAAATTTACTTCAAGAGTGCATCAATGCCTGCAGGATGTAACAAAAGAACCCGGGTCAGCATCTAAAGGCCTAACTTGCCTCAGTTAAGGTCAGTGTTAATGATTTAACAATAAGAAAGAGACTGGGTAGAAACGGCATTCATTTCCACTGTAACATTTTAGCGAGAGAACCGCATAGTTAGAGGCAAACATGGTGGTGGTAATGTAATGGTCTGGGGATGTTTCAAAACCAGGGCAACTTGACGTAAGTGATGGATTTATATAGATATTTTTCTCTATACCAGAAAATCCTGAGCGAGATCAGTTCCTGACCTTAAGCTCAAATGTGCTTGGGTTATGAAGCAGTTATTAATAATAAGTTTAGGGAATAGTCAGTTTTTCACATAAACACAAGTTGATTTGGATTACTTTTGTCCCATTGATCAATGCAATCATCATTTGAAAACTATAGTTATCTTTGCCCGATGAAAAAAAAAAATGTTTACAATTATCTGAAACTTTTCAGTGACAAAAGAACAAATCGGGCAAACGCTTTTAAAAAAAAAAATCACAGTATTTTTGGCACAAACATTTACTTATAGAGATCTGGGTAATGATAATGTGCTCAAACAATGCAATAGCTGGTGTAAAACGTGACAGAAGGCAAGGACAGACTGAGCAGACTCACACCACAGACAGACAGCCTGCTGGCCGCTGACAAACCAGCGTTATTGTGGCTCCACTCCGCTTCACTCTCCTAAATGGCTAATCTTTGTTGGATCTCACCCTTAATTGGTTAACAGTCTCCGCAGGGCAAGTGAAAGTGGTGCTATTTAAGGCTCCGCCACGAAACAGCAACACTTTCATCTTGGCAATAACGGGCAACAATTATATTACCAGATTCGAAACTGAGCCCTTGTATCTAGCCACTAATCAAAAACACGGCCCATCTGTTGTGCTCGCCTTGCTTTGAAACGGCTGCGCGTATGATGTATGTATGATAAGTGCGTCAGGACGCTAATTAGCGCCTAAACAGACCGCAATTAGACGGTTTCAAATCTGCGGAGGAAAGTAGAAGTCGGAGAGGAAAACAATAAGCGCACTGTGTTTTGACTCAAAAGTCTACCAGGATGGAGCGCCACCACTCTTCACGCAGGCATTAACACAACCCCTCACTTGCTTGCACGTGCGCGCGCTCTCGCCCTCTTCCTCACTCGCCGTCGCGCGCATTCAGACTGGCAGACAGCCTGGCGTGCGCGCGCGCGCGTCCGTGCACGCACTCACTTTCCTTTAGCTGTGCTTTTGTGTTTTGTCAGAATTAATGAGAAAAGTTCCCTTGCCCTAGGGGTAATTAGTGTCCTTGGAGTTAAATAAGCTAATACTTAGACACCTCTGGCACAAGCAATTATGTTTGTGTATTGAATAATTGATTCAAAGAGGGGGGGAAGGGCTGCTAATCAGATCTGAGCATAATGAATTGATTTAATTAACAGGGGAATCCGAGGGTCTCTGGAAACTGCGCGCATTTATTCAGCGGCAGAGAGGCGAGAGCGCGGCACACAAACTGGGAGAGAGGCGGTGCGAGTTTGCTTTTAGCAGTTGTCAGATTCGCAATTGGATTTGTTTGAATATATAGTTGCTGTTTCGGAGCAAATGAGAAGGCGAAAGGGAGCGCATTAGCACTCAGAGGAGAGAGCCCAGCTGGTTCTCAGTCCGAGCGTGTGGTCCGTCCGTGTGTGTGCGTGTGTGCACTCTTTTACGCAGATATACTCTACATTTATCTCGCTTTTCATTGTTTTTTGCCATTTTTGTACCTTCGCATGGAATTGATCAAGGGCAACCAGCGCGGTGTTTATTTGCATTACAGTTCAGCCTGGAAAGGGGGTTCTCGTCGTGTTGATCGCCGCATTCCGTGTGTGAATTATTATTGATAGGAGGGTGCAGAAAGCGATCCGTCTTTCCAGGTTTTCTCGCTGCTTTTTTTTTTTCTACCTCCCTTTTTTTTTTTGGTTTAGCGAGGCGTAGTCTAGTAGAGTCAGCCGCGCGTTTCAAAGCCATTTCCAGGAGAAGCGGTGAGCAGACGGAGCGGTGCACCCTGCTGGAGCCGAGGACGGATCGCCCGGGGAAGGACTCCTCGTTCCTCAGGACGATGGTGTTGGACAAGGAAGAGGGTGAGTAACATCCACAGCGGCGGGATGCAATAATAACAACCCGGAGAAACTGCTGACATCTTTACACGTTTTAAGTCTCCCCGGGTCCCGACCTCATTCAATCACGACGGGCATCCGCTCTTTTATTTTGTCTGGCAGGGAGGAAGACCTCTCCGCGAAAGTTCCACAGAATAACACGAGCCAGCTCCAAACTGCAGCTCAGTTTTGGAAGAGTTGGCTGTTTATTGCAGACCACATTTGTTGGCTTGCGTGTTTTCAGGGCTGTATACTACACCACTCCGCGCACTCTCCTCTCCTCTGTGCTCCTCTCTCTAAGTGCTTTTTGCGTCTGTGAAGTTGGCGAGGCAGCCTTTGACATCACACGGGATGGGAGATGACAGCGGAGTGCTTTTAACTTGATTGCAAATTATGGATAGCGCCGTGCGACGTTCGCTCACTTCCCATCGAAATAGGCCTTCTTGCATTACTTATCTATTTCAATGTATTCAGGTTAATGGGTGAGGCAGTCTAATTAATTTTAATTTGAATCAAACTTGCCTCTAATGACGTCCCATTTTGGATGAAATGCTCAGATGCACTTTCATTTATTCAGCATGATATCCACAGCAGCCTCACTGAAGGGTTTTATGTGTTCTGAAAGGAGAGGAGGGGGGGAAAAAGTATCTTTATTCTGCACCTCTTTAGAGGGATTGAGTGAATATGGACCACCTGCTGGTATACACATTGACAGCCTTCATGGACCATATATCGCATCTCTCTCAGTGTGTTTCTGCTGCACGCTGAAGTTTATCCTCCTCATGCGAAAAGTAATGGATGCATTTGGAACCCATTATTTATGATTGGCAATGGATATTTCATTTGTCTTAGTGCTTCATCCTTACACTTACACATCTGAGAACCAATAAAAGGATTGCGGTGCAGACATAAATTGGTCTGTCTGGCTCAGACCATGTTGTGCTAATGTACTCAAATTAACTCAACTGTAAATTGGCCCCTTCTTCGGATGTCCGTCTTGCTAAAAGTTCCCTATATGATTCACGATTCGGATTGCTTTTAACATTTATTGGCTAAGCAATATGGTAAATGTACAAGGTGATGCAAATGGCATTAGTGGGGAAAGGATGCACAGGAGCATGTAATGCAGTCAATACTACATTAACTACTGATGCCCTATTACAGAAGCAGGGAGAGAGGCTTTTAGGAGCATTAGGACTTGCAGAAAAGCTGAGATCACCTGCTGCTCATTGCCTAAAAGCTTCACCCTTTATTTGCTGGGTCCAACCCACGGCTTGAGCATACTTTTTTTTATTATTATTTCATTTTTGGCCAGGTTGTCAACACAGCAAGCTGGCCCCGGTCTCTTTCACTGTGGTGCCCTCTTAGCGTTTATTGGCTCTAAAGTTATAGGCTTGTCAATTCAACCTTCTTGTCTAATGTATCCTCTAAGTGCCCGCACAAATACACGTGTACAGCAGGGGAGGTGTGGGTTGGTGTTTTCGGGTGGCCACACGGGTGTGCGATCGCTCTGCCTCTCTTGATTGATTTCCTCATACGCCGGTGTGTGTTTGCACAAATAACTTGAGTGTTCCTGTTTCAGTCCCTTCCAGGAGATGGATCACCAGTTTGTCTGCTGGTGTGTTCAAAGACTGCGATTTAGGCGGGCTGCAATGTCAAAATGCTGCTTGTTAGGCGGACTGATTTTAAAGTCTGAGTACTCTTTGCAAAATCTGCAACAATTTGAGCTGCAACAGCCATTACCAGAAACGAAACTTCCTGGGACCTTTTTCGATCTTTCCCGAGGAAATTGGCTTCATGCATATGGTTTACTGTTGCCCAAGAATAATAGAAGTCAATGCATTAGCTAAAAACTGCTGACATGCATCAGTTTCCCATTAACTTCTGTAGATCCAATCTGTAATTTATGCAGGCTAGGGGAGCTTTTGACATTTTGCATGTCTTCTATGACGTAAATTGCACGCAAACGTCAACGTATTTACACTTTAAAAGATAATTAAGAGATAAACATGTAATCCAAACTATTCTGGTTAGGACTAAGAGCACTAAGAACGACTGCAGAAGGAATACAGGCTCTGCTCTTTGAAATGGCTTAATATGCGGGATATAGTCGATAATGAATAGCAACACATGTACCAAAATATTCTGTGTCAACATTTTACTTCACCCTGTGATATGAGGCTCCAATTTGCCTCTAATTTGAGAGGAGGAAAAAAAAAAAAAAGCAACTCAGCCATTTTCTCTTTTAACTATGTGAGAAGAAAGTGGGTGCACGCTGAAGGCATATTTTTTGCTGAATATTAACAGAACCTCAGTTTATTCCTCCTTAGAGAAGGGAGCAAAAAGGAAAATCCTCGAGCTGCTGATAAGTTTCTGGTCACCTTTGCGGGTTAATTTAAGATCCCGTTATCATCCTGTCCACTGGAATTTCTACATTCATAACACATGTGATTGAAAAGCAATGCTTCAGCTGAATACAGCCTTGGCAATCTGTCGGCCGCTGTAATAAAAGTCGGGCTTCAGGCTCCGATATTTATTTTGAAATAATAAGAATTGCTTCATTCTTTACCAGCGTTGCCATGGCAATACTGTCTCGTAGCAATGTTATATTGATTTAGAAAGTGGACAGTAATATTTCTTTTCTGTTATTCAGTTTCTGAGGGTTGATTTCTAATTTCCAGCTGGAGATTACTTTTATATGTTCCTTAAGTCCTTTTTTCACTTTTTACAGAGGAATGCAATTTGCTCTTTTCTATTTGCTATTTTCTCAGCTTATTGGTTCGCTCGGGCTTCAAAATTAAACTTGCCCATTTCAAACACTGAAATTACGTCTCATTTTTTGTGCTCTAGGCCTTGGACAGTATTAAAAACACATTGCTTTGTGTGATTTTTCTCAAGTCGGAAGTTTTCTATATCTTATATTTTTTATGGCAACGATGTCAATTTGCTCTCCTGTAAATATATGAATACATACATGATTTAAATAGTTCTAAATTTAATCTGTGCAGGTTTTCTCTGTTGTAATACATTCTGCTAAATCTACATATTTGACTACAATACATGCGTTGCGCTGACTGGTAACATTGTGCACTGTCAGGTTACTCTAAAGCTGCTCTGGCGGTTCATTCTAGCTAAGCTCAGGGGGGAAAAAATGTGCTACCAAACCACATTAATACCATTTTCAGTCCTGAGTGTTTAATTTAATCTAATCTGGGTCTGATATCTCACAATTGCAGAATCCTCAGCAGAGACAATTTCATCTCGTCACCACTAAACCTCTAGATCCCTATCAGCCCTGATCGTTTCACATTTTACGAGTGCGGCAGATCAGTATCATTTCCGTGATCTAAAGTGGAATTCAAAGGGACTGAATTGAGACTTGAGAGACACATTTTAGCGAGTGCACCCACCTGCCTTGGATGTAAATGGCTGCACTCATCAGCGCGGTGCACAAACTCAATTATGCACTCTTGAGCTGCGAGAGCATCTCTTTTATTACTGCCAGGAGCCACATGCTGGCCATGTTATAATATACAGATTCCCAGCAACAAGATGTGTGGCTGCAGCACAGGTAGCACATCATTCCAGTTGGATCGTCCGGAAATCTGGCCCGCTGTGTTTATTCACTCTGAAGGATATCTTTAATGATAAAATGAAGTTTTGGGCGCTGAGTCAAGGTGAAATAACATATAAGTGGTAGAATTATTGAGAAATAAAGAGTATTAGCCCCATTACCTTCTGACAGGCGTAAACAAATGTTCATATATAGTTAGTTAGTGTTTTGCTGGAATCCATTGGAAGAAGATCTGACAGCTACCTGTCACTGCAAAGCTGACGCATGAGTTGTGTTTGACAACACTCATGTCAAAGTGTTAAAATAAGTAGAATGCGCTGAG
Organism: Fundulus heteroclitus; assembly: GCF_011125445.2. Lineage (NCBI taxonomy): Eukaryota > Metazoa > Chordata > Actinopteri > Cyprinodontiformes > Fundulidae > Fundulus > Fundulus heteroclitus. The sequence goes on along the minus strand of NW_023396792.1, from coordinate 2,297,207 downwards.
TGATGCCTCTACAAATATACATGTACACATCTCCTTCAGCATTCCTCCAGCTTTTTGTTACACACTGTTAAGTTATTTATTGACTGCCTTCTGCTCTGGCTGGGAGTTATGATCCACTTTGTTAAGGTTACTCTTCACTCTGTGAGAAAGATTTTTTTTTTCTCTGTCATCACAGGCGAAGAAAAAGAAAGCATTAGAAAGAGGAATGACTTGTTGCAAAGTTACTGAGGTGATACGATGAGCAGATGTCTAAACTACGGTGTAATCAGATATGATTCTTCAGTTGCTGAGACATTTATCTCAAAGGGACAACAAGTGCATCATTCATATATAAGCTGGGTCTTACATCTTCTCTGCCCTGATGGATCTCAAAGAAACCAATTAATCCTCTTTAATGATTTGGTACGGTATTGACCTGTATTTTATATTTTTCACCCATGGCTAAGAGAAACCTTAGAGTTTATACAATACAAAAAGTTGAGCGGATATTTTTTTTCCAAAACACAAATACCAGCTATGACACTTTAAAAGGTTCCTGTGGAAATTTCTGTTTGCAGGAGAATAGAGGGAAGTGAATGTCGCTCTTCAGAAAAGAAAAAGTCAAGAGAACTGGTGATGGATATTTTAACAAAAGCAGGCCTATTGTGCTGATTACATCATCAACCTTTGATAACATAATAATTCCAACAAAAGGCTGAGTGTTGACTTATGATACAGTGTAAGTGTCTCAAGTATTTCCAACATTTAAGCCAGCATGTTTCAGTAGGTGTTCTCGATATTTTTCCGCCAAAGATGGTGAAACAACAAAAAAGAACCAGATAAAGGTAGGACAACCTGTAGAAATATTTAGGCTAAAGTGTACACACAAATATCTGTTCTCTCTTGCAACATTTGTTTTTTGTCTTATGAAAGATCTGTTTATTTTGTTTTTGCTTTGTAGATTACTTTTGTACATTGCAGTGCCAACATGAGGCTATTTTTAAGGAAAAAAAACAACATTACTGATGTAAGAATATTTTTTTTAGTTTTCACAAGTGGATTAAAAGTTTAGAGATTATAAATGTTTTAAGCAGTCTACAATCCTTGTAGATGCATTATTCCAGTCTAAGTATGACTTGTACATATATTGCTTATAATGATCTAATTCCAGTGTAACTTTAATGCTAAAAAGTAGTGCTGCATCATTATTAGGAAAATGACATTATAATATTTTTGTTGAATTTCCCAATGACTATACTGAATGCGATCAACCCACATTTTCCTAAGTGCTTTCTGTCTTTTCCATAAATACAGTGATCTCCATCGCACAGCTTTCGCAGCTCGGCTACTAAGGTCTAGATTAGGTTTGGGCATAATGCTCAGTGAAAATCCACTAAACTGTCTTCTGGAAATGTCGTCACGGTGCGGTAAGCCGAGGGCTATTCTCCGCGCTTTACAAGCAAATTCAATAGGAACTATTATACACATTTGCAATCAACAACAATTATTTTGGATTTCGAGAGGACTTCACCGTGGAAATTCGCGAGAGCAATTGTTAAACCAACAATGCCCACGTGCATCGCAGTTGGATGTTGCAATACATCGGGTAAAAGCGGAAAAAAAACATTAGTTATTTCACCTTTCTGCTACACCACAGCCGCAGCAGACAGATTCAACTCACATCGTCCCTTTTTGGTCTCCTTGGCTCAAACTGGTATGGCTGTATTTCGTCAAAAGTCAGGTTGCTATCAAGAAAGTCTTCCATATATTCCAAATCGCTATCAAATGATGAAGATAAATCCACAGAACTCTCATCGCTGTCGCTATTATATCCATTACTCTCTGCTTCGCATACTGCACTAGTCGTCGCCATCTTGGATAATAGCTCGTTGTGACAAACACCAGATACAGATTTGGGACTTGCTCGACAGCCGATACCGCACCGTGACGTCACAAACTGGGAGGTGGCAGTACTGTTCATTGACCAACATGGGTGCCTCCAGTAAAGCACATTCAAATGAAAATTACTCTAATTTAAAAAAACTTATTTATTGAACATTATGTAATAATTTTATATTTAAAGTACTTTCAGAAGTTTGAATTATGAATATGACTGGACTTCTCTTTAAAAATTAATAATTAAATGCAGTTATTTTGTGCAGTTTGTTGATAAAAAAATTCACACTTATTTATATAACTAGTGTCCTGATATGTTACTATTAAATGTTTTTAAGCACATTATTTATGTTTATTTGGCTAATTCGCTATGCAGTCAGCCACACAATTACCTAAAAAGCTGAAAGAAGCTGTAAATATTCTTTTATCGTCGATTTTATCGTTATCACAATAGTACGCCAATATATCATGATATAATTTTAAGTCGTTATTGCCCACCCCTCGCTTAAGCCATCAACAACAATTCATGACAAATTCTTTCAAAGTAAAAGCACCAAGTTAACAAATAACAGAGCAGCTTTAACATTATCCCAAAGTTAACACAGTTACTATAATTTTATTTGTAACAAATCTATGAGAGCAAGCACGGCCCCAATTATTTTTGAGCAAGCAATATATTTTATAAAAGAACACAAACCCAATTACCACTATATACTGACTAATGCAGATGACTGAAAATCTTCTAGTGCTATATGATCCACAATCTCATCATTATAAGGACAGTGACAAAAACAGATATTGCCTGTCAATCAACTCCTCCTGTAAGATTGGTTATTCTGGTTATATATTGGTTATATTTGATGACATAAGAAGTCTTGGGTTAAAGCTTTTTTACGTAGTGAATACTTTACAGTATAATACATTCATTTTACTGTAGTAATTTATTTATATTTCTTAAGGCAAGCTATGCCACCTTCTGGAATAAATAAATGCATTTGTTTTAAGGCCACAGAAATGGCGATTTCCTTTTTCGACTGCCTTTTTCGCGCATCTCGGCATGACATGTCCATTGTGAGTTAAGGCTATCAATGGACGCTCGTCAAAATTGGCACCGCAATGCAACGCTCTCGATATACAATCACCTGTACAGATTATAAGGTTTCCCCCAATGCATGTTAGCCTCAAACTTTAGCAAAAGGCTTCCGTTGTTAAAGTCCTCACGGCTGTGCAGGTTAACCTAAAGCTTCTGATAGTGTACAAGGTATGAATTAAACATCAGTTTATTTTCCTAACAAGCATGGATTCAGAGCAGATTCAAGCCATGGCTGCTATGGGATTTTTAGCAAGCCAATTTTAGTCTGCAGACTTAAAGGTGAAATGAGGGATGCTGCTTGCTGCTCTGGTAAGATTAGGTTTCAACTAATTATGCAATTGGCTGCCATCAAGAATCAAACAAAATTCAAATTTAAACAATATTTTGAACATTGGTTAGTTGTTTTCACTGCATTCGTGAGCATGGCTAAAGTAGAATTAAGTTACAGTTTAAGTACAGTAAATGCAGGTACATCTCCAATTCAAAATTTAATATCATGAAAGAGTTCCTTATTTCTTGTCACTCATTTCCAAAAGGGAAACTCCCATGTTACATAGAGTCATTAAACATAGATGGAAATCTTTCAAACATTTATTTATTGTAATTTTGATGATCATGGCTTGGATATCATGGATAATAAAAAAAACCTAAATTCAGTTTCCTAGGAACATAGAGTTTTACATAAGACCAATAAAAAAAGATATATCAGGAATGTCAGGCTGTCTGTTTTTATGCACTCAAAACCTGGATGTGGCTTTGAATGAATTATTGCGTCAATGCAGGGTGGCATGGAGTAGATCAGCCCATGGTTCTGCTGAGGTGTAATGCAAACCCAGATTGCTTTGATAAAAGCTTTCAGGTCATCGGCATCGTTTAGTCTGGTGTCCCGTCTTCCTCTCAACAATACAGTGCTTTGCAAAAGTATTCACCCTCTTGGCATTTTTGTTGTATTCCCATTTGTAATTTAAATGTTTTTAATGTTATTTTATGTGATGGATCTGCACAAGATACTCTTAAGGTAGTGAAGTGAAAAGAAATATCTATATATCTATCTGACGGTGCTAAATACAGGGATATCATTGAGTAGAACCTGTCAGTCTGCCTATAATTTGAGTATGGCACAGAGGTTCACCTTCCAGCAGGACAATGACCCGAAGCATACTGTTAAAGCAACAACCAAGTGGTTTAAGGGGAAACATTTAAATGTGTTGGAATAGCCTAGTCCAACTCCAGTCCTCACTACAATTTAGAATCTGTGGTTAAACTTGAAGATCGATGTTGATAAGCGAACACCGTCCAGCATGAAGGAGCTGGAGCAGTGTTTACCCCGAGGAATGGGCAAAAATCTCAGTGACAAGATTTGAAGAGCTCATAGAGACAGATCCGAAGCAACTTGCAGCTGGAATTGCTACAAAAGAGTGATGAATCCACAATAAACAAAATGACGCATCTTCAAAGTTGTAGGCATGTTCTGTAAGTGAAATGGCGCAAACTCACAAGTAATACATTTTAAGTCCAGGTTGTGAGGGGGAAAAACATGATAAATGCCAAGGTGTGTGAATATTTTTGCGGGCCAAAGGACCTCATAGATTTTCTATGGAGCTTAGGTTAGGCCAATCAAGCACAGCAGCAGCACGGTCATTGAACCAGCTTTTGGTACGTTCGGCAGGGTGAGCAGGTGCCAAGTTCTACTGGAAAATGAAATCAGCATCTCTTGCTTCTCAGCAGAAGGACGCATGGAGTGCTCTAAAATGTCCTGGTACTGATAGCTGCATTGACTGGACTTCACAAAACACAGTGGACCAACAGCTTCAGATGACATGGCACCCCAAATCATCGCTGACCGTGGAAGCTTCACACCGCACTTCAAGGTGCACTGATTCTGTGGCTCTCCCCTCTTCCACCAGACCCTGGGAGGAAGAGTGAATCAAATACAGACTTTGCTGTCATCTGAAAAGAAGACTTTAGACCACCATGCAGCAGTCCTTTTTCTTTTCTCGTTGGCCCAGTTAAACGTTGTCTCCGGTTCAGGACCAATGCATTGAGGCTCTTGATGACCTGACTCCATCCTCAGTCCACTCCTTTTGAAGCTCCCTCTAATTCTTGAATGAGTTTTACTTGACAACATCTCAGGCTGTGATTATCCCTTTTGCTGATGCCCATTTTCCTATCACTCTTTCTCTTTTCCCTAAACTTTCTACGAATATGCTTGGATACAGCACTCTTCTTTAGCAAAACCTTTTGCATCTTATCTCGTTGTGGACGGTGTCAATGACAGTCTTCTAGACATCTATCAAGTCAGCAGTCTTCCTGTCGCCTACTAACCCAGACTGTGAGACCGTTTGGAAGCTGAGGAAACCTTTGTGTGTGTTTTAGAATAGAATAGCAAATACTTTTATTGTCCCACAATAGGGCGTGACACTGGCAAAAACACATAGACAATAGATTAGGTAATATGAATAAAATGCTAGTTTAAAGTTAAGTTCTAAAGCAAAAAGAATGAACTTAGCATAAAGGGAAAAAAGAAAATATTGTGCATTGTATTAATTGATAATACAACATTTTCAGATAAAATTTCAATTACTCAAGTTAAATAGATGACAGACAGCTGCCAAATGTCAGAAGGATGTGAGGAAAAAATATGCAATATGCATGATTGTACAAGCAACACCTCAGAGAAGCTAAAGCATGTGCATTAGCATGTTACATTAGCATCTGAGAGACCATGTAAATGATTGATCCAATCACGAAATTATTCTTGATTGGATCAAGAACACGTGGAACCAGTATCATGTTTGTCAACACTCATTCAGTTTGTTGCAAGCAGCAGAGCCTATAAAGTCTAGCAGCAGCTGGGATGAAGGACCGAGGGAAATGCTCCTTTGAGCATCCAAGATGCTGCAGTCTGTCACTGAAAAAGCTCTCCAGCTCCGGAACAGCTCCATGCACGGGGTGGGAGACATTGTCCATCAGTGATTCTATTTTTAAGCTAATTTGCTGATGAAGGCGAGACACCCTATGTTTCCAGAATTAATAATTTCCCTAATATACTAATTTCCTAAGATATTTAACTTTAAATGGTCATCATTCTGTGAGCAATAATCATCTAAATTACAAGAAATAAAGGTTTTGGAATATTTATATGCATAATGAACGCATATAATGAGTTTCACTTTCTTTAATGAGGGACAAAAATATGAAACATTCTAATTTTTGAGATGCACCTCTATATTAAATACTGAATCAAATTCAGGAAAAAAATCAGAGGAAAGACAGAGAAACAGCCCTTCGGAGGATGGGTGAAGGAGAAGACATCTTCATTGTCGTTCAGTGCTAAGAGTTAGCCAGTTGCTATGTTTTAACAGTGTTTACAAAGTACTCTCATTTTGTCAATCGCTGTGTTATTGTTTATTAGTGCAAAATGTTACCACCCAGTTGATTTAAGAGTGTTTAAGGCTTCTAAGTGCTTAGCTAACCCACTGTTGCTGGCTAGTCCAACCTGCGGCCTGCATTAGCTGTCTGCTTCAAGGAGAACTACATGCCTTACTTTAAAATAAGAGTCTCAAACATAGATACTGGGTAACAGGGTCAGAGCACTCATATATGGGCTTCATAATAATATCTTAATCTAATTTCACATTGATGAGAAATATTGTGGCTTTAAATATCTCAACATCCTATTCCTTAAATCACATTACACCCCTAATTTCAACTAATCCCGTGTTTAAATGTTCATCCAAACAAAATAGCAATCTGAACAGGCTTAATAAACATGTATGTTCTGGTAAACAACAGGCAGGTTGTAAATTGTTTGATTTACACAAGCCCACTGTGAACCAATAAAGTGTTAAATCATTGAAGTGTTGGTATAAGCTTTGACAAAGAATAGGTTTGGGTCCATGGTGTTCTTACTCTGCTTCCAGAAATCCTTCCCTGTTCAACTATCCTTTTTGCAAAATTCTCTATTCTTGCTTGATTTCCCATTAGTTTCTATGTCTGCTGTGATAGTAAGTATCTCACAGTATGATAGTGTTAGCTGAGCAGTAGGACTTTGTTTTATTGTGTATAAGATGCTGGCAACCTCCAGGGGTTGCTAGTGAGAGTGAAAGTGTCTCAATCAATCTCTGGACAAATGAGCAGCGCTGCACTCAGTTTTCCTTCAGGTCAAAAAAGTAGGTTCTTTTAAAAGCTATTTAATTATCCTGTCATACAATTTAACATAATCATCTTTACTTATCCTTACCTGAGCTGTTTGAGATGCCGGTCAGTGTAATTACACTTAGCCATAAGCAAGAGATATATAAGTTGTATTTTTATCCTCTCTTGATCATTTTTAATTAAAAATCTAATTAATTAATTCATGTATGCTATAAACAGCAAATTGAAGCCTCCTTTAAGCTGTTCCACTATTTAAACCATGAGAATTAAAGCAAGACGAAGCTTCAAGAGTTTCTTGAGGTCTTGCCAGTTATCAGGGTGGTAAAAAGAAAGGCCCGGGGTGCCTACTCATAAATAACCTTATAGGATGACCTCCAGTAAATAAAATCTTAAATAGCAAATTAAAAACTGCCATTAAAGCAGGTTGCTCAATAGATGAGGTTGAGGTCATTGAAGTTGAAGATTTCTTCAGTGCTCAAGTGGGGTGTTTTTTGCTAATAATTTGAGTGGTTGATGCCCTCCACAGACATTCCCAGTGAACTTAACGTGAACTTTAAGCTTGTTATACGGACATTCGACTCCTCTTCCTCTATCCTCTTCCCACTACTTTTCATTTCATTCCATTTCATTTCACCAGTTTTCTTATGGTTGAATTGCCGTTAGGGTTTGACCAATAGCAAGCCGTACTCCCAGAGGTAAAACGGCAGGGTAATTTCTTATAATTAAAGATGTAAAATCATATTCATAATTGCAATTTGAATGCCACGAATGGTGATGTCTTTGAGTTAGTGGGACTACAGGAGACAGAGCATCACACAGACTCTTCATAAAGGCCCTTTCCTCTAACTGTGCCCCCACCCAGCCACCCTCATTATTTACCCCATCAGCTGTGGGAGTGGGATGCTTGAATGACGCGCTGCCAAATAACTGCCCCCTGTGGGGAATTTGCATTATTCACGATTAAAGAAGCTCACACAGTGCGTCACAGTATGGTGTTCCTCCTTCCCCTCCATTTTCCAACACGCTGAGGACCCTGAATGGCACACCTGTCTCCTGGCATATCCTTTGAAATAATAAGTGCGCGGTAATTGCCGGAGAGTGGGAAGGATTTTGTACATCACTTCCTGACCTCATGAGTGACAAACTTTTAGAGGGGCTGCATTTATTCCTTTCCCAATGCATTTTTAATGCGGAGTAAAAAGTGTTGGCGCATTTTGTTCTGGACGGCAGGAAAGTGGCTGTGACAGGTCTAATGGTTTTAGATTTATTTTTTTATTTTCTAGGGGAATCAGAGGGTGGCAGATGTGATTACCTCTTACACACCAAAAAAAAAAAAAGAAAGTTTACAAAGGCAGAACAGAATAAGTAGTTTCCGACTAAATGAAATGGTTTACTCAAAAAGTCTTGCATGTTTTTTTTTTTTTGTACATGAAAGCTGCAGTTGACTAAAATAAATGTAAAAATGACTATTTTTTTCACGTAGATACCCTATATCAACAGAAATGAAAGCCCTGAAGCACCTCCACTGATGATTGGCTGGAACAAATCTTCTTTTTGCTCTGCCAGCACTCTGACAATCTCTCTTCACTGTAAGAGCTCTCATGGGTTTATTTGCGGTAAAACTGCATGATAAAAATCACAAATGTTTTGTGTCCCATCTCCTCCTCCTCATTCATCTTATTACCTCATTTTCTTTACCCCATCTCGCTCCTTTTAACTCAAGCTCCGCTGTTGACAGCTTACCTTGCAGAGCTCCCTCTGTAACCAAGTGCTGGAACACGCTGCCTTCTGTAATAATTTGGAATCTCTGCCAGTTTCATGTCTTAAAAAAACAGGAGCAATGAATTTAATTAGAAAGCTGTTGCATATCTCTGTGATACATTTCTTTTAATTAACCCCAAGTGAATAAATTAAAAATAATAGGGGGCTGAAAAGTGTGGAAAAAACACCCTAATGAAGTTTTCCGTTAATTGGGATGAAGTCTGCAGCCAAACCGCAGAGAGCAGTGCGCACCAGGAGCTAACAATGCTGTCTGTAAGCCCCAGAAAGAAAGAAGAAAAAAAAAAAGGGCCCAGGGCCTTCGTGCTGACTTCAAGTGTAAGAAATGCACCTCTGACGTGATGGAAATGACCGTGGGCTGAGAGAAAAGGCAGTCCTGTTCTGGGCCGCTCTGCTGAGACTCCCCGTGCCGCGCTTGAAGCCGGGCCAGTGTTATTGCAGTCCTAATGCGGCTGACTCATTTGGAGCGGATCAGGAGTAATTATGGTAGGGAAAGTGGCTGCCGACCGTGGGGGTCAGGACACTTGTAACATGTGAAAAGAGCAATTATTCCAGGAGACAAAACCCTCCCTTATCCCGGCCAGTGCCAGGGTCAATGCAAGGGACGGCTGGGCTTCATTTCAGCGAGGCTTATTAGCCACAGCAAGCTGCAAAGTTTGAGAGAGTGCATCTTGTTAATGAACAGTCCCCCTGCACCATTCCTGTCTGCTTTCTCTCCCACTTACTGTGGGTGTTAATTATGTCATAATCATAGCAGGCAGAGAGTCTCAGAAATCACCTCACAGACCCCAGCATTCATAGACAACCATCTGGAAAAGCAGCATGCTGTACAGTAATAAAGAAGGCTCTTACAACAAATTATAAGAGGAACACACAGCCAGCTTGAATTGTAATATTGACTGGGGCTTTTGGAAGAAACTACCTAATTTGAGGGGAAGAGCGTATGCATGTGTCTGTTTTCTGTGTTCATGCATAGCTTTTCCTTTACTCCTTCCATATGCTCCAGCTAACGACAGGAACACGAATCAGTGGTCTTTGTTTATCACAGAGAACACTCTCATCAGGCTGCTTTCAGCTGACATGTGTATTCCAGCTGATATTATTACCAGATGTCTTGTATTTTGTCTTGCAGACTGAAAAACATGTCTTTGGGCTCAATTGCAGAGATGCTGGAAGCTGATTGCCACATACAATAGCAAGACATCTGCATCAGATCTCTATTAACCGTAGTGGCCGACACCTTGGCCCCGGGACAACATTTTATTTGGGATTGTCATGGCCACAAAGCTAACTGCGGTGGCTGGAACAGAAGGACTCGAGTAAATCGGCGCCTGAAGGCTGTAATCTCATGAGGGCTGATTAGACTTACAGTTAAAGAACAAAAACACAGTTTTACCATTCAATACTATTCAGCAACGGGTGCTATAATAGAATAGAATATATAGATGCACCAGTCATTTGGGCCAGCTATCGGAATTGGCCTATGTTTGATTCAATTAATAATTGTGGGTCAGAAATCTTCTTTTTTTTTCTTCTATTAATTAAATGCCTCAAAACTAAGAACACCAAATAATTTTGTCAATAACGCAGTGTAGAATTTCAGAAAAATCTGATGCAAGAGTAGGACATGTGCTGTAATGAACGAATGGAGACAATCTTGTAATTAATTCATTATTAGTTGGATTGAAAGCTGTCCTCCCTTTTGATATTTTTTTCCCCCAATTTAATGCTAACTATGCTTAAAAAAATCTAAATTGGAGTTTGCAGTTCAGACCTTAAGGGACTCTGGGAATGGGAATAGTCCAGGGAAAGCAGGATTTCTCCATCTATATAATTAAATTATGATATAGAGGGATGGACTTTTTGAGCTAAACACTATCTGAAAATTTCAAAGGCTATACCTACTATATGAAAATTGGGTCATTGCATTGAGCTTAATGGGAAGTAATGTTAGTCACTGCTATATGATTGAGGAGTTAATCAGTTTTTTTTAATTATACCTGTACCTAGAGTCATGCTACTGAAACCCCCCTCCTTGGTGTTGCCAAGCACACACATCCCCCCTCCCCCCCAGAAAACTGGCTCATCCTAGCGGTAGGTCACTGTGGTGTCTGGGTCCGTCAAGCTAATAACAACAGCTAGCGTTAGCTTATGTTGTCCGAGAGGTTTACTTTTAAACTTTGCTGACCTTTTTATGTTGTTCTCAAACATTGGGACATTGGTTATTTTTGTCAATCCTACTATATACCATCTGATACAGTTGTATATAAAAACACATATTTATACTATGTATTTAAAATAAATAATGCATTGCATGATGGCGGGGGCATGTAAAGGCTGGCGACCCCATCAGGCTTATAATACATTGGGGGAAACCTTGCTAAACAAATAGGAAAACATATCACTACCCCAAAATAAGAAGCTAATCACTATCACCTTTTTTTCCTCCTCTGCCCCCTTTTATGTGACTTGCGCATGGTTTTACTGTGTTATCTGCTCCAAGTAATAATTTCATGGAAAAAAACAGAAGCAAGATTTTGATTGACTCTTCTGTTATTGTTATTGTTGTTGCCGGGCAGGAAAAGGAATCATGGCCGTTAGCAAACAACTTAGTCCATTGGCGTCCCCATATGGTGGCCTTTATAGGAAGCTGTTAATGTCACGTGTCAGAATAAAAGAAAAATAGTCCTTATCAAAATAATTGCTTTGTGCACTATTTTAAAAAAATCACTATGATGATTTATCTTTCTTAGTTAGGTTTTTCTGGAGTTTCTAGTTTAGAGAGCTATTATAGGATTTTTTCTTTTGCCCAGCACTTATTTGAATTAATAGTTGACACTGATGACGATAATGATGCAGTTAATGATAAGTGCAAGTGCTCCAGCTAAATGCAATCACTAAGTGAGGTGGTAGCTGATTTTCCTAACAGATCTATTTTTTTGTGTTCACCATGACGGTGGCTAATACTTTCTCATTCAGTGCAGCTGGGTGCCGCAAATTATAAGGTGGGCCTTAGAGAAAGGCCACCCAGGGCCAACTTCCACCTCTTTGACACCCCACCTCCCTCCTAATTTGTCGGTAGGGCTGAGCAGTTTTCATTAAGATCTTTTACCTCGCCATGAACCTGCCGAGTAGGCGTCACACCATGGAGTCGGAGCCTTTAACTGATCAAAACGAAACACAGAAGCAGATGTAGCTGTTTGTTCTGCCATTAAAGGTCAAGAGGACTTGTTGCGTTGGTAAAATCCAAAGTGGGTCCTGACAAATGCCCTGAATTACTCATAAAACTTGTAAGAACCATTTTGAACCAACTGTAATTGTAATCAACCGGTCGCGACGCTTCTTTAACTCCTGTGGCAAAAATAAAGGCAGAAGCAGCAGAATTTCACAAGCGATGTGATGATTATTCTCAGTGCTGCAGCAGATGTTAAATCAATAACCAGTCTCCCTTCAGGTTGAACAACTGACAGATAGATAGTTGATTGTTCCCTCGGGATGTAGAAGAAACCTGTGTGTACATGACTGCAACATATAGTTCAAACACATACTTCTTTTAAATACAGGAACCAAGTATTCATGAAGGAATGACAGAAAAAAAAACTGTCTTTCACTCTTCTTACGCGTGCCATTTCCCTGTGGAAACTGCAGTTTTTTTTCACCCCTACTCCAAATGTTTCCTTGAATGATCTATGCTGTGTATTTTCTCTTAAAAACTTCAATATATACAAAAAAAGCCTACTGGACTGATTTGGTTTTTCTGATAGCTGCAAAAATGGAAGTGTAAATAGGGTAAGAGAAATCTGATGCTATCTATAATGAAAATACATGCTCTGACAGGCCGCTTGGGCTGAGTAAAACTAACTGTACATATTCTTTGAAGATGTAATCTTAAAGAAAGAGAAAGATGACAGGGCTTTACACACAGCACTAATGGCAAATTAACCCCCACAAACCCCACCCCTACCCCCAGAAAGGATGTGGTGCCGTCTCTCCACTTTGAGAGGTAAAATGCATCCCCGTGTTGGAGGAGCGAATTGTGATGTGGAGAGGCTTGCTTTTGGTGACATCAAATGACACCGGAAGGTCAGTGGCACTTGTATCTGTTAAATGGAATGGATTAAGTGGAGGCTGCCTCTTCGCCTGCTTCTTCCTTTCATAATGCAGCTTGTTTTTATGTTTTGTTTTTTTGCTTTTTTGCTTTTTGGGAGGTGCCAAGAATTTAAGGTTCTGTTCTACATCGGTGTTTCACAGAGCGCCCAGAGTGGTGACAGGTGCAAGAAAATGTCTCTTGGCATTAAGGGAATTGAAAAGACATTTACTTTACACAATCGCTTTCTTTCCTGCCACTGCTCTTTGTTTAGTAGGTTTTAGCTCCTGCTTGCAACACTCCTGTTTTCCAGAGGCTGTTTTTCGGAGAAGACATAAAACTTATGTTTGTTCCCGGTGATGGCTCTTCAGGCAGTGTGCAAAATAAAAACTCTGCCACACTTAGGAGCAAAGAACCCAGCGCATATGCGTGTAGATATAAATGTCAGACTAACTGCAAACACAGAACCCGGCTCATATTAGACACAAACTGTGGTGTCATTTTAATGATGCTGAGCAGGGCTTTAAACATCTAACGGCGGCCGTGAGCGGCACGCGGTAACGCCACGATAGGTTAAGCTTTGTCCTTTTCAAACGTGATGTAAAACACACACGATGTGTTTAAGGGGTGTGTGGCGGGGCGATGGTCTCAGCCAATTAGGAGTTGTTCCTCGGGAGGTGCAGGAACGACCTTTTTATATAATTAGTTCTCTTATTTAAAGCAAAGATTTTGAGTAGAATAACTAATTAGGTGTCATAAAAGGCAAATTAAAGATTTTTGTGATCCTTGAGGGAATTGCAGCTACCCTTTTTTTTTTTTTCCTTTGCCGAACACAAGCTCTGAATCAAAAAACACACACACACGCACACAAGCTCTCCCTCATTAAGACTGTTTTTAGTTCTGTAGAAGCCTGACAGGCGAGCTCTGTTGGCATACCTGCAGAGAGCTCCCCTAACAAGCCATGAAATACAGGTAGGAGAGTCCGCCCTTACCCAGTGTGGCTTGAATTCGAAGCTTTTTTAGCTTCATTTACGCTGAACATTGGTATTTATGGCAGGTTTTGTGATCCTAATGCTGCAGCTTCATGGGGTCTGTTTTGGGGTGGCAGGTGGGGGAGCTGAAGGGCAGACAGAACACTAATTGATGGCTCCCATCACTGGCTCTGGACCAATTAGCCTCTCCTTTCTACTTCTGATAAAGAAATAAGACAGCTCAACACCACTAGACTCCTTTCTGACATATAAACCAGTGCTATAAATTTGACTAACAAGCCGTGCCTTGTTATTCACCTCTTATGTAAAAAGGGGAATTCTTAATTATCTTGCATTCCCTGCAATATTGATGTAGGGATGGAGAAAAAAAAACGCAATTCTGGATCCAATAATGCATTTTTTCGGAGTCCATTGACTCGTACGCGCAAGTGTGAAAGAGTTAGAAAAGCTAGCCAGAAATGGGATTTTCTATTCCAAACAGGTTTTTGTGAAAAGCAATGTAAGGTCGTTTTGAAAGAGAGCAAACTCAATAAACTTAGCTGAGAAAAAAAAAAAAAAAAACAGCAAGGAGAGAGGCAATCCATTCGTATCCGCCGAGGTTGTTTTTATCACTAGGCAAAAGCAAATAGCAGGTCTAACTGCACAATGCACACCGTAACTGTTGCCATTTCTTTTCTTGCCAAAGAGATGCAAATAAAAACTTTTATCTGGCCCTGCACAGTCTAATAAGTCAGTAAGATTCCATATTAACTTTGTATAACATGGAAAAAAAAGCCCTTTGCAGTCACTCAAACGTACAAAATGTTAGCCTAACCCCCCGTGACGCAGATGTCCTGCCCTTTTTTTTCCTTTTTTTGGTAGGGAGAGACAAATGTGTTTTGAAAGTAGAGTTGCAAGTGGCGTCCACTGTGTGTTCTTTTAGACGGATCAATAGCTCAGTGTGTGAGAGAGTGTCTTAAGAGCTGTTGTCTTGTGCTTTCAGCTGTGGCAGACCTGTTAGTGCTACAGAGGGGAGCTACGCACCCCTGCCTCCGTACCAGCAGTGGCCTGAGGGGGGCTTTTAGTCCAAACACAAATGTCAGCCTCACATAGACTATTAGTGTTTAGTGCAGTTATTAAATGGACTTTATTTGTCCTTTAGGAGGCTAAAAGGCGCACTTAAAGGGGACCTGCGTGACAGCAGGGCAATTTGCGAGTTTGGTAACTTAGGCTCGCTCATTGCGAACACATGAGTACAGATAAGTGTAAAAGGAGGAAAGGCTGTAATGCTCAGAGCTCAGAGAGGAGACGGCATTGTGTGTTTGGGGTTTGTGTGCACGCGCGCGCGTGTGTGTGTGTCCATCTATGAAACACACACAGAGTGAGTGTATGCTAAAAGGCACTTAGGCCATAACATATCTCACTGGGGTCTGGTAGCAGCGTTTTTGTGGTCAGAGGCTTTTTAAAAGGTTAATGTTAATCTATACCAAACAAAGCCCATGAGGAGCTTTTACAGCCGTGGACAGTTGAGTGAAATGGGTTTTGATGAAATGGTAGGTAAGTAACATACTGCACATCTTGTTGTAAATACCGCAGTAAGCTAAACAGGCATTGTGTGTTTTATTTACAGAAATCCGTGCCCTTTCCTCTAAAGCCCACAGCCAGTGATCGTGTAACTTTTGTATTACAGCGTGTTCTTAGCCGAACAAGTGGGTCAAGACGTTGTAGTCCAATGTGACCCGGGTGCCTATCTACATGGAAGAGTGTTTTCTTTAATGCATATGAAGCAGGTAGGCAGCGTGCCGTGGCCGTGTGCGAACACCAGGCTTAAACGCCTCGGGAAGCAGCCGGCTTATCAAAAAAAAAAGAAAAAAAGAAAAGGAGAACACGAAAAGTCACTCGTGTTCCCGGGCCGTAAATCACGCGTGGCTGTTTGTCTCCTTATCACTACAGGTGTGCCGATGCTCTCTGTCCAGCCCAAAGGGAAGCAGAAGGGGTGTGCTGGCTGCAATCGCAAGATTAAAGACCGCTACCTGCTCAAGGCCTTGGACAAATACTGGCATGAAGACTGTCTCAAATGTGCCTGCTGCGACTGCCGCCTGGGGGAGGTGGGCTCCACCCTGTACACGAAAGCCAACCTCATCCTCTGTCGCAGGGACTACTTGAGGCAAGAAAGACACACAATCAACAATCACTTTTCTCCACTCACAAAAACACAATGGCCATGCCACTACAAGAGCTCTTTAACATAACTGTTTTTTTTTTTCTAAATCTCCTGATACAATTTGCTTTAGTTTGTGTTTCAGAACCATTGTCTGCATTTAGCAATAGGCAATATTGTTGTATTGTTATTCATTTAGTTTTGTTGCATTATTAGATACAATTAAGGCCAAACTAATTCATAAACTGAAGATTTGTGTTTCAAGTAATCTTTTAATTTAACCAAAATGATTTCTCACTGGAAGTAATTCAAAGTTTTTAGGTGGACTGGCTAGAGTCCCGACTTCAACCTGATAGAAAATCTGTGGAGGGAGCCATAGATTAGGGTTATGGTAACAAAGCCTTCCAAATTCAAACACTTAAAGCTAATCAACAAAAGTAAAAATTGTAAAAAAAAAAAAAAAAAAAAAAAAACCTAGTGGAAACCTGCAAAAAGCTGGTCTGCCATTATAAGAAAGGATTGATTGCTGTATTACAAATAAAGATTATTTTATATTGCTTATTTAGAAGAGTATATATAACTTTTGACTTTCCCTTTTGTAATGAAATGTAAATTAACACAACTAACTAAAACAAATACTTCTTTTGTATTGAAAGATACCCGTCTCATTTTATATGATAAACAAACTTCTTGGTTGAATGAAAATAATTTTAAAACCTAAATCTGCCAGGGACATGAGTAATTATAGCCTTAACTGTGTCATGGGAGTTAAGAGGCCCCATCATATCTATTGATTGTGTGTTTCATGACCTATTTTTTTTAGAACATATCTGCTGATAATGGATGTACGATTTTTATGGTTTTATGCAACTTGTGCAATACATCACACGCAGAAATCCGACAAAAAAAGAAACACCGACCATTTTATTTAATTGAATATATTCTGCCACTGTAGTGAACTTGTTTAAATATAACAATGTTCAAACAAACTGCCAAATTTGACTACGGCAGATAAGCCACCTACTTTTTCAGTTTGCCACCACTGGAGCAGCTGCACTGTAAAAGCATCCCTTGGTTGGTGGGTATTGTTTTCATGGCTGTCGGTGTTTATGTGAACATGAAGGACCTCTGTCATGAAAGTCCTTAGTATTGTAGAGGGGCTGAAGGCTGTGAGAATCCTCCAGGCAGGCTTGTTGCTTCACTCCCCGCCCCCCAAACACACACACACTTCTGATGCCCCTGCCATCTGCTTGTTAAATTAAACATGACCATTTCCTGGGCGTTAGGTCACATTCCCCACCATTTATCTGAGAGGGATTCCCCCTGGGACGGACTTAGGGATGCCGGTGCCCTGTGCCCCCCCTCTTTCCCTCTCGACCAAACCTCCCTGTCCAGCATTGTCTTCCCCCTTTCCCTTTCTGTATTTTCCTTCTGTCTACTTGTTTCGCAGCTATCTCCTTGTTGTCTTTGACATGTTGCTGTGTCCTGGTCGACTCTGTATCTGCTTAACTAATTTTAGAGGCTAGATTCCTAAAAGGCTCTAAAAGGTTACATTCAAACCAAAATTCAGCCATAGGATTTGTCCGGCTTATTGTTATTTTTTTGTATTTGTTGTTCTCATCCCCCTTGAAAATAATTTTTGAAAAATGTTTTTTGGCGTGTACATGTAGACAACAGACATATAAGATCGCTCATCAGCCTATTACAAGCAAGCCAACTATTGCATTGTACGTGTGAAATATCAGGCTTAATTGAGTTGATTTTACAGGTTATTTAATGTCTGGCAAGGCTTGTTTACTTCTTTGCCTTTACATTTTGTCTAAATGGATTAATGATTCTGAGGAAACAGTAAAACAACAAGGGTGTAATGATAGATCTGAATCAGATGATATAGTGTATTAGATCCACAATACAAGGTTTTAACAATATTTTTGTGAACACTGAAAATCCATGTTTTTTTAATTTACCAACATATTTCACTGACTACAAATTGCTTTCTAAAGAAACTGTAATCAGTGTAGAGTGTTTCCTCTTTGATTTATTTTAAACTATGGTGCTGTTTTGTTGTTGTTTCTTTCTTCTTCTTCTTTTTTTTTTTTTGGAGGGGGGGGTGTCATCAATTAATTTGCATATTTGTTCACACATTTCAGGCCAGGCTGTAGCAGAGCATTTGCCAAAACAAAAAAAAAGTTCTTAAAAATAGTGATTAAATATGTTTAGAACTAAAACTTGCCTTTTATAAATTTATTTATGGATGTTAATACATTCCCTGAATCCACACTGCATAAAACAAACTGTACCAAAAAGACAGCTATCAGAGACACACAAAGTGAACGAGGTGAACAAGTGATCGAAGGTGTGTGTGAAGCAAATTCAAAGAATTATTTTTGTGTAACAGTTTCAGAGACGAAAACGATTATTTTAAAAACTACTATATTTATGTGACGAGGTAGCCGCAGCTGTGGTGTGCCTGTGAGACAGCGCTGAGGGAAGTAGGAACCACACATCTATTACTCAAGTTGAAAAATAGATACAAGTATCAACTCAAAACTTTTACTCAAGTAAAAGTATAAAAGTACCAGCTTCAAAACTACTTAAAATATTAAAGTAAAAGTAATTTAACTTAAAAAAAAAGTGCCACTAAGGACAAAAGCTTAGACCTCTCCCACCACATGGGCCTAAAATGCGCTAACCCTCCTCCAACAATATCTCCAAAGGCCATTATTATCATTGTATAGTATGTGTAGTATTCACCCAGTATGTCCATTGAAAACGAACCATTTAGTACAATGAAACTATAATAAAGGTCCATGGGTGCAATACTGAGCATCAACATGGGTTTCGTGGAGCAGAAAATCTGATGTCTGGTTGCCTATGAGTATTGGTGCAAAAAATCAAACTTCATTTATATTCCAATAATAAGTAAAAGGTTATTGATAATATGTCTCTGAACATCTACGTGTAGCTAGAGGAATGATGAGGGCAACAGATGTAAGATAACAAAACTGGACATGAAAATGAGTACATTACCCTCTTATAACAATTACCTTTGTATGGCTGGCTGTATACAGTAAACAGTGTTGTCATAATGAACGATTAATCTTAGTGGTTAATCAAAAAATTTAAAAAGAGGAAAATGACTAATAATCCTAAAAATACAATGTTCTTCTTAAGTTTTTGTTAGGACACTTGGCCTTTTCTGGTTGCACTATTTATCTGAATTTTTTTTTTCTTTTAGTTTTTTATTGATAAGCCAGAATGAAAACGAGCCGAAATAAAATAGGAGTAATAAGACTATGTCCAAAATGTAAGGAGTAGAAAGTACAGATAATTGCATAAAAATGTAAGGAGCGGAAGTAAAAAGTAGGTTAAAAATTACTCCACTAAAGTATAAATAACCAAAGTTTCTACTTAAGTAAGGTAACAAAGTGCTTGTACTTAGTTAAATGACACCTCTGCCCTCATACCAGCTCTTGCTGCTGCCTCAATACAGTAGTCAAGCACTAGTTCAGCTAGTGCTTTCGGTAAAGTCGCCATTAAAACTAAAAAAGTTGCTAAGAGTCGTTGTTGCAAGGCCTTTTGAAAGAAAATTGCCAGAGGTGTCTGAAAAGCCGCTAAATACAGCAACAAAGACACTAAATGGGCAACGATAGACTGTCCTCTCTGGTCAAACTCGCATTATGGTTAGTATAAGTATGCAAATATAGGATATATATATATATATATATATATATATATATATATATATATATATATATATATATATATATATATATATATATATATAATATATATATAGAGAGAGAGAGAGAGAGAGAGAGAGAGAGAGAGAGAGAGAGAGAGGAGAGAGAGAGAGAGAGAGAGAGAGAGAGTGAGAGAGAGAGAGAGAGATACACATACATACAGTATATATGCATAACATACTTTACATAGTTTTAACATATTTTAACGCTTAAAACACTCACCTCAGAGCTACGGAGCTTTTCTCATTACCAAAACAAAATAACAAGAAAACAAATTACAATCATTTAGGCGAGAAGTTGTTATTCTCGGAAAGTGCCTCTGTGGTGTAGTAGTAAGTCTGCATCTTTAATACAGGGGACCCAGGTTTGAATCTCCAGTTGCATCAAGAAGGGCATCTGGAATAAAAACAAGTCTGTGTACAAGTTGTGATGACTTTCTGTGGCGACATCTGAATAATGGAGCAGCCGAAAGGACTCAGCTTTTAACCTCTGACTAACTTTATTTTGTATAATGTTTTTGCATTTGATGTTTTAATGCAGCATGAGTCATTTTATGTTTTTACTTTTGCTTGTCCAGTAATTATTTTGTAAAAAAAAAAAAAAATGGTTACACTCTGGGATTTCTTTTTGCTTAGCTACTACAAGACTTGCTTTGTTTCCAAGGTGAAATAACAATTGTTTCGGACATCAAAAAACAACAAAACTTGGCCAATTTTAAAGGTTCAGGATAGGCTTTGAACTTTGACATTGTTCACAAAGAAAAAAGACCCAGCTAACACATTGGGGATTCTATCCAGTGAAAGGCAGAGTGAGTTTTAATCTTTAAGTAGTAGTTTTAATGGCTTTTTTCCACATACATCCATAATGTCATGCCAGCTAGCTAGTTTGATAGCCCATTTCTTCCATACACACACAGTGTTCACTTTCAGAAAGCTAACACAACTTTCAGGTTTTTTCAGAAGAAAACTAAAATGTATAGATGTTTTGCAGGAAGAAACATTTTATATTGTATTCTGACTCCAATCATATAAATGAACTCCTAGTTTTCTTAGTTCATGTTTGAGGAAACAAGGATGTGTGTTCATCGGTCATAACATAACATAATTCTAAAAACTATTACAAATCAAACCAAAAACAATAGGAATGGGAGGTAAAAGCCCTCCTCATCTGAGGGTCTTGTATCTGGTGTAGTTAATTCAATGAAAGCCTTGGTCTCTATTAAAGAAAGACAGTTAGTTTTCCCCCCTCTCACCCATGGTTTTCAGTGACATTTTACTTTCATCTTAGCTCTTTTTCTGACCTGGAAGGAGCTGGCGGCCCACTTGAGAAGCGTTCAGGGACGTTACGTTGAGATAGGCCATTACCATCCATCAGTCCCCACCCACAGTTAATGCTTTTAAGATGCAGTGAGAGGTCCACTAAGACCTGACGTTGCCCCCAGAAGGGGCAGATGGCGCAGATGAGGTTGTAATAAATGGGGAAATGACCAAGAGTAGGCAAAAATGATGAAGCTCTTAGTTTCACTTAGTAAAATACATCAGCTGAAAGGACAGCAACCCCAACCCTGAAGCTGTAAGTGCCTAACTGGCATAGTGAATGCAGAAGGAAAAGCTTTCTCGCACATTAGACCGGTAAGATGTAGAGGTCAGGCAGGGGATGAAAAAAAAAAGGAGAGTGACATGTGAAATGAAAAGTTAGAAACACTAAAATAAGAATAACATTGAAAGAGGGGAGCATAAGAGAGCTTCCTGTGTGCCTCTGCTGCCCCAGATTGTCTAATGAAATCTATCCAACTCGCCTGCTCTTCAGCCTGCGACAAATGCAGAACACTTAATGGCTGAGATGCTTCAGATGAATTCTATTATGAAGCAAATTAAAAACCTTGCCTTGTATAGAGAGGAGAGGCAGTTGGTGAAAACCAGAGCATTTTGAAAGTAAGTGATGTAGAGTCCAGCTGGTGCCAGGTCCCTTTTCATTCCCTTCGTTCTTCATAGAAGACCAAGTCTACCCTCACCTGCAGTAATGAAGTTAAATCTGTGCACTGAATTAGCCTCCCGCACTTCATTTAGTACAAGCAGTGGATCAAACACACTGGTTATTTCTAAGGGGTTGGATCCCTGCCATGCTCACATTAATTTTTACAGGAGCTCCATCTGTGATGGTCCTTCAGTGGCATTAGCAACTTAAATTCACTCGTACTCTCCTCAGTCTTTCTTTTCAGCGTGCACAAAAGAAATACCTGCACATCTCCCTGCTAGTGCTCGGAGCAACTATAAAGTTCAGTTTAAACCTACACATTGTTCTCGGTGTCGTTTCTACAAGTATTTTTATCCGGTTGGGCAAATTTCTCATTCAGACTCTAGAATAAGAATTTAATTAGGGCCTTTGTCTTAGAGCAATATAGTCATTGTGTGATCATCAGTGTTTGAGGACTGATATAATTTAGTCTTTCATTTCACCTACTAGATATGACATAATAGTCATCAACTTATCAAAGTGGGTTATAATTAACTGTAAGAGGAAAACGTGCTGGAGATAATGAACATAATAAGTTATCTGCACACAGATGGAGCAGCAGGAGAAAGATGATAACACTATATGGGTGTGGCTGTTTTAAGAATCTTACTCCTTTAGAAAGTAAAACATTGGCTCTTCTCCCGAGGTGACGCAGATCAAAAGGGAAAGGTTTACACTTTCGAAATGACACATCTATTGGGGAAGGTCAGAACATGGGATGCATGCATTAACAGCTCTCCCTCTCATAAAATCTGACAAACCCAGCACAGGCTGGGAAGTCTCAAAGAGCCAAGAGAACACGTAGCAAACTTCAAGAGCCACAGCCCGAACTGAAGGAAGCAACACGGAGAGACAGAGGATACACTGCAGGAGCTTTAAGGGTTTTAAGTTAACAAAGCAGCAAGTTGAAAGAAATAAAGAAGGCAGTCTTTTCTCTGAAGACCCGTTCTAATAACAATACCAGGCGAAGGAGAATAGTTTCACGGTGCTGCCATCCAAGTATCTCATCGCAGTATCTCACAGTGGTACTCACGGTTACATATTTAGTTACTAGACAATACCTCTTCTAATGGCTAGAATGTTTTCTTGTGTGTTGAAGAAAGGTAATAATAAGGACCAGATACAGATCATACATACCTGTCATAGAGCTAATGTCTCAAAAATCCTTGAAATGATTCTGCCAAAAAGGGAAATTAAAACAAAAGTTTAATTGAAATGCTTAAAAATCTACATAATATATAATATACTGTTAATTAACTGTTAAATCCTATAATTTGAGACAGTGACATTAGGACAATAAATAAACATTTGATGCATTAAATGCACATTCATCCTACTGTTGTTGCCAGTGGCAATAAGACGTAGAAATGTTTTGTGGGGCAGAAGAGTAAATTTTACTGTGTTGCATTTAAAGTTAGATCTGGGAATGTCACAATCAGCCTCATCATCTTCCAGTTGCTTGATGGAAAACCAGTAAGATTTGCTAAAATGATGTGCTTCATGACCAGGCTAGCTGCTGTTAGCGATCTATTTACTATCAAATCAAAGCTAATGTAAAAAGTGTGGTTATTAAAAGACAAATGTTTGTGTTGTACCTAACAATCAATTCAACGCTGAATTGTAAGAATTGAACTTGTCTGTAATATAATATTCCCTTATTAAAAATAAAAAGTTACTATCTGTACAAGCCACCAGTGCTGGTGGACCAAATCTTTTGAGAAATGCAGTTGGCGGGGGGCGTGCAAAATCAGTACTGGGGCTGCAAATTGCCCCTGGGGTGCACTTTGGACTAGCCTGGTGTAAGCAGATAGTTGATCACTTTAGCATTTTAACAAACATTAGCCAACATTTTGGGCCATTTGAAATGATGGGTATGTTAAATAAATACAAGAATGTTAATGGAAAAATTCTTAAATGCACAGTAGGAATGTCATATTTACATGATTATGATGATATATCAAAAGGTATTTGTTCTGAGGTCTTTTTAAATAAAGGTGTGTGAAGCCTGGGAGCCAGGGCAAAGTACTACCAATTTGTAATATAAAAATATGACAAAACCTTACACATTTGAAGATAAGCTTATGGTATTAAAGGATATAGCCACAAGTTCAACTCCTCCCAGTCTGTAGGTGGCAGAATTGTGCACGCCTGGTCTCATTCCAACCTTGGCTTCTGAGCCCCATTCAGTTACTTAAAGATAGGGTCAGCGATTTTTTTATTTTTTTATTTTTTCCCCTGAAGTTTTCTCAAGTCCCCTTTTGACCAATTGTGCATGCACAAGACCGTCTTACCTTGCTTTTCTGCTCTCCAAGGGGATCACGTGAAAGAAATCTCCCAAATCCTCTCTGGTCTTATTTCTTTCTACTGAGTCCTTCCTCTTCTTCTCATGAACTTAAACGCGGCTCGCTTCATGTGACTCTCAGCCTTTTTCAAAGTCTACGGTGAGAGCAGCAGAGCTACAATTAATGGCTAACTACTAACTTAGCCGCTTAGCTTTCCGGATTCATAAACACTAGAAGTGCGCATTCGCAGCCAGCAAGCGGAAACTAAGTAGGAAAGAGCATGGACACTAGCACTACGTGTGTGCGTCAGAATGATTGGCACATGGGACAACCAATAGATAAGCCGATTCCCCTGAAACGTGAGGGACAGAGGGGGGTGAATATATAATGTCTATGGGTGAGAGCAGGAACTAAACTCAGACAAATTCACGCCCTTCGGACCGATTGGCAAAGATTGGTTAGAGTTTTTACAGGCATGCAGCTCCAACAGAGAATGTATAACAAAAGCTCCGTCTCACGTGACTTCAGCCTACTATTCTTACTGTTGCATTGGCTTCATAACCGAAAGTAAATATTTATATATTTTGGACCTGTCAAAATATATAAAACAATCATTTATATTCTATATATTTATTTTTCAGTAAACTTAACACTTTTATACATTCTGTGGATTAATTATTTTTGAAAAATTTATAATTTTGAGTTGTAGCTATCGCCTTTAAACCCTATATGGCCTTGATTGTATCCAGTATAGTTTGCACAAGACATTTCTTTTTAAATGCTGCATAAAGATGGTTTAAGTAACAAAATTAACATTTTTAAAAAGAAGCAGCTAAGCTGGCTTTTCTTTTAAATCATAATAACAACATTTCCAAGCAGAAACCAGCAAATAACATGCATTTTTGGGCTGAGCTCCAAAACACTCAAAACACCCAGATGCAAGAGAACTTGGTAAAACATAAAGTTAAATAATTAAAAAAAAACAATTGCTCAAGACTACAATATAGACATGGGTGCAGCTGATTCTGACTTTAAACTCTGAAATGTCTGAGTACAGCTCTGATGCATATTAATATTAGGCTTTACCTTATCATGAAGAAGAGCTCAGTCAGTAAACTACACTAAACTTGCCACTTTAAATAGAAAGGTTTCAAGCAATTACAAACCCAAATGTGTTAATGGCTAATAATAAATAAATAAATGTGACTTATTATTGAATCACTATAAGAAATGTTTTCAGAATGTCTCTCAGGTTTTGGGGAGCGACAGAAAGAAACAATTGTCTCCTTTTAATTCATTGAAATTAAAAGCTGAAAGAATTGCTTTGAAATATTAATGAAAATAACAACTATTGCATCTATTATTAAAGGGCAATAATTGATTTGTTAAACAGGCATGGCACAGGGTTTTACAAGCAGCCATAAATGAGAATATTTTTCAAGGATTTCATCATTCACACTTTTCAAATATAAACGCTGAAAAAACTCTGATGTTGATTTTTCGTCTTTCTTTTAGAGGAAAGTGATTTATTTAATCCAAATGAACGGAGAAATTACAGAGCATGAGCCACTGCACTCTGACAATACTGGTCATGTTTCAGGACAATGCATGGAAATTCTTCACAAAGTGGGCTATTCAGGCCTAAAAATTAATTTTTCAAATGAAATGAATTGTTTTCCAGAAGCAATTTACAGTCTACATTCTTTAAAAGGCACTCCTTTATAAGCATGAGGCACAGTGAGGTTTTTCAAATGATTTATGTAGAAATCATATTTTTTTAATCTGTTATATTTTTTTAATCTGTATTTACACAAATCACCCAAGTCCTCTAATATCTTCCCTTTTTTTATCAACTATGGTGAAGGCATGGAGTTGTGTATTTTCAACCAATTTAATCAGCTAATAAAGCTCTAAATAGAACAAAGTCAAATATATTTATAAAAAATATTTATTTTCTGGTTTTTAATGCCACTTGTCAAGGCATAGGACACATTGGGCAGTAAATTAAGTGTCTCTGAGTGACATTGATGTGTTAAAAGCAGAAATAGCATGGTCACAAGTAGGAAACTGAGCTGAGCCATTGGCCGAAATCTGAAGCTTAATTACACAAACTTCAATGCTTAATTTAGCTCTGATGGATGACTTTAGTCCTATAGCCTTTTCTGACAATTATTTTTGCAGATTTTTGTCGAAGCAAAGTTCTAAATGAGCTACAAATATACCAAATCCGTCCACAGACGCGGCGCGGTGACTCTTTTAAAAAGCCTGGATGAATATAAACACGCAGCACCTGTTTCCATTTCTGTTGCTTCCGTTTTTTGTTTGCGTGTTAAGATGTAGTGTTTTCTTAGCTTTAAATCAATATCATTTGTTGTGTCACAGTCATGGCAGACCAAATGCAGCGCCCCCTCAGCTGTTACTCAGGAGATTACTGCATTGGTTGTGTTTTCTGGCTGTTTATTGTTCATACCAAAGGAGCAGCAGTGGAGGAGCTTGTTTTGTTTGAACAGTTTCCTCAGGCTGTAATCTTCTGTTAGCACAGAGAGCTCAATTAGGGCATACGTTGATGCCACATGATAACCCATAGACATACGCCGTTAACTAAAGAGCTGCTTAAGTTCTTGCATCTCGAAACCATCTGAGTCAAATTTTTACTTGGCATTGGAGATTTAAAAAAAAAAAAAATCGGGCAACCCGGTTTGCTTAATATAATGGTAATCAAGGTGCTGGGTTACCACCGAGAATCTTAACTTTTCAGTATTTTATGAAGAATACGTCTGGCAGAATCAAACTGGAGCTGTGAATTTTGAAAGATGTGGGTGTCTGCACAGCTTTCCAGGCTAAGGTTTATGTGCTTAAGGTCCAATACTGAGCTCTAAAATCCTGTTGACACTACACTGAATGATATTAGAAGCTGCAAGGTGACAATTACCCCAAAAACTGTGACACAGTGCTTTGTCTGGAGGTAGAACTTAGTATTTCAGCAAGCTGGACTTTCCCATCAGGGGTTTTCACAAGCCATATGTATCAAGTGAACACCATGTCTGCAACCCAGCAGGCTGTGATAGAGACAGGTCACAATAATCTTTCTGGGTATAATAGGTGTCAGCATAGCAGTCTGTGTAACTGACCAAAACTCTCCAGGTTCTGCTAGAGCTTTTTTCCCCTGTGGGAAAAAGAAAAACACATCACCACTGGTCACCCAGCTCAGCACAGTGGAGCCATCAGAGTGAATGTAAATCAGAGAGACATTCCTCTGCTATGGATACAAATAACATTAGTGCCATTCAATATTTGAGTCAGATTATAGTACATTTAATGAAGGACTTAACGTTGCTTCTAATTACTTGATGGATCTTGGAGTCTCTGAGTTATTATTGTTTGAATAATGAGAAATTCCCATAATGTACAATACTACAAATATTCAGAGGCTCACGCTCAGATATCTGTAGATCATACGAAAAGAACTTGTTCTCTCATAAAAATTTAGCTTGGGTCATTCTCACAGGTTATTACATAGTCATTAGTGAGAAATCGTAACCCTCATTACTGCAGTGAAGGTCAGTGGGACCTTTTTTGTTAATCAAATAGATTTCTTCTGTCCAATTTTGTACTTTGGGATTCAAAAACACAGAGGTGCCAACAAACCACTGCTGTTCACCTCTTATGAAGAGTCAGGCCTTATTATAGCTGCCCCAGCAACCTCAAACTGTGCGTTTGTTTGCTGACTCATGAGACTAGCTTGTTCACATTGCTGGAGCAGTTTAAAAAAAAAACAACAAAGAAATTGTGAATTTTAGCTCCGGTGAGTGGGAAGTTTAGATCAAACTGACAAATGCACTGCTGTGTGAGTGTGAATTGTGAAGGCATTTTACAAAACGATAACATAGCCGTTGCCGGTTTTTCTTTTTTTCTGCGGTTGTTTTTGGTCAGGATTACCAAAAATTTACCAAAAATTTGCTACATGCCAAATTAATGAGCAGGAATTGTAAACCCCCTCATGTCTAGTTTAGCTTTGGGCACAATTTCCAGGTGCCTAGGGTCCTATCTTCATCTGATAAAACATTTATATTTAACAATGAATATGGGAATGTTAAGCAATTATAATGTTAAGAAAAATAAATAAGACAAACTGCAGTTTGCAGCTGTACTCAGGGACAAATGCCTTCATTTTGTGAGACATGTCCAGTGGTCTAATGAAACTAAAATTGAAATGTTTGTCCGAAATTACCGTTGTTGCATTTTAAAGAAAAAGAGCAAGCCTGAGAACACTGTTCCAAAGTGTTGCATGGTTGCTTGGGTGCAGGAGGGACTGGTGCGCTTCACAAAACAGATGGCATCATAAGAAAAGCTAATTATGTTGAAATACTGAAGCAGCGTCTCAAGACATCAGTCAAGATGTTACAGCTTGAGAGCTCATGAGTCATGCACACGGACAATGACCTTAAGCATACCGCCAATCTAGTTACAAAATGCCTTGAGGACAATATCTTAGAGCAGCCATCACAAAGCCCCGGTCACGGTCTCATAGAACATTTGTGGGAAGAGCCAAAAAGGTCTGAACAAGACGGCCTGAAAACCTGACTCGGTGTTACCAGATCTGTCAGGAGGAGTGGGCCAAAAATCCAGTGCATGGTTGTAGGAAGCTTGTGTAAAGATACCAAAATATTTTAGCTAAATCCTACCAGTTAAAAGGCTATTCTAATGAATATTAAGAAAAAGTTTGTAAACTTCTGACTTTAAAGAATATAATAAAAAGATTATCTGTCTCACATTTAGGCATTTAACAATTAAAAATTAGTTTGGTGATTCTAACTGCCCTAATAACAGAAAATGGTTTAGTATGGTTGAATGTCAGTACGAAAATCAAATGGTTGTTATGCTTCGTTTTTCTACAGCGTTCGTAAAATCTGGTCTCAGCTGCAGATGTTTCGATTCATTTGTCTCGTAAATTGTTGGAATATCATGATAAGTCAGCTTTTGTATCACTGAAATTTCTGGGAAAATGTGGGGTTTTTTGGATCAATACTGAATGCTGAGAATTTCTTCAGACGCATGACTAAGCAGAAGGCTCGGTGTCTCACAGAAGGAAAAACACATTCTTTGTGTTTCAGAGCAGCCTGTGGGTGGCAGATGCCTACTGTATGAGAACACTGAGGGTGTTTTTTTTTTTTTTTTTTACTGAAGAAATAACCAAATGTAACAATGTCTCAGTTTAACACCCTGTGAATCCCTCTCATGGAACATAACCTTTCCCTCTCTGTTTCGGTCTCTGCTGCTCTTCTGGGGGCAGTGGCCCCTAATTAGAAGCAGAGCCGCTGGATATACATTTTCCCTAACAAGGTGAAAGAAACTGAATGGAACAAGCATAAACTAGGTCGAATATCAACACTCTGACTCATCTGTCTGAGCCCTACAAGTTTAAGAGGAGTGTTTAACATACTGCTGGAACGACGATCTGCAGTTGTTCTTATCCCCTCTTGCAAAGCTGTGAAGCGGACCTTCTCCTGCTGCAGAATATATAAATCTATCTGGACTCCAAAATCTCCAAATTAAACATAAGAGCAGGCGCATGGAAAATGAAAATGTAAATCTGTCCGGGAAGAGCATTTGAGATTTCCTTTTTTTTTTTCTTTTTTTTTTTTTATACTTTGATGAAACAAGATATCTAAGCCGGTGCCTTCTGTTTGTGTTTCTGACCTTTATCATTTCCCTCCAATCTAATAAGCCTAAACAGGCTGCTGTGAGATTTCATTTTGTTCGTTTCACTTTTAAACATGCAGGTAATTCTTCACAGATAACAGCGAAGGGAAGATGGAGAGAAAGAGAATGTTTTGAGCTAAAGAGAATCTCTAGAAATGAACGACTACGTTCTGCAATTTGCCTTTATGTTTTGAAGTCTGTTTGTCTTAGGTTTGAAGGTGAAAAGTCAGAACCTTTCAAATGGGGTTTTCACAAATTTCAGCTTTTTTCAAACAACTAAAGCATTTGATCTGTAGTCAGGTATAGAGAGACCTACTAGTAGGATGCCAAGAAATAGGTGTTCTGTGCATGCTCTATATTGTATTGTTTCATATTTTCTCTTTTGTGTGCAGTTGTTATGCTGCACATTTGTTTGCATTTCACGACATGAAGGTAAAAATGGAAGGTATGTAAATCTCTCTGTCTTTTCTCTCTGTCTGTCTTTCAGGCTCTTTGGTACAACGGGGAACTGTGCAGCCTGCAGTAAACTGATCCCAGCCTTTGAAATGGTGATGAGAGCCAGAGATAATGTTTACCATTTGGACTGTTTTGCCTGTCAGCTTTGTAACCAGAGGTAAGAACGGGGATCATGCCTGCAACGACATTGCATTTTAAACAAACCATGAATGAAATAGGATAATGGGCTCGTATCTTAAATATAAGAAGGTGTTTCAAACAGGGAAGAAAAAAAAGGTTTTGTTTGTTTGATTGCATTATATGAAGCAGCTTGTGAATCTAGAATTTTTTTTTTTTTTGTCGTGTCGTTGTGTTATTCTGCATTTGTAATACCATGCTAATTATTTTCCCTATAACATACTGCCAGCAGTCTGTCCCCGTTTGTGGCTAGATGTGTAAATCTTTAAAGCCGGCGGAATGTAAAATTAGCTCTTGTTCTTATGTGTAAAGTTCAGACGCTACGGAAAGAGATGTGCCTTGCTGCATAAAAAGGAAAGAAATAACGAGTGCAGGTGTAACACGGTGTTTCCAGGAGCATAGGACCCGCTATGAAAAACTGGAACGAGCACAAAGCCTATGGTATGATGTACAAGGAATATGACATACCCTAATATTGGCTTTCCCCATTAATATATTGTCAGTAATGGCAGCGGTATGAGAGTGGAGCATCCTTTGCATGCTTGTCAGGAGTGCCGCGACCCTGTTCCTCCACACAGCACAAGCCCATTAACCTTCTGCAGGCCAGATTCAGTTACCATAGTGAACACCTGCTGTAAGGGAATTATGACTCCAGTCTCTCTTCTCAGCTGGCAGATACGCGAAGCCGGGGCTCATCTGGCACAGCATTGCCATGGCTGTGACTGTTACCAGCTTTATTTACCGTGTTAGCAGCCTGGCATATTACTGAGGCCAAGCTATTTTCAGCTATGTTCTTATCTCCGCTCCCTTTCAGTCACATTATGGAGCTGTTTCCAGAGTGTCACGCAAACAAACTGCGGCGCAGAGAGGGAACATCAGTGGGACAGGCTGCTGTGTGTTATTTTCCCTCTTCAATTGACTCTGACTTTTGAGGAAAAATGATTTTGAACACTGCAGCCAAACCGGTATCTGAAAAAGCTCACCCCATGGCAGCGTTTCCTCGCAGATGTTACCGTTCAACCAAAAGAGAGTTGACCTGCTTTTCTTTCGGGTGGCGGTCCTGCTGTCTGTTTCCTGTCAAACCGGATTGGTTTAATTATCTCGTTTTATTTTTGAGGCACACATTTATGAGGACCATTAAATGGGGCCTTGCGCTAATGGGTCCTTGCGTGCTTGATGAAAAACATCTCCATCTAAACGCTCATAATCAAACTGAATCATCACTAGCCATCAAACACAAATGCAACATTTCACACCACACTTATCTTATGACGCCAGCAGCAGTTGTCTTCATCGCCTCCTGTTTCTGTTTTCCAACAGGTTTTGCGTGGGGGACAAGTTTTTCCTAAAAAACAACATGATTTTGTGTCAAATGGACTATGAGGAGGGCCAGCTGAACGGCAGCTTTGAGACGCAGGTTCAATAGTTCATGGCAGCAACAATCAGCTCCACACTTTACACACAAGATGGATGTTCTGCTGCACTTGGAAAAAGACAAGCGTGCGTCTGCTTGCCTGCAATACTTTTTAAATCTCCTTTATCAGCTCCTGTCCCTTTCTGCAAGGACTCTGTTGTAAATGTTCAACTTTTTGCCCCTCCCACACCACACCCGCCCAACACTGAGCAGTTACAAAATTTTGATGTACAGTTGTGCCTGCTAAGCTGAGCACTGTATTGCTTGTATGTTTTGTGAAATTTGTTTAAGGTTTTCTGTTTTCTTTTAGAAATGGTTCACTGGAGGGTATGTACAGTCTGTTTTCTCTGTATATATAAACTGGAACATTTATTTTATGAAATGTAATGCAATTTTATTACTAGTGTGAATTAAAGATTCCTAAATGTTCATAGTGAGTTTTTTTTTCCCTCTTACTGAAACCAAAGTTGTTGAGGAAGGTTGCCCATGTATTGAGAAAATTAAATATCAAAGAACGAAAATGCTATTAAAGCCTTGCAAGAGATAGATATATTTGAACATCTCTCATGATGCATTAAAGGTTTTATTACATTTTGCAAAGTTCTGATGGAATTGGAAATGCTGTTTAAAATGGACTAAAAACAATTTTATTTGGAATAAAAGAATGATTCTCCAAACTGTGTTGTTGTGAACATGCAGGTGTCGGGAAGTGAGATAAGTTCTCTGTGATTCGTGCATCATTAATTGCCATCTGATTATCAGGGGGAATTGGCCTGAAACTGGAATGCAACAGCAAATAAATTAGAAGAGGGGAAAATAAAGGCTCATTGAGTTAGGGCCCACTCAAACTCATCATGAACGGAACCACAGAGCTGTGATTAGAAGGTCCTTTCCCCCTAAAGACTCTGTTAATAGAGATTCATAACATTGTCTATATATCTGATGTTATTTCTTGTTATTTTAGATGCACTAGGAACTTGTGCAGCCAAATAATTATCAGACACATCAAGAGAGAATCCATTTCACTAAAGGTTTTCACATGATACCTAGTAGTATCAATTAAAACTTGGCTGAAAAGCCCTCTTGGTAAGCTGAAGTTATCACAATAACATTAGCTAAATAAATGCAAAATTTGAGTTTAGCCAAGAATTTGTTTCTGTACTTTAGTGAGTTTTAATTTGCTCACTAAACATCTTTTGATCAGTTAGTGTGAATGCAGTAAACATTTTGATTAAGCTACATCTAGAGAAACATAATACACATAAAATGAGCAAAGGGGTTCACACAAAACTGATAAAGGCCGGCGCTAAGTTAACAAAATGAACGATCTGTTTGGTTTTTTAGTTTTTGCTTATTTGAGTTACACATGCTGATGATGGCTGTAATTTGAATAACTGTGAAAACTGCTACATTATTACCAAAACATTACATAGAAAAACAAGCATGAGATGTAACAGGTCAACAGAAAAAAAGACAAAGTTTTAAAAACTACTATTGAGTAGCTGAAATATTTGCAATGCCTTTTACAGCATGCAAATTGCTAAAATTTACAAAGAGAGAGAAAAACAAATATGCTGAGTCTGGATATACGTCTGGATAAGCAATGTTAGAAATGATTTTCACCAGGTCCAATAATTTTAACAATTACTAAAGCTCAAATATGTCTTAAAAATGATTTAAACTTCCTACCAAAAAAATTACAGGAGACTAAGGACCCCAACATGCACTGGTCAACAAACAGAATCATGGTCAAAGATAAAAGAACTCCAACCACTATAGTTTTTTTTTATTACTGTATGACTAGAGTTCACATCTATTATATTAATAATGACAGCGTATGCTAATCTACAACTTTTCTTTCGAGGTTCTATTGAGGTTCGCTCCTGTGCATCATCTCCAGACCATCAGCTTGGTGTTAAACCATCCAAAAGGTGGTCCTGACCCTGACTTCAGGAACCACTGTTCTGCACTAAAACCAGAAAATGTAATATAGTTCAAAGATTCCTTTCAGATACTGTCATGCAGAGCTTAGAGGTAAAATTGGACCTGTGCTAAAAAACCTATGGTCAGTTAATTCAGTTAATGTATATTTAATGAGACGACCCAGAAAGAATCTGCACAATCTTATGGAAAAAAAAGCTTTGTTAAACATTGTCAAAAGTTCAGCATTTTAAGTACTTAAAACTACAAGCTGCCTTCGTCCATATGCACAATAATTTTTCTTTAATTTTATAAACTCAACTCAGACACCTTCACATCTCCACCTTGACCCACATATTAATCATTTAGGCCTAAATCTAATCACAAAACTCAAATCATCCATTTTCAAATAGCTAATTTTACTGTTGAGCCTTATTCACCTACTGAACAATGTCATAAATTAATGTGCATTTAGGTATATAGAAAAAGCCATGTTTAATATCATTATTCCTTTATTAATCACTGCTGTACTTTTTTTGTATTTTTTGAAGACAGCAGAAAAATTCATGTTTCAACCCAGGTGCGACACCCTGCAGGCACTCTTCTACCAGCAGGACACAGAACAGCAATATAATTCGCTAACATATAAATGAGGTGTGCAAAGAGCATTAATTAGAAATTCATTAAAAATTCAGACTCACTGGCAGGTGTGCAAATAAAGGATTAGGCCGACATCAATTATACCACATAAGAGAACATTTTAATTGCAATTCCTGATTTACAGAGGGAAACAATCATGCTTCATGCAATATGCCTGATTGCTCATTTCCCTGAAAATAATGAGGAAAAACCTCACCAGGTAACACTGTCCCCAGCTTTATGTTGATGAGAACTCAGAATATTGATTTTTATATTGCGTACACTGTGTATCCGTCTTTCTACATAAAATATAACAAGTTTGAGTGCACATAATTTACAAAGTGCATGAAGAATTAGAAAACATGGCGCACACTTGCGTGTTCGCACACATAAATACACATGCACTGCAGTTTGGCATTCCCATCTGCTTGCGTTGGTTGACAAGTTCCTAAGCAGCAAATGTTGCGCTGTTATGACTAAAGTTGGCGAATTCTCCAACCTCTCCTGTGTTCCTGATTACTGCATTATGGCATCTGCTTAATTAGCTTGGCTGGTGTCATGTGTTGCACCCGAGGGGGTGTTAAAAAGTGCCCATCCCTCTTGCTCATTATCTGCCTCGATTCATGTGATGTATAATCTCTCCTGACAGGCATTCGTATTGACATAGGGGCAGCTGTCAGCAGAGCATGGTCATAAAGGGTGCATGTGGAGTAGAAACCGCAAATAGAACGGATAGGTGGAGAAGCTGCCAATATTCTGTGCAAAACTAGTGTTTCTGCATTTGGTTTTGGATCCATCAGCATTTCTGCAGTCCTAATTATACAAAATTTAATTTTATGGTTGAGAGGTCTTTGGGAGAAGAAACTGATAGAAGGCTATGTATTTTTGATTACAACAGGTAATATGGAAAGTACCCTCCTGCTGGGCCCTTTCCTGAATTGGAGAGGTGTCCAAGTCTTGGCGAGGAATCAGCCAGATCATTGCCATATAAATTGCTGATGATTATCTACAAAACAGTTCCTCACAATCCTTCCATTCATTTTGAGCAATGCAGTTTTTCTGTGCGATAGAGATTTGGCATTCTTTATAAATCCAAAAATCGTGTTCTGTCTTAAGAAAGAACTAAATATTTATGTGTCCCTTTAATGATGTGGGGTAGCTATCCAACCAGAGAGGACCATTACTCAGAAAAAAACAAATGCTTTGACACAGTTAAATGACAATAAATAATTAAAGCTGCAGACAGGCCCTTGCACCTCAGCACTGCTCCGGTTTGTGTCGCAACTGTGGGTTCTGCATCGCCACATCAACTGCCACTCAATTGTACAAGTCGCCACCGGAGGTTATTGTAAGTACTCCTTGATATTATACCTTCAGTCAAGCTCAGTTCAGCTCTGGTGATAGTCTTCAAATTTGTTCAGAAATCTGACGTTTTTGATTTTTGAGATTGTTGTCACGTCCTGTTTGGTGGCATATGATTAAGGAAACCAAAGTTTGGTCCAGCTCTGACCTTTTATGTGGAATTTATTGCAATTTCACCTTTAATAGTAAGAAGTAAAATTTTGAGACTATGCCACATCCACATGCTTTGATGAAACAAATAGCTTTTGATAATATTTGATCTCCAATGTCTTAAGACTAAACTAAGTGATTTTAAGGTCTGCAAGTCGAAAGTCTAGGTTGAGTTTACTCAGATACAAGGTGTAAAGGAAACAAAATGGCAGCTTTGGTCCAACAGGAACTCTGCAATTTTGGGTTTGGAGCATGGTGCAGAGAGATTTCTTTCTTAAGAAATGGGGTTAAATCCCACCTCCCTGATTGAAGTTATAGTCATTCATGTTTGGTGGTGAAGGATTAATGAAAACTTCATGTAGTATTTTAAAATGTAATATTAAATTATTTGTTATTACACACAATTTGAAACTTCTACTGTAAGGTGAGTCACCACAGAAACCGGATCTTCTTCTTAATAGGTGGGACTAAGATGATGATGTGTTCAATTTACCATACCAATGTGTTAAACAGTTGTTTATGAGGAAGCACACATAACATAGTGTAAATCTAATAATGCATCAGGGAGATATAGCTGTTTGAAATATTATAGGCAGTTGATTCATATCCCCTTGTTACCCAACTGACCTGTTTGTAAGTTGCCAAAGATCATTAATATCCAGTTTGGAGCAATTCTGACCTTGTACTGTATGTGTGATTTAAGGTGTATTCACACCAGGAAAGTTCTTTGGTTCACTTGTTTGGTCTGGACCAAAACCACTTTTTGCAAGTGAACTATACATTTTTAACAAACCCACATTTGTGATTATGGTTGCTCCCATTTGATGGAAATGACTGGGGCACAGACCCAGAAATTTGAAGACCTCCTCGCTTTATTTTCTTGTGAACCATGCTGAACACAACAACGTTCTTGTGTCTTTTCTAACCGTTGAGTTATTTGTGCATCCACCCAAATATTGACAAGGGAGTGTCTCCTTGTTGATCCAGATCTGTCCACGGCTACTGATGGAAGCATTCATGGAGGGCTACTTTTTGCCAGATGCCCTGCTACAGTGGCTTGTTAAGTCCAAAAAGGCTTCAGTTTCCTACAGTTGGATCAGACTGAGGCCGGTTTGTATTCAGACCAGAAGCTAATGATACCAGAGTCCTTTTGGAAGCGAACAAAGAAACAAACTCTGGTCTGTTTAAAGCGGACCAAACATGGCAGGTGTCAACAGACAGGCTGGTTTGATAGTGCAGCAGAATCTGACTTGCAGGGAGAGGGATGGATGATGGACCGGAGGAAGTGAGTCTAGCTGTGGGTTCCGATGACAAACAGAAGCACGGTTCTGGATCCGTTGTTTTGATCCATGGTGGAGGGTGGACAGGTCAGATGGTGAGCGGAGGATGCCAGTGAGTATGGAGGAGCATTGGCCGACTGGAATCGCAGGAAAAGTCTCGAGGGTTCTGAAACTTCCAGATGACAGGATAATGACGACCGAGGAGAGACTTGACAGGACCAGAGTGGAACACGGTTAGGTCTGAGGAAGAGAGAGACAAGGAATTAGCCAAGGAAACGCTGGGAACAAGAACCAGACTGTGAACAAGGTTCTGGTCAGGTACTGATTAGGTGAGCTAATGTTCTGATCCCTTCCATCCATGTCCAGTCGCTTTAATCACTCCTCCTAATTTGCATAGACGGAAAACACCTGTGGCTGGTGGCTGTTTGTCGCACCCTGCAGGAGGAAGGTAAGAACAGCAACAACACACCCCTGCTGCACAGAACCGCATACCTGACACAAAGTTTGAGGGCTGGCTTTACCCTTAGACGTGCTCAGAAATTCACCATTTAACTTTTAACTTGGGCCAGGTGGTGCTGATGCATGGCAGCCTTGTTTCTGTAAGTCTGGCCCAGGGCAGCTGAGGCTACATAATGTGTGTCAGTGTGTGAAGGTGTGTGTGAATGGGTAAATGACTCAATGTAGTGTAAAGGGCTTTGGATCCTCTGGACTTGATAAAGCGCTATGCAAATACAGGACATTTACCGTTCAATCCTTTGACGATCTTAGCTAACCTAGCATTTTTCTTTCTAAAAATTGAAGAAGTTTGTATAAAAATACAGAACTTCAACTCCCGGATTTTTTTAAAGACATTAGTTAGTGTCATGCCTATATGTAGCCCTTATTTGGCCCTTGCATATCATGTTTAGTAGTAGACCAAGCAAAACTGCCTGGTCTGAAAGTAATATAAGCTTTGACTTAGATTTGTTTAAAATTCCAACAAATGAGGAGGACCATAGTTCAGGACAAGCTCATTCTCATCTTTTGCCTATGCTAGTTAATAGGCCCTGTTCCATTGGACCTCAAAAGCCCACCGCGTTTCCATATGGGGGGTTTCAGTTTCCCCAGGCTTTACTTTCGGGAGGAAAATGTCCTGGAATGAGGGTATGGCTTTTCAACAAGCCTGGGGCTTTGCTTCAGGGGCGGGGTTGTGCGCAGCAAGCCTAAACAATCTGCCACAAGGGGGACTAAGGAGCAGTAAGGAGATGGCGAGTTTACAGATGTATTAATTTTATACCCTTATAACTACTTTTTCCTGATAAATTAAGATGTGTTTTTGCAAGAAAGTACACCTCCAAACTTCATCTGTACAGTCAGTTCATCAGGTTATGAGCCAATTTTTGAATCTGTATTCTGACTTTTTGGGGAGTGCCAGACCTCCACTGACAGGCCGGTCTCTCCAGAGAGGCTGCAGTGGGAACCCCTGTTGGTGCAGCCAGATAGTCTGTGTTTTTATGCAGACTGGATCTGTTCATCATGGCTGAAAAGTGAATATAAAGCATTTACTATGTTTGTGGGAAATATCTACAAGTACCAGATATCAAATATGAAAATCTTCACCGGATGTTTTCGGCATTTTAAGTTTGCTTTTTTGCCGCAGTTCTGTTACTGGACTGATGTTTTAATATCAATGATCAAACAGAGCCATTTCGTTTTCCCTGTACTCAGAAAACACATTTCCCTTCCTGACTTTTCATGTAGGCCTAAGTTGGTGGACTGTGAACTCTTTTGCTATTTACAAACCATGAACAATAAAAGACACTCCAGCTTTCTAGACACAGATGAGCTTGCTGTATTTAATTCAGATCCATGGATTTAGCGAGGCTTTCTCTCATTTTACACGCACTGAAAGTTTTGTCTCTAGTGGACCAGCCGCTGCACTGATCAAACCACTGACAGTGTGTGTGTGTGTGTGTGTGTGTGTGTGTGTGTGTGTGTGTGTGTGTGTGTGTGTGTGTGTGTGTGTGTGTGTGTGTGTATGGAACAAAGCAGGCTCTCTGCTTTCCACAGTGCGTATATCCTATAACCTTTAAAAATTATTTTGCATCAATCAAAAGTCTGCAGTATTACACTGAAAAATCATCCTGATCATTCTCACCATGGCTGAGACAAAAAGATAATCATAAAGCTCTAAATTTTAACAAAATTTTAACTCCATGAGGCAAACTTTGGAGCAGACAGATCACAGGTTTGTCTCACCTCAATT
Source organism: Fundulus heteroclitus (assembly GCF_011125445.2). Taxonomy (NCBI): domain Eukaryota; kingdom Metazoa; phylum Chordata; class Actinopteri; order Cyprinodontiformes; family Fundulidae; genus Fundulus; species Fundulus heteroclitus. The sequence continues at coordinate 2,257,696 of NW_023396792.1, read as the reverse complement.
CTCCGCTTCTGGCACACACCCCACACCACTATGGTCCCTGCCTAGGCAGAGAGATGCTGTGTTTTTTTAAATTATTATTATTTATACCAACAGAAGTATAACATAGTGGAGCTTAGTGAAAGGGGGCTAAGGAGATATAACACCATCAGTTGTGCGTTCTCAATCCTGTTTCTCCGGGGTCTGGATGAGTGGCAGAATATGGAAACAGCTTCCCAGTCTGCTTTGTCTGTTTGACCTATGCTCTCTTCTTTCTGTCACCCACTGGACTGGCTTGATACTGCAGTTTTATTTACAATTTCATCATATATCATTGGGCTGTTTTACATAAACGGCCCCTTAGCAATTGGAAATGTGTCAAACATGAAAGCCCCAGGCTTTGGTTTACCCCGGGAAACCAAAGCCTGGGGCTGTAAATCCAGGGGCTTGTAATGGAAAAGAGGCTATTCTCAACTAAAACCGACAAAATAAATTTAAGATAGCTTTCAGTTTTAGACCTTATATGCCAGTTTTAGCCTAGATGTTGATGAACCATTTAGACATTATTTAGAGCCATTTCCAACTGGTGTAAGATGCATCATAGGGTATCACACTGATGCACTATTTAGAGACATCATGCAAATACTCTGTCTGCACTGGTGAATATTCCCTCACCACCATATGCTAAATGACTGGAATGGTTCCAAATGGTGGTCACCCAAACTATTTTCTAATTAATTGGTCATATATAATCTGACCCCCGAGGGCTACTCAGAATATACATCGGGTCACAGAGGTTGTATCTGGAAAGTTGCACAAGAAAGCTGTTTTCCTTCGTCTTTGTTTTCCCATTAGTTCCCATCAACTAAGATTTGACAGCAGGGCTCATTTTCCATGAAATATCAAATTTGGATCAAGCAGAGAACAAGAGAGTAAACAATGCAATAGAGTTGATTATTTACCATCAAAAAAATGTGTTGGTAAGGAGATAGCACTTTTGATTACATACTAAATACTTAAATACTTAATATGTAGATACTTAAATATTTGATGTAAAGTATTTCAAACTAAGGATTTACAATGTTTATCATTACTCATTGCAGAAACATGTAAACTCAATCAATCATGTAGCTTCAGACAGTTTGAATTGAATTTACCACATAATCAATGAGAAGACAGCAGTACAGTCATAATAAAATAGAAAGTACGTACTTAATTTCCATGACCTTTTTGCATCACAAAACTTCAATCAACTATTTCCTGTTTAGAACCATTCCCACTTCTCTAGCATGGAAAACACCGACACAGTGGTAATATGACATCTTGCTCCATAGGTCTATGGTCATTTTACCGTAGATGTTGGTCTTTATACTTTTTTCATTCTTTATATTTTTGTCTCTTATGCAATGTTCTTCACAGCATACAGTTCAGTTGCACTTAGATTGCAATTTACTCTGTCTAGCTTCTCAAAACAATAGCTTTGATCCTCCATTGTCTTTTTTCCATGAATTGTTCCTTTTTCATCTGAAAAAGGAACAAGTATGGCCAAGCTTCAAGTTACCAAGATAAGGCTATCCACCTAAACTGATTTAAATACTTGAAATATGTATTAATACCAGTAAATAATGGAGGAGATAGAAGGGAAAGGTCGTTAAGAGCTGACAATGGCTGAGATCTTTTACAATGAAAATACTTGCACGTTAACATATCTTTTTCTACATTGGTAGATATTAACCGAAAATGACCCAGTGGATGCATTATGTTATGAACCGGTCACTTAATTTGTATTTAATAACTTTTTTGCCAATATTGAGCTACAGCATCTGTTTTCAAATGTGAAAATCGCTGGTACCTCATATAAATGAAAATGTGTGCTCATAGTGGTCAAGTGACTATTATACCTCTTGAAACTAAGCAGATTTTTATCGCCTCTCACAAACTCCAACATATGTTCTATCGATGGCTAATGGACCTGTTTGTGCTTTGAGCAAGAGACTGGAGAGAGCAATTAGTTACATGTGGCTTTGATTAGCACCAATTCTGCAGTAGAGCTTGAGGGAGGATAGAAAACAAAATGCTAAATTACTGCTGAAGCTCTTTGTGACAGAATGCAATAAAATGGAAGAAACTATTTAAATTCATGGTAATAACAGGTAAAAGTGAACATGTTAACTGTAGCAGTGTGCCCATGGCTAAGATTATGCATATTCTACCTACAAGCAGCTTGCGCCAAGCAGTGCATATAAAACTGAAATAAATGGCTACACATGCATGAACTTGCCTGAAAGAGGTTTGCTTACTCTGTGATCTCATTCTTAAATGAAACCAATTTGCCTAGAAATTGGTTCTAAGGCCTAATGTTGAACTCTGCACATCAGCTACACAACACACATACACACACACATTCAGTTACCGTTTTACACACACACACACACATTTTCACAGTCACACTGCTTCCACCCTTTCCCTCGCTGCAAATCATGTTTGACTTTGAAGTGCTAATTTTGGAAGTTTAGCCAATTTTTATTTGCTGCTTTGAAATGTATCCCCTAAGCTGCTGCACCAGCAATGAAATATACAGACCTTTACAATGAGGGATAAGTGACCAAAATGAGAAGCGGCTGGTTTTCTTCCCAACATTATATAACTGTGAATAATCCCCACATGGCATTTTCTCCTGTGCCATCACAGCCTCAATTTATATTTGGAAATATTATGCAGTTTTTACTTTTTGCTTATTCCTCTGTCATCTCTTTCCAAAGTTGGAGCCAATTTAAAATATCTGCTATGCAGTGATTCATACTATCATTTTAGAATGAGTATTTTACATCAAAAAACATAACTACAAGGTAATTAGAGAAATCCATTATCATGGGGTGCTGAACTTTTAGTGAACATCAGAAACGCATGCAATGGTTAAATGCATGCTGGTTATTGTGCCAACTCTTTTTCGGATTGCATGGATCTATTCATGGAGAAACATTTTGAGATAAACGAGGTGGTTATAAGCATTAAAGTGGCTACACAGCAAGTACTACTGAGCGTTGTCTTTCAGATGTGCGAAAACCAACCCTACACTAGAAATGACCTTGCTGTTGTAATAGCCGTTGCAGTATTTACTATTGTAAGAGATGCAAGGATGACCTCAATCACAAGCCTTTTTCACTGCCTTTATTGGGAGCAGGAGTATTGTATAGTAAAAGAAGTTGATCAGATTGGGTTCTCACCAAGCAGCCCAGCTTAATAATGTGGCAAGCAAAGAGCTAGAGGGAGAGAAGATTTGGAATGAGGGTCCCTCTTTACTTTCCAGCGCTGCTTTGCTTTAAAATAGTCCTACAGTTGGCAATAAATTGCTTTTGTAATCAGCTTTCTGAAAAGCTTATTTACTGCTTGTTTTGTGTTTATTGTAGTTCTCAGAATAAAAATATAAAACTGGATTTTATTACATGTGCAGTTTTCTTCTCTCGTAAAGAATCTGTATAGCGCGCATCCCCTTATTGAACGTGGATGATCCATGAAGACATACTGTGTTATTATCTTGGTTTTGATATCTGCTACGGATAGATCGATGGGTAGGAAGCATTTCGTGGGTAAACTTTTCAACAACATCTGCAAGCTGCCCTAGTTTGAGCGTGTGCTAAGGAGTGATGGAATTACATTTTAAATAGGCATGTTGGTTGGATTTTAAGCACTATGTACAACAACACATCTTATAAAAATTAAAACCTTTGAAAAGATACATCAGAAATGCAAAAACAGGTTTTGGACTTACCTTCTCATTCAATGGCTTGTCTTTATTTATATTACTACCTCTGGGAACTCCTTCAAGACAGTTGGAAAACCATTTCAGGAAACTAACCTCACGAAGGTCATCGAGAGACAGCTAAGAGTGACCAAAGCAGTGATAGAAAAACTAAATAAAATAAAAAGAGGAGGGGCTAGAAAATGATAAAATATAAAATATCTTTTTAGAGTTATTTTGCAATTTTGTGTTTGACACATAATTCTATATACTTGTTTTGATATCTTCACTATATATTTGCAAGACAGAAAGTCATAAAAATAACAATAAAATTTTATTTATACAGGGCCAATTCACAACACATGTCATCTCAATACACTTTACAAAGTCAAATATAATCAAATCATCCAGACAAATTGGTCAAAAAGTTTACTACCTAAGGAAACCCAGCATATTGCATAAAGTCTTGACAAGCAACATTCACTCCTCCTGAAAGAGCGTAAAGCCACAGTGGACAGTCGTCTGCATTGTTGATGGCTTTGCAGCAATCCCTCATACTGAGCATGCATGAAGCGACAGTGGAGAGGAAAACTTCCAGCAGAACCAGGCTCAATGTGAACGGTCATCTGCTTCGACCGACACAAAAAAAGCACAGACGCACACATTGATCCAGGAATCCTTTCTATGTTATATGGGGATAGCAGATCTTTCTGTTTGTTTTGCTGTTCTTTCTATCTCTCTTTCTGCAGGTGTAGGGTTTGAATTTGCTTGAGAATATGAAGGGGGAGCCAAACATTAGGGTGATGGAAAGGAAACCTTCTAACCACAAAGACTTGGAACTCATCTCTAAAGAATGATCAAAATTAGAGACATGCTCTTTCATTGATTATTAAGACTCATATGCCTAATTTAAGATTTTGCAATTTACTTAAATGAAAATAAAAATCATGTATATTTTTTTTCAGTTTCACTATTCTAAATGACACCCTTTGAATTTGTTTTATATTTCTAGGGAGTTGCCAGTATCATAAATAAAACTAACTTTGAGGTTGAATAATATAACTTTATATCTGCCGGTGTTTGGGCTGAACTGTATTGGTCAGTAACGCTAAGATTATTGTAATAGTCTAGTTGTGTAGCATATGGGTTGGTTTTAGGTATTTTGTATACGATGCCAATATGACACATGGATGATATTCAGCTAATATAGCATTTTATTGGCATTGGAAACAACTGCAAATTCAAAGAAACATATTATTTTTTTCATTAATGCCTGAAAAGACTTCATTTACTCAACAGGTTATAATTTTGTGTATTATATATAGATTTTTGTAATCATCTAGATCAGTGGTCTCAAACACTGGTCATCGAGGGCTGGTGTCCTGCAGCTTTTATATGAGGCTCCGCTTCAACACACCGGTCTCAAATATTAGCTCATCGGCAGAGATATGCAGAGCTTGACTGCATGCCAGCATGGCTGTTTAGCCATTTGATTCAGTTGTGTTAGAACAAAGGACAAATCTAAAAGTTGCAGGACACTGGCCGTCAAGGATTTGAATTTGAGACCCCGGCACTATATTTGAGTTGCATGCGGGTAGATTTTACTCTGGCGCAATTTTTGTGTTGTAGATGACATTTAAAAGTTGACTTCTGAAAAAAAAAAAAAAAAAAAAAGTTGACTTCTGAATTGGAATATATGGTTGTGTGAAGCCTGTCTGTGCTGTCACCTGCTTTCACAGATGTGCAAGTTGCTAATGTTATGAGCCCTTGTGAATTCATACCACGTGAGTTTGTTATTCTTCAGGATGCTCCGAAATGATCGCAGGCATAAGATTATCATTTTAACCAAGGCAATTTAAAACGATCTGTGTTATTGGGAGTTTATTTAAAAATTCAGCCGCAGCTCCCTTGCTGTTTTGACAAGCAGAGTGTTTTCTTCTGCAGAGTGTAAGACACTTTGTTATAGTTAGCAAATAGCAAATAACATAGTTCATCTTATCAGGGTTTTCCACCTAGAATTGTGTTTACTTTTTAATTAATTTGCAATAACTTTCTCAGAGTCATGTGACCTGCTTTGCCTGCTCCCCTCACATATTGCTATTTGATACAAAGAGGACACAGGCAAGCTGTAACATTGCACTGTAACATTGATTTTCCAGAAGTTGTGTCAAGTTTCTGAACCAGGATAACATCTTCTGTTGGATGTGTTAGGCAACAATTCACTTTAACCACACTGACATATGTTATGAGCTCAGTTATCAATGAATCATGTCTAGCATAGCAGCAAAGCGGCTGAAAACAGCAAAACACAATGTAAGTTTATTGACGACTGTAGCTGTACATGTCGAGTCACATCTATATGTTCAGATCTACACTCCAAAGCCATGCACACTTTAACTGAATCACTGTCAAAACATTATGATACTTTTTTAAACGTCATTTACTCGTGTTGAAGCCGCATTTTAAAAGGGCCCTAATGACTTACCATGACTATATGTTTCTACACCGGTCGCTAGCTCTGGTTGCATACAAAGGTTTTCCTATTAAATCATCACACTCTGTTGGCTTATTATATTTTATTTCTGTGATTTAAACTTTGTTTTTCCCTATTTTTTAATAAACCTTTTGTGTATTATATTTACAATAACAAGACAACATGAACGGAAGTACGAAACAAGGAGAAACAATGATATATATATATATATATATATATATATATATATATATATATATATATATATAAATAATGAATACATACAATCCTAAGCATATAACCATTGTTACCTCTGAAAGCATATTGGAGGTACGTAAAAGAAGGGGAAATAATTAAAGGTGCGTTCACATTGGCGCCACAATGTCGCCAGTTTTGCTTGCTGTTGCTCGCCTGACATTATCTCTGTCAGTTCACACAGCAGACGACAGCAATTGCACTGCAGGGGACAAGCCAGCGTCTCGTCTTGCTTCATGTGCTCTGCCGCCGTGCCTCTACCAGTTTCTGTGTGCCTAACCAGCTGTCATCTTCTGTTTTGTGTTCAGCCTTCACTGATACTTCACTGATACTGCACAAGTCTGCCTTGTCTTTCTTTGACATTCAGCCGCTTGCTCTGCCCTTCTGGTGGTTCCTTGGTCTGCATTGCCTGTTCTGGTCAGCTCCTGACTTCTCCTCTGGTTTAAGTCTGCCCGCTACACCTGATGAAGTCTGGTTACCCCACCTGCCTCCTCTGGTCTCCTGCCCATTACTGCCTGACTGCCTCTTCATCCACTATTCATTATTGCAATAAACTTCTTAGAACTAAACTCTGTGCCTGGCTGATATCCAGGTTCTCCAGCTCTATTCATAACATGAACGACATTTGAGAGTCACTTGTTATACTGATCATGTAGTTTTTATTTTTATTTTACTACACTTTAAAGCTATAGAGGTAAAACGCATATAAATGGCTTTGATTTAATTAACTATGGGACTTTGACAGATATCTGAAACAAAAATGACTTGCCTATTGGTTAATTATTCACTAACAAGCTTTTTATAGTAATGAATTCATTTATTCACACTTAATTGAACTGGATTACAATTGGATTAAATAGGAATAAATTCTATTATACATGACTTAAACTGAATACATTTCCCTTCTATATAGCTTAAAAATAAACCTGTGAATGTGCTAAATAAATGAAATAAACTGTACTAAATGATCAATGCATTCTTATGAGCTATGTTTTAGTCCAGACAACGATTGTCAATGATCGTCAAAGAGAAAGCAAGAAAAATCAAATCCATCAGACAACTAGATAGTTATGTACTTCCATCTCTCCAGCTTAAATGAACCAAGGCCTTGCTTCTTTCTTAGTTTAAACTGAACCTGGCAAAGACAAAAAATAATTTATTGATGTCAATGAGTTGTGTTCACCAACATTACTTTTCAAAAAGTGTGTGTGCCCATAAAATGATTTCCATAACAGATTTGTGCGTGTTAATAGTCCAGCCGTGGGTGTGGGCGCAGAAGATCACAGCCATTCAGAGCTGGTTTTTAGTCATGTCGCCTGCCTATAAAGATCTCTCTGAGTTCTCCAATTGCTGTGTCGGTTCTTTGTGTTCCAAATGAATTCAAATTTGTCGAAATTGCATGCTGAAAAACCTCATTGTTCAACTCCAATAAAAAAAATAAACTATGTGGATGTGCTCTGATGTGTTGCGTCTCCGTGTTTATTCTTTTCATGATAGCACAGAGCTTAATAGCCTCAGAAATTTGCTCCTCACTCACATTCTTTAAAAGCAAATGAAAGCAGCATCACAGGCAAAAAAAGACTTTGATTCCTAAAATTTCACTCTGCTACCCTGACAGTATAATCACAGAGAACAGTGGCTCAGTTTCCATATATTAAGTCTGGAATAACTTCCTATTCATATTCAGCTGCTATTGTGGTGGCACACAGTTACAATAAAATCCAAATTAGATCTCTGTAGCACTGACATACTTTCTGCTAGCAAGTACAGGAGGCCTCATATATGATTAATTAATTGCGGCAGCCTGCCATCTGTGTTTTAACTGATTAAATAGCTCACAAAGTGGGATGCACCTTTTGATGTGAACCTTTGGGGAGCTGGTTCTGTCTTTGTGCTTCCACCTTGATTAAGCACAATACTCCTGCACTTGCACCGGCCCTCTTTTTCAAAGTCTCCTTAATATGGGGGAAAAAAGACACACATACATTCGGGGGGCTTTAAAACGTTGGCCATTTCTGATAGTCAAGGCCATGCCCACATTTTTTATTTTTAACAAAGTGAACGTTTCACCGTGTTGTGTTGGTGAGCATGCACTGAGCTTTGAGATAAAAATTGATTCCAGTAAATTCTCACCTGAGATCCATCACAGTGAAAGGCTTTAAAAGGTCACACATGTAATAAGTTCCTATGGTCTCAGTCCCTCCAATAATAGGCCTTTAGTCTGCCATGGAAGGCTGGTATATAGAAATAATTGAGTAATCTGTGGACCATTCAATTCAATCGTGGGACTTGGTGACAGTGCAAGGCCTGCTGGGCTGTGAAGCGGTTGTTCTGTGGAGTCTTTCTGTTGGCAGGGAAATAGTTTGTCCCCTAAAGCCATCCACCACCATATTTGTAACTGTGCAGGGGTCCTCCAAGCCCAAATTCTTGTCCACCAAAATGAAAAAAAGAACATTACATTAGAGGGGGAAAAAAATAGTCTAAGAGCAGTACATAAATACTAAGCTCTTCAGAAATGTAATTAAATGAATGGGGATTCACATCTACTAAGGAGCAATAGGACGGAGTGAGTTAAATTAATGTTTTTGTACCGCTAAGACGCATCATGAACACATCATAAGCACAATATAAAGCCAAAACTGTTGTACAGCTACACCTGATACAATTTTATCTCAGGTACGCTTCAACTATGAGAGAAAATGGGAAAAAAACAAGAAATATTGTAGGATTTTACGGAATTTATTTGTAAAATAAGTATTTGGTCAGTCACAACAGTTCAACTCAATACCTTTGTTGGCAATGACAGAGGTCAAACGTTACATCCAGCAGTATATTATTTATATATATATATATATATATATATATATATATATATATATATATATATATATATATATATATATATATATATGTATTTATATATATAAAATATATATATATATATATGAAAAATGCTGAATAGTGGCTGTGAGGAGCCATAGACTCCAACCCCCCCACCTCCCACCCCAGGGTGCCAGGGCAGACACCAGGGAGACCAGAACCCCAAGATGTCAAAAAGGGCCCCCAGAGCACAGGAGCCCAAGAAGGAACATCACAGAGTTAGCTGAGAGCAGTGTAAGGGATACTTGTAAGCTCATCTACAGATAAGCTGTTCTGTTGTACCTTAAATGGCAAATTCTTACTTTCAAATTTAAGAATTATATCTCAAATTAATTTAGGAATGCTTTCCCACAGTCTCATATACAAGTGTCTGGGAGCCCCTTATACACATGTGTTCTTACCCTGCTAGTTTTGTGTCTGCTGCACAAAAGAACTTGTCTGCCAAGATATGGTAGACAAGTTGGTATTTTTACTTCCTAGGTTGTGGTCCAAGTAATCTTATTGTTTAGCACCTGACAAATGGAAGCCGTGTCCAAATACATTCATCTTAAATGTTTGCAGTTTGCAAAGGTGTCAAGACAAGGAGGACCCTCACGGACTGGTACACATGTCAACATTTCTCTCACAAATAGATTTTTGATCAGATTTGGGAGTGTAAATTTGCACTTTCAGGAATTGTTTTTAGGTTGTATCAGAAGGTGCGTGTACATGAATGTCGATGTTAATCAGGCTATGATACTACCATAAAAATAACATTCTCTGATGATCTTAACCTTAATATGTCATAAGTATTCAGATGTCCACAAGTTTCCACTATATGGTAACATTATTATGGCTTTTCATGGTGGTGGTAGGGAATCACAATAAGGGCTGGGTCAGATTGAATAAAAATAACAGTGGCAGTCAAGAAATAAATGTAATTAAAATAAAAAAAAGAAATAAAATGTAATTTAGCGTACAGTGTATAAACTACATAAAATATATGTGCAGAATTCTTTTTGCATGTGTCAGTTTCCTCAGGGTACTCCGTCTTCCTTCCACAGACCTTAGACATGCATGTTAGATTAAGTGCTATGTCTACATTTAGGTGTGGTTGTGTGCGTGGATGGTTGTCTGTCCTGTTTGTCTCCGTGTTGCCCTGCAGAATCATGCGCAGATGTATTTGAGGACTGGTGCTTAAGCCAAAAAAAATAAAGGGTGCCCAAAATTATTCACAGAATGAAACGAACAATTCATAGAAAATCTTGAACTTGCATATTTATTTTTGTTAACACAATCAATGCACATCTAACTAAAAAGGGGTAACTCAACTTGGGAAGGCTGGGTCAGGACGCCCCATTTCAGCCCTCCCAATTTCGATTTTCCTTTTTTTTCTGGGGTTTTTTGTAGCCCTAGTGGCTCATTTTTTCATAGTAGGCTGACAGGAAAGGGGGTGTGAGACATGCGGTAAAGGACCTCAGGCAGGAATCGAACCCATGTCAGCAGCATCAAGGACTAAGGCCTCCATACATGGGTTGTGATCACTACCCCTGCACCATCGGAGTGCTCCCCAGCCCTCCCAATTTGCTCTTGAGAACATGCAACAACACAACATTTGAGGAGGTGAAGGCAGGCTTGGGGTTTTTTCACACCCTTGTTCTCCGATTGCTATCCCATTAGGGTGGCAAAGCGTACATGTGACTGAGTTGCTGTTTTTATGTGCTTGTCTTTTTGTCAGGTTGGGTTTTGGGCTGCCCCCTCTCCTGGAATAGCTCAGGTCTCCATTAAGTGTGGAGCCCATCGGTGGGTGGGGCCTTGAACCGCTGGCTCACTCCTGGCGGCTGCTTTGCGGACCCTGAGCTTGTTGGCTCTGTCAGGGCCCCGCTGGGGGTGGTGTGCCTTTGGGCCTCGGTTCTCTGGGCCCAAGGCTGGATCCTGCTCTGGTGTAGCTGGTTGCCAGCGGAGCCCGCGTGTTGTCGCTGCAGCTCCCGGGGGCTTCAGCACTGTGGTTGCTTGGGGATTTCCTGAGGCTCTCCTCTGCTCTTCTCTTTGTAAAGCCCACTAACAAGAGCCAGACGGGGGTGGATAACTACCCAAATTTTAAGGACTGTACAAAGGATGTCTGCAGGTCTGAATGAGCAGTTCAGACCTGCTGAGGACTTATGCCAAAGAACCCTAACTACAAACCTTTGATGCTTTGACCAGTTTTAAGAAATAAATGGAAACACAAAAGGAAAGAAATCAAGCTGAGGTTAATGTGAATAAATTTCTTACACTTACACTCACTCATGTTCTTCAGATTTTATTCCCAAATTACAGCATTAACCATGTTTAATCCTTTGTGTCTTTCTAATACTTTGTGTGAAATTTGACAAAGCTTTCTCCATTGCCAATTTATAAGCTGCCTCCTCAACTACAACCCTTGAGTGAAGATCACTTCATCTTCGTCTTTTTCACTTTCACAATGATGTTTTCTCTCATTTTATAATAAATTTCTCCGAAAGCAAATGGGACTAACCTTGCAGTTGAGACAGCTGTCTTGAAATTAATATTCTTCGAGGGGATAATTTGATCACAACACGTTGTTGTACTTTACCAAGAAGCTAATGGCAATAGGCAAATTATCTCAAAATGTCTGGAAACTGCAACAGCCATTCACACAACTTACAGATGTCACAATAGTCTTTACAAATAATTTTATACTCTGCAAAAGCTGTTGCCTCCCATCAAAGAAGCATTCTTCCCACATCCAGAGCCACACATGCACGACATGACAGATTTAGAAAAATGAATTAAACCAGAACAGATGGGCCTTAAAAGTAAAACAAAGTAATTCAATCTGGCTAATGGGAGGAAAGCCACAAACTACTCAGTTCTCCGACTCAGAAGCTCGGATGAATTGCTTCTCCAGCTCTAATGCTCAATCCCTATGTCATAGTGTGTTTCTGTGTTCCCCATGCATATTATAAGACATTTAAAAGGAAAACACTGTATATTTACAAGACAAGCCCCACCATGTGCACAGACAGGAGCTATTAGTGCTTAGACAAAGGGGGAAATGTATCGTAATTGATTGTTACAAAAGATTGCCCTCCTCAGGAAAAAAAAAACATTAAGCTATTTTAGAAGTGCATTTGATGCCTTAAAGTGCTTTGCAAAGGAGACTTTCTCTGCGCTACACATTCACGCTGACATACAGTTTGCAAAACAATTACCATCCGCTCTTGTTTGATCTTTGTCCCCACTTTGGTTCGTTATAAGTGTGAGTACAACTCACTTGCCAACCATGCATGCAATAATGGCTTCCATCAAGGGATGTCAGCTGTCAGAAAATGGAATACATATTTCCAACGCAAGTTTAAAAACTGCATGAAAGAGTTGCTTTTAACGCTAAAATGATCTTCCTAAAATAATAATGATTTGCTTTTATAGATTCTATCTCTATGTGTTCGGGGGGCCTTTTTGTCCTACAGTGTTGCCTCATGATTGGGGTCCAAAATGTTTGCAAGTTGACATAGCAAATCCCTGATGGTGGGAGGGGAAACAATAATGAAAACGTCACTGATCCAAATGCATTAGCAGGAAAATTCAAGAATTCTATGAAAGATACCGTAAAGATGCTAAATAATTCTACAGTTCAGCTGCATGCTGGAAGATTTTTACATTTACATGGAAGTAAACAACCAATGTCGTGCCATTGCAAATGACTAGTTAGCTGTGTTTGCATACAATTTACTTGTGCTTATTGGACAGCCTACTTACCTGCCTAATGACATGCTGAGATCTGGTCGTAAAAGTGGTGTGGGTGTACAACTTTGCTTATGAGGTGATGGGGAATAAAAACATTTAATTTTTTATTTAATTTTATATTTTTATCGTTTTATGGCACTAGTGGCCTTTAGAGGTGAACTGAAACTAAATATACAAATGTTGATATAGCTGGGATATCATTTAGTGAGACACATACATAAAAAATTCAAGGGACCAATTTCTATAACCTCAAACTTGATTAACATGTTTTTAGCATTTTCATCAATAACTGCCAAAGTTATTTTGGCGGGCGGAGCTCCCAGACATATAGTGAGCCACGATCAGCAACAACAGAATGTTGGAAAACTAAAGTATTTCCCAGTTGTTTACTTGTAATCATGGAAGAAGACGCCAGAAGATGTCGTGGGAGTGGTAGGTATACACCCATACCAGTATGAACCTGAACCGACTGCTGGATCAGTAAGCTTCTGCCCCTGTCAATAGCTCCTGCTGCCAGTAGCTAGTTATCCTTGGTGGTGATCCTTAGTCAAAAAGTAAACATTTCATATTGAAGTGTTTAGTCTTTCCAGGAAGCAAAAACAAACAAACAAACAAAAAACACCCCAGTGGTATTTTCGGGAACAATTAAGTTCAATGCACTGAACCATGTTGAACCTATGTGGATCCAATCGCAGTTGAATAGCTGTATGTTATTACTTCTGGCTCAGTGGCCCACCTTACATCATACACCCAAGTGGTCACTGAAAATGCTGAATGCACCAGAGGCTTTTTTTATCAACATATGATAATTAAAATCTAGTTTGCGTCTTTTATGATATGTATATTTGGTGCCTCCATTTTTAACTGATGTTAGCTTGAAAGCATTTTTCAGTTCACTTTGAGCAAAGTAGGCAAAGGTCCGTGGCACTCGTCCACGTTCCGGAGCTGAACCCCACCAACAGCATGCAAAGCGAGTAAAGTGCGTTGCCCAAAGGTCGAGCTTCTAAGACGGACGGAGCAGGGGCTCAAACAGGCAACCCACCAGTTACAGGACAAATTCCTAACTCCTGAGCCACTGTCACCCGTAAAGGATACAGACAGTGGTTGGTCTTATTGCAAAATCCAAATTTAAAATTTTTATGTAGCCATCTCATGACTTCTGAAAACAACAGATACCAGTCTTTTTTGTATGCCATGGTCTTTTGTCTTTCCCATTTTGAAGCGTGACAAAGAGAAAAGGTCCTCTTCGTCATGCCATATTTATATTTCAGAAAAACAGGAAGTTGTAGATTATCAGTTAAATATTCATACACATGCTGATGAACTTTAAATAAGTATAAATGAGGGGGGGGGGGTTGCTGAATAAAAGCCCTAAAAGATCTTAATTCTATATTTTTAGTTGCACACTGCAGACATGAAGCCTTCTCATTGTCCAGGCTTATAAATTTTAACATTTAATAAATCAAATATATTTTTCCATGAGGCAACACATAAGCCTTTCCTTGCCTAAAGAAACAACACTGTTCTTCTAAATTGATTTTAACTCATTTTAACCTTCCTTTTTGATGCTATAGCAAACAATTATCCAGATAAGCAGATTCTACATGTGGATTTCAGAGAAAGCCTCAAAGTATCTCTTTGAAGCAGCGATATAGGTTGGTCTTTGGAAAAAAAAATGTAATCAACCTGCTGGGCCCCACACAAACTACCCTACCTTTTTGTTGACAGTTTTTATGAGTCTAATGCACTTTGTGATGTATAGCATAATAACCCTGGCTGTGACTTTAGGGCCTTACTCTTAATATTGGCTGCCGAGTGGATCAGGCAAAATTATTGTAATGAGACCAAATTTCCATACAACAGCGAAATGAGTTCATTACTCTAAGTTACTGTATATTGGTGGAGTAACCAAAAGATATTGATGGTTTTATTTAGCAAGAATTGAGTTTCAACCTTAAACAGAATTAAGCAAACACGCAGACTGCAAAATGTAGTAATAATTACATCATGTGCCTTTGGAAAAGGTTATCACAATGGCCCACACTGATTCATACTCATGAGGAGGGCTTCAGCTCTTGGTAGGTTTTATGTTTTTTTAACAATCTGACATTAACAGGCTCCCTGAATTTTGTAGTGGTAACAATCATAACCATGGCTGCAACACTGCAGGTAGAAACCTACCCACTGAATGTATTGAAACATAATAGCTTATTAATGCTGGGCTTCTGTTCTACAGATAAAATATAGGAACTAAACAGACTTTAAATAAGTGATCTTTCTCTAGAACTGGACTCCTTCAGTCAGTTAGTACTGTCAGATGTTTTCACATCGGGGGTCTGTCTGTGAGGCTATGGATTTTCATGTTTTGAATTGCTAGATCTACAGACAATAAAAAAATAGATGTCTCATTAAAATCCATTCTGCTTAAGTCTTTGAAACAATGGCTAGTAAGGAGCAATTTTGCTGACATTCAATAATAAATAAACAATAAAAACTGAACAATGGCTCTTTTGAAGTTTTTCTGTAAAGTGTAACAAAAGGCAACTTCAGGTGACGAATAAACAAGGGGACACCCAACTGTGATGACATTTAAAATTTCCAGTTAAAATCTTTTAGTCAGGATTTTGAAGGATTTCTCTGTTTGAACCTCTGACCTTAAGTCAGGTGTCCTCCTGGCTGTTGAAGTTAACACCATGGTATGATTGAAAAAGCTGTCTGAGGCCTTCAAAAAGAAGACGGCTTATGAGTCTTGTAAGTAATTTTAAGAAGTCTAAAAACATTGTATGGAAAATCATTCACAAGTGAGGGACATTAAATATAACTTAGATTCCCAGGTCTGGCTATGTAAGTGAGACCACCCTCCCACACCAAAAAACAAACAAAAAAAAAAAAACTGGCCAATAAATGCTAAAAAGAGTCTCCAAAAAACTATAATGTAGTCACAGCAGCTATGGTTGATATAATACGGCATGGCTCTACATTTAGATTGACCAGGGATAATGTACTTTGCAAAGATGAGTCTAAAATGGAAATATTTGGACAACAGACAAGAGAACGTGTTTATTCTCAAATACAACACTTCAGGAAAAGAAAGCCATGCCACCTGTGAAACATGGAGGTGGTAACGTGGTGGTTTTGGGATGCCTTTCTGTAAAAGGTCTTGTGTAGCTCACTATATTAGAATCCGACATTGATCCGCCAGTATGTATCAGAGGATGCTTGAGAAAAATGTGAAACCATCTGTAAAAAAAATAAATAAATAAAATTAAGCTGAACTACACCTGGATCCTGCAACATGACAATGACCCGAAACACACCGGTAAATCCACCAAAGACCTTCTGAGACTTAAGGCATGGAAAATGGTGGGGCGAGTAAAAGCCCAGATCTTCATCTCATTGAGATGTTGCGGGGTGACTTGAAATGAGCTGTACACTGAAAAAAACAAAACGTCTTGAACATTTCACAGGTACATTTTGGTTTAGTGCAATTAAATCATTTCCTTTTTCAGAGATACAAATTTATTAAACGTGTGTATGTGTTTATTTCTTGATAAAGAATTGAATATTCAATGGGGTGTCTTTTTTTTACATCACTGTATAATGGACTTCAAAATTAAAAAAAATATAAAAATTCAAACCTTGTAATTTACACAATTGTAACACAGAATCCTCTCATTGCTGATTCTGAAGACGTCGCCCATGTATTGATTAAACAAATTAACACTACTCATTCATCCCAAGGTTACCGCCTCTCTCCGTGGCTGGGTGTGCTCTGCAGCTGTCCGCAGAGGACTGCCTCCGTGCATCCTCTACATCAGCTGATTATGCTATCTATCAAGCCCAGCTGCTGCTGCGCGTTTAAACCTTTGTCAAGTCATGCATTCAGTGTGGTTCATAGCCACTCACATAATTGCACCTTTGTATTCTAACACCTAAACATCATACCTTGATTTTTTTTGGATTTTTTTTTTTTTTTTGTAAAACCATAGAAGCAAGACTGTTGCGCATAAAAAAAGCAGAAATGTTCTTGAACTGATAGAAGCTGGTTCTGTAGTCCTGACGATAGACACGCCGGTGTCGATGAGGACATTGTGTTTTCCTGTTGTGGTTAAATCTAGCTAAAAAAAAAAAAAGAAAAGAAAAAAAAAAAAGGGAGAAACAGATGCCAACTGCTTTTTTTTTTCTTGTTGCCAAGGCACAAACAGGATGCTGGCAGCTACAAAGATTCAATTATAAAAAGTACAGAAAATAATTAGAAAAATAATAGCACTTGAAAAAAAAATGCCCCTCCAGAAATTGAGCATAACAATAAATCCGTTAATTAGCTCATTAATATTCAATTGGGGTCAGTGGACTTAATGGAACCTTTTTCATGGGCCAAGGAAATGTTTAACACCCAGTTTTTCCTGTGCCTGTTCTCATTATCAACTATGCACAGGCAGGCCTTATCAGCCCTCCAGATGGCAAGGAACAATGCAGCGCCATTATCGTCTTACAGCAGCATGTGTGCCTTGTAACCGGTGTGTGCCTGGGACAGTGAAGTATAGATACTGAGGCATTTAGTGTAATTGATATGTGGTATATATCGTATTGTTTAGGCCTGTTTGTTTGCTCTGCCGGTATTCAAGGCAAGAGGAGAGGCAAAGATTGATTTTCACCGCAGCCACTCCCGCTCTCAGCACAGGTCACAGATAACTTGTCAACGCAGTTTTTTGGGCCCGGTGTAAAATGCATCAAAGCTAAAGTCTCCGGGGCATTGTGCAGGATAGGGAGTTTCATCTCTGCAAACACAAGCCCTCTTCACTGTTGTTACTTTGTGGATGAGACAGATGTTTTATTCAACAAGTACACCGAATGGCAATATGTCCCGAAACCTTTTTGCATCCTTGCTCTGCGAGGTTTCCATTTAAAATGCTAGTATTGTTTTGCTAAAACAATTATTTTAATGTATAGATGAATATGTTTATCCTGAAAGGATAGACTGAAAGCGCAGGGATTTGGCTTCAAACCTAGAAAAACTCCTACAAAAAACAGAGTTTAAAAAAATTTGCATTACAATGAAAACTAATATTTTTATTTAGCCACCATAATAGTAATAAGAATATAGAAAATAATAAATTGAATAAAATCTAATTTTACTATTGAAAATAGTAAAATTGAATGTGTTCGGCTTTTTCATCGCAGGATGCTGTATGTAGAGAGTCCCAATCGGATCTCAAGAATTAGATGAGACCTGATCAAGGGAGGTTCGATTGATTGTGCTAGGAGTCATTGCGGACAAAATCACTGTTGTAAAGCAGCTGCTTCATCAGCAGTTGTCTGTATGACATCGTTGGCACATGGGTAATCACATACTGAGGTGAATAAAAAATACAAATTTAAGCCATGTAGTTTATCATATACAAAAATGATAATATGATAAACACAGCACCTGTTTTTCTCACTCACATACAACAATTAATACTCACCAATCTCACTGAATTTGTATAAACCAGGAGAAACTGTGATTGAGAAGTGCATTCACAGAGATGGCAAGTATGGTGCAACATTTAAAGGGATTATGAAACAAAGCAAAATAAAAATTAAGTCATTCAAGAACAATCGATAAAATGTGTTACAGAATAAAACAACTCTTTCCATAGAATGGTAGCAGAGCTCCACTGAGAGTTATAATCAAGAACATTTATTTGTTTTAATAATCACACGTTGGCATTGCTTGTTGTAGAACATTGAACCAGTTTTAAAGATATGATTTGAAATAACTAGGCTTACTAAGGCTTACAATGGAGGTGCAAAGAACCAAATGCCTTTTTGGCATATTGATAGTACAATAAACATACTAAGATGCCATAAAATATACAGTACATAGGGATGTAACTTTTGTGACTTTGGCCAGCAAAAAATGTACACGTAACCCATCCTAAATAACTCCTATCAGGTCAAGGGGGAAATAAAATTGGTCTAGTGCTGCTTAACACGAAACTATCCACTCTTAGATCTTTTGTACTTTTGTAATTTGAAAGTATTTATACATATTGTAAATACATAGAAATTAAATTACATTTTTATAATCCAATTATTACTTTACTTCCAGATAATGTTATGCTCCTCACTCAGTTCACTGTCTTCTGGCTAACATAAGGTACTCGCTTGTGTTTTCTCAATTATTGGTTTTTCAGTTATGCATATTACCTAAAGCTACTTTTTTTTTTTTTACCTATATCAGTCATAAAAGTATCATCAGAAAGCAGGCCAACGGACAGAGTTTTTAGGAAGAAAAAAAAACAACTAGAGTCAACAATAAAGCTACATTTGGTCCATCTTGTTTGGATCAAAGCTAAGTTGTAAATACTAAGAATTTGTTTTCCTTTGTTAGACTGTTCCCCAGAATTACAAAAATATCCTTGGATTCACCTTTGTGAGTTTGATAGAAATATAGCTCTGCTTGGAAATCCTTTTACATGAAATAGAAAATTGATACAACTTGTTACAAGTTGTCCGAGCATTTTTAATTTGTCAGTATTTTACATAACACTTTTGGATTAATGTCCCCGAATTGAGAGGATGAACTCCAACACTGTCATTTCCCATTTATGTGCTCCATCTCATGTATCCATCATATCTGCAACATTTAAATGTCAGCCTTTTTGAAATCCGAATCCAATTCTGGTTAGCTCTTTTAAAAAACGAGGCACTCTGATGAAAGCTGAAGAGTTAGATTCAGCCGCTGTTTGAAGCAAAGGTTGTGGATTTTATTTGGATAATGCATTTAGCAATTATTCTGAACCTGTTGGTTTTCTGACACATTTCATACTTGATTTTTAGAGATGATTTAAGTAAAAGACAAGCGTGTGACCTCAAGAAAGATATTTCTCGATTACACTTAAAGAAAATAGAAAACGAAAAAGAAAAGTTCTGCAGATCATAGTGTCTCAATAAGGCTTAACAATACAAGTATTGGTAAACACCTGGACAGAGTGAGAAATACTTGTCTGAGAGTAAATGTGCTGAATGTGGTTGGACTATCCCACAAATGGAGGTGATTCTAAATCATTGGCTTTAGGGTTGCAGCTTGAGAGCCCAGGTGTCATGGCTAATTCCCACTCAGATATCTAGAGCCCGCGCTATCTCACCCCACTCCTCTTCTTCTGGCTTTACTTCACCTCTGTTTAAGAGACAAGCTGCCATCCCATTGATCCCCCTCCTGCCGAACAGCTACCAAATGCCACCCCCTTCCTCAGACCCAGGTACAAGGGCAGTCAATAAACTTATGTGCAGAGGGGAGGGCGGCACTCCCCGCTGAGAGCAATTGGGATTTAGGAAAGTTAAACACTTTTCAAGCACAAAATTCCAGCATGTGCAGCAGACAGGGGATTCTGTCCTAGGCCTCTCCACATCCACCTGATCAGAAGGTCAGTCTCATCATCGTACTTCTTGCCCATCTTGCACTCTCACTGCCTGTTAGTAGCTCTGAAAGCTCTCATTTACTTCCAACAGTGCTGTCGGCAGGATTTGATGCTGGCCGAGATTCCTAAATCATCTGAGGTTCAAATTTTTTAGAGCTGCGCCATGCAAGAGGGAAAGTCCCAAGCGCAACAGGGATAAAGACGAATAGCGGATGACTTCTAACGGGTAATGTTGGGTTCCTTATCATAAATGGTTTAAAACTATCTTCAGCTACAAAAGAAAGGCACAAAGCTTCAAGTGAACCAAAATCTTGGGGACAAATATAATAATCATTCAGAAATATTGTGATTTAAAGTTGATTGCTAATGATGACAAGCTTACCAACAAACTTAAGGTGAAGCTAAGTCTGTCAGTGCAGTAGGTGACTTAGCCACTTGAATGCATAGATGATAATGGAGCTGCACCAATGAGTGCTGTGATGTGTAGTAGTTGATACATGACACCTTTGACACAATTGTGCATCTACTTTTAAAGGATGTACATGCATTTTTAGGTAAAAAAAAAAAAGCTCCAGCATTGCCCTTTTTATTTTTTTTGGACATGTCAAAATAATCCCATAGCACCAGCATCAATTATCTGAGAAGACATGTAATATATATATATATATATATATATATATATATATATATATATATATATATATATATATATATATATATATATATATATATATATATATATATATATATATATATGCATATGTGTGTCACCTCAATGATCCAGCGATTGCATTACATGATGTCATGTTAGGCTATGCTAGTTCTGTCTCTTTACCAACAAGGATTTAACTCACCTTAGTGTTGTAGTCGATTAAAGTGACCCTGTCTGCTTCATTCTGACCTACCTTTTGATTATTTTGGCTATTCGGCCTCTCAGGGGCACTATAAGAAGCCGAACTAAACCTTCCTCTCTATATCAGTTAGTCTCAAAATAATCTAATAAGAGATGGTGACATCACGACAAAAGTATCGTACCCCGATGCAGCAGATTGTGACATATTATTCTCTATACCAGCGCACACACACCATGTAGAATTGTTTGTGTATCGATAGTGTAGGAATGGACAGTTACTTTTGTGACTTAAATAGATATAACAATTACAAATTTGAATTGTCCAACTGTCACAAGGTGGAGTAAGTCACCAACTCATGAATCCATCAGAGACACAAAAGTCGTGTCAAAAACTGACATAAGAATAAATAAACAAATAATCATTACAACTCATCAATTTTTGTTTATTCTTCAGTTACATACTAAATGTGCAGGGTTGGCAATCCTGCCTCACACCCATATGTTCACATCTCTAGAGTTAGCAGTGACTGCAAGGGAAAATATAGTGCAACCTTAATGGATCTGATGCACAAACACCAGGAGTTCACAAGTAATAAAACACATCTTGCTGTGAGGAAAAGAGTTTCTGACCTCTGTTTGCTGCGGAAGTTCTGTTTTGCAAAGAATACAAGGAAAACTAGACTGAGCAGCACAGTACTACCAGGACTCCTTTGTACTCCTCTTTGCGGATCCATTAGACTGGTCGAAAATGAATCAACAGAAAACACGCCCGCCTGTGCATATATTTCAGTTCCATCAGGGAGCGTTTTCATTAGCAGGTCTTCAGCTTAACAGGCGTCCATCCAAAGCAAAGTACATGAATTACAAATTCAAAAGTACTTCAAAGTGCTTGGGAAAAAATGACTTTCAAAAAGTTAATGGAATATCAGTCAAATGTAAGCATAACATGAAAAAGAAAGTAAAATGCAAAGATTTGGAACATGCTGCAACCCTCCAGTTCCTCTTTTTTTACAAGAGATAAACCACAATGCAGCTTTCATGGAAACAACAAACAAAGCATACACTTTCAGAGAAAGTTATTAGTAGAATGGCTCCATTCATGTTTTTTTAGATTAAAAAGGCATTAGCACATTTGTTCATTTTTTGATGCAAATTTAACAAATCCTCTCTTTCAAGTTATTAGGCCTCTCTTTTTGCATACGTTGTAAAACTAAGACGTGCCCACAGCGGGGCTATGATGAATGCTTCGCAGTTAAATTGATGACATCAGTGTTAACAGATGCTTGTGGGAATGGACTCACTCAGAAAAACGACAGGTTTGTGTTAACTCTTCTCTATGGTTCCATTAAGCTATGGGAGAGAGAGTCCACAAAATGAGACAGTCTGAATAAAAGAGCAGAAATTCAAGCTCAAAGAAGGGGAACGCATCCACAGCAAAATGATAGTTCTGATAGTTATCCTAGTTAACGTAAACAGATGAATTACAAAACACAGTAATGTATAAATTCTTAATTGATGATTTATATCAGGTGTTTACCTCCAAGCTTTGAAAACAGCAGTTATTAAATACTAATAAAAAAGAGCAATCCAGATAAATCACCTCTATAGTGCCGAATTACAGGCCAATTTCCAACCTTACATATTAGCAAAATTATTGAAAAAGCTGTGTTTCAGCAGTTAAATAGCTTTCTTACAATGACCAACTTCTTTGATGTTTTTCTGTCAGGTTTCTGTGCTCACAACAGCACTGAGACCATGCTCGTCAAACAGTTAAATGACAACCACATAAATACAGACTGTGGAAGAACCATAATGGTAGTTCTGTTTGACCTCAGTGCAGCATTTGACACTGTTGACCATGATGTATTATTAAACCGACTGGAGAGCTGGGTCGGACTCTCTGGTACATTACTCAATTAGTTAAAATCCTACCTAAAGAACAGGGATTTCTTTGTGTCAGTAGGTAACTTCTTATCAGAACGGACAGAAGTGACATGTGTGGTACCCCAAGGTTCAATCCTAGCACCCCTTCTATTCAATATCTATGTCCTCCTGAGCTGAGGTTATAACAAGAAACAGGATTAGTTACCATAACTATGCAGATGATACACAGCTCTACATTACAATGTCACCAGGTGACTCTGAACCCATTCGTGCACTGAAAGCATGCTTAGAATAAATCAATGCTTGAAGAATGTTTCCACAATTAAAGGACAGATGTCCCAACGAGATATAGAGAAACTCATTCATGCGTTTATCTTTAGTCGCATTGATTACTGCAACAGTGTCTTCATAGGTCTACCCCAAAAATCAATCAGACAGGTTCTGCTGATCCAGAACGCTGCTGCTCGTATTCTCACTAAAACCATGAAGAAAGAGCACATCACCCTAGTTCTAAAGTCCTTACACTGGCTCCCTTTAGCTCAGAGAATAGACTTTAAAATACTTCTGTTAGTTTATAAATCACTTAACCACTCAAATCTTCTGGTTCTGGTAAACTTTGCAAACCCAGAACCAGAACCAAACATGGAGAAGCAGAATTTAGCTTCTATGCTCCACAAATCTGGCACAATCTTCCAGAAAC